>NC_092876.1:62152384-62522384 GCF_028372415.1 Notamacropus eugenii
AGTCGCACAGGTTTGAGTTTTGAGACGAAATTTTCGAGCATACTTTTTGCGGTGTGTTGTGGCTGATGATCCTTGAGTTGGGATTTTTCACGTGGTCTTGATATTTTGAGGAAGTCCGGAGATACAGCTTGGAAAAGAGTAGTACCTTGTTTTAGAAACCTTAAACTAAGACTCTTACCTGTTTAATAGTTACATATTTCCCTTCTGTGGTAGTAGCATCACACAGTTTAGATTTAGTCACTGGTAGATGACTGTAATCAGCAACTGTGGGTCAGCAGATTCGTTAAAAACAAAATTTCTACAAACCCAGAAAATAAGCTTTGTTGCTGCTGCTTAGTGTGGTGAAATAGAGTGTTTGGTCTTGGGACCAGAAAGATTTGGGTTCAGAATGTTCGCAGTCATTTAATAGCTGTCACCCTGGGCAAGTTAATAATTTCGCTGTACCTTTATTTGTAAAATGAAGGGTTTGGTTTTGATGGCTTCCGAGATCCCTTTTACCTCTAAATTGATGATTCTGTGATTATTTTTGAACTAATTACTACTTAGAAACACCTGTAAATGCTACAGCTGTGCCACTAATTATGCCCCCTGCTGTGCTGAATTAACTCCTTTAGGTTAACTGATCATGAGGGTTTTTTTGTAGGAAGTTGAGACAGGGATCCAGTTTTAGAACTAAAGAAGGCAACCTGGAGGATTTAGGGAGAGCTAACACCAGACAGGTATGGAGTGAACCTCAGTGCTTGGAAATACTTAATCTTGGTTTTAGTAGCTTATTTTTTATTAGTTGTTTGTATCCCTTTCAGGTTATTGTTGAAGTCTCACTAGTTTTTTTAAATGATAGAAGAAATAAAAGGAAGAAAATGTTTTGAATTTGCTTTTCACATCCAGAGAATGTTAAGGAAAGGTCTTAGAAATTCACGATTAACTATGTTGTTGGCTGCATGCTCATAAAATCTCTCAAATACATCTTTCATTGATGCTGTTTCTTCTGTTTGCCTGCCTTGGGGTCATTTCCCTTTTCCTCAAGAAAGGAAAATGGATTGATTCAACTTCCTATGACTAGGAGTGTAACTTTTCTAACTATGTTAGAATTGCTGAGTATGCCTAGCAGTTTCTCAGATGTGGTAGAGTTTAGCCCCAGTCCCAACCCCTCCAGCTTGAGAATTTTATCTAAGCTTCCTTAGGCTGGTACTTTCAAAAACTCATCTGCTTTCTATTCTAGACTTTGATGGTATTGCTTCATTCTAGTTTATCTTGTATAATGGAAAGAATACTGATCTAGAGTCAGGGGTCCCTAGTTTCTTATTGAGACTTGCCCCTTAAGCTTTGTCAACTTTGAGGGAGTCATTTAACCTCTCTTGAACTTTTATCCTGTGTAAAACTAATTCCTGTGTAGACTTTTAAAATAGTGTTGTAGATGGAGTGAGGAGTATTTTTACACCACTTTACTGTTGTAACTCTTTACTGACTTAGTAAAGTCCCGTTAATGCTGTAAAGACCTTGCCAAAAGGGTAGGTAGGTCTTGTATTGTCGATTTTCTGTACTTTTCCCTTAACTTTTAGGATTCTTAAGTAACTGTAATTTGATTTTGATTTTCATATGGTTCTTCCTAATCTTCCTTTCACCATTGTCTCCTGCTTCCTGTCACCATCCATTGATTTTACTATGACCTCAAAAATATAGTAACCCATTCCCTTGTTTCTTCTAGGCTTAAATTATCTTCACTGCCTCATCTTCTTGGTCATTTTAAAATTAATAGGCTTTTTAATTTTGACCATAACACTCGTGTCAAAGTTCCCCTCCTCCCCTTTTAAAACCCAGAATCTAATTCTTGCTTAGAGTCCCCTTTTCATCAGTCATCTAAAATATTTCATCTAAAATCTTCATCACATCTTAGATACTGAAATCTTCGTGTACGTTATGTTGCTTTATTTTCTCTTCCCTTTTTCACCTTCCTTGCTTCTAGAAGGGAATCTCTAGGATTGTGACAAGCTTTTCCAAGTAGAGAAATAAGTCAGTGTTCTGAATAGCTTCCAGACGTGACAATACAGATAAGGTAACTACTAAGGTCTTAGGAATTCTCAGTAAAGTTAGTGAGAAATATAATTGTTGTGGCAAAAATGAGATAAGCCACAGTGCAGATCACCTATATTGTACCAACTATTTTTGTTAGATTTGATTTGTTTGCAGCAAGGGTTTTGTTAGTAGAAAGGAAATCTGAGGTTTCTTTAAAAAAAAAAATATATATATATATATATATATATATATAATATATAACTTAAATTCTTATTAGGGATGACTTGAGAATTTTTCGGAGTATGGCATATAAAGAATTCGGTTGCTTCACTGAGTGCCATGAGTTTCAGTGTCTAAAGTGGTTTCTGACACCATTGGCATGTTCAACCTAAAGTCTGTCTTAGTTAGCCTAGTAAATACTAGATTTGATATAAATGTTTTTGAACTATTATTCTGGGTTATTTTACTTTTGGTCCCTTAAGTTATTTATTTAGCTCTGCTCATTATATAGCTATTGGGAGTGACTCATTAGCATTTAAATATAATTTGGTAAGTGACAGATAATCTTTGTGGGGGTGAGGGGATAGGTGCAAGAGGAGGGTTCTGTTAGTTAAGGCTGTTTTATAGGTTTAGGAATCTCTTTTTAGACTCAGTGGTAAGAGCAATTCCTGTGAAAGAAGAGGTGATTTTTACCTTGCTTTTGCTTCTGCCTCCTAATAGGTACTATGTCCTACTGAAGAGAGGTTTATGGCTACCCTAATTTGGAATTACTTGGGAGGAGTGTAGTATTTTCTAGGTTAAAGAGATTTAGTGGCTGAATGGAAGCAATGCAGAAGAAATAGACCTGACCTGGGAAATCTTTCCATTCCCAATCTTCTACTCATCCTATTCGGCTCAAATGAAATAGCCACAATAGGGTTGGTTCCTCACCTATAGTGACTTTGGGTCAAGGTGCCAACTTTTAAGGTGTCCTGGATTTTAGCTTTCCTGGAACATTAACAGTAAATGGCTTCAGTCCTTTTCAATCTTTTGAATGGAGTTCTGTAATAGTGTGGTACAATGGAAAAAGTGCTGGAGTTGGAGTCAGAGGACCTGGTTTAAATTCTGGCTCTGTCACTATTTATGTGAACTTGGGCAAGTCACAGAACTTCCTGTGGTCCCCAGTTTCCTCATCTGTAAAATAAGAGTAGAGGAGAAGCTGGACTAGGTACACCTTCCATAATTAAACCTATGATTAGTCAACAGCCTTTAAGTACTTGGGACAGCTTTCTTGGCTCCCTTAAGTCTTCTCCAGTTCCTTCCTTTGATGCTTGAATGGCATGAGCTCAATGTACTCTGTCATCCCAGTTGCCCTCTAGCTTAACACTTTTTCTGTCCCAAATGCCCTTCTGACTCAAAGCTGATTTGCATCTTCACCTCTGTTGTTGTTGTTGTTGTTGGAGTATGGGGTTAGGGAGCAAAACAGCTTTCAGAATGTTTGGTTCTGAATTTAGCACAAGAGCTTTTCTTCCTGAATGCTTTCTGCTCTCTGGTGTTAAATGGTCATGGACTTCGGTAGTTTCAGTTGGGTTGTTCTAGGTTAGGAATGGAAGGTGCTCTAGGGGAAAAGACTGATCACACTTAGGGTGAATGGAGGAAAAGGACTTGAATAGTTCCCCATCCATGTATATTTTGTATTCAGATATGGTATTGTATATATGTTTTTCACTTATATCCATTGTGCTTCAATGGAAAGGGCTCTAGAGTCAGAGCTTCTGTGTTCAAATTCTGCCTATCACTTTTACTACCCCTTTGGCCTTGGGCAAGTCATTTCACTTTCTTAAGCATCGATTTCCTCATCTGTAAAATCAGAGGGTTTGTCTTTGAGTTCTCTTCCAGCTTTCCTACTGTTGTGGTTGAACAATCAAGTCTGTATTTTGGTTTCTCCATGTAGCAGATTTCAGGTCTTGCTACAATTCTTTCTTTAAGGTACGCTGCTGGCTAACTTTTTTTTTTTTCAGTTATTTTAAACGTGTCTTAAGAGCACTAGTCTTGGACACATTGCTTCTGAGGACCAGACTAGCTATGGTTTGTAGTAGTTCATCACCAATAACTGGGTGAATTCTTGGCCTGTGGCTACCTCATGAAACAAAGAAAAATGTAGAAAAGGCCCTTAGCCCTTTGCTCCTGCATTGAGGGACAGAGAGTGGAGAGTGCTAAAATCAATCTTTAAACTGCCTATAAATAGTATCTTAAAAACTGAGATCCTTGTTCAGTGATGAAAGAGCAGACAAACCTACTGGAGGAGCTGAAGGAATCATCAATTTTGGTGTTCTTGCCACAAATGAAACTAGAAGACAAGTATGTTGCCCCTTTTTGAATAAGGTTTGTAAAGGGGTTGCAACGATCTACTATGCATGCAAAACCAACAAGATTTATTTCATAGGATATTTTCTCATCTTTTGTTGAAGTGCTCCTAATTAGCCTTTCCAAAAAGGATAACCAAGATAATTGTTATTCATGTGCTACTCTGTTAGATGAGGAGGTAGATAGTTCTACTGGAGAGAAAACTATGATCTTCCAAATGAAATAATCATATTCTTGGTGACCTTGATGCATAGTTGGGAAGGGCTTTGGAAATATGTTGGAAGATAGGGGTCAAGGAGTAAGAAAGGAGGCAAAATAGTACAGGACGTCCTCTCTGCAACACTGTCCCTGACTCTTCCTCCCCCTCCCCCAATTACATTGATTTGTAGAGCAAGTGTTCTCAAACAGGATGCCTTCCCCACCCCCAAGAGCTTTCTTTATGTGGGTTATATCAATAATTTGCAAAGCATTTTACGTAGTAACTCATTCGAGTATGATGAAAATACTTTGACCTTTGATCTTGAGACTTCCTTGAAAAGGGTTTTGTGAATCTTTCAGAGGTCTCCAAACCACACTCCAGGTGAGAAAGCTCACTCAGCATGTGAAGATCAGCATCCATTTTACTTCCTTTGGGGGGGGTGGTGGCAGGGAGGATGGGCATGGAGTTGGGGCTTAACTGAGATTGCAAAGAGTAACACAGCCAGTGAGAGTTATCTGAGGGAGTTGAATCTAAGTCTTGATGGTTCTCTAGTAACTCTAACTTGCTGCCTCTCTACTGCTTTATGTCATGCACATCTGATGGTGGTGATGGACTTAACATCACAAGAAAGTTTTGCAACTCTCTTTAGCAAATAATGGTTGTCTATATAGTCTTATCCATTTCCCATTTTTCTCATCTTGTTTAAATGAGTCACATTGGAATCACCTCACTTGCATTTATATGTATTTTTCCTCATTTTTATTCTGTTTTCGGTATTGGTTTTGCTCTTTGTCCAGCTTGTGTCTGAAATGACTCCTACATCAACCAGTTATTTCCTGTCTATTAAGTGATTATTATCAGTTGCCAAAAAAGAAATCCAAGGAGCCTCGCCTCAGCCAGCAGAAGATTGTCTGGAAAAGTATGGCAGCCACTGGCAACACCAGTTTACAATAAAATTGTTTTAAAATTCTTACTTTGGAGTATTTTTTTGGTGTCTCCTTTATAAACAGCAAGTAGGTTTCTAGAAAGTTTAGTGAGAGACCTAATTAAGCTATAGGACCTTTAATAATAAAACTGGAACAGATAATGATCACAATAAAAGTGGAGCAAAGAATTATGAAGATTTCTATAACTTTTTGTCTCCATTGACAGTAATGGAACTACCACATTTGAACTCAACAGTTCTTGATGTTCAACATGAGCAAGTAGAAATGATCTTAAAGTACGAAAAGATTGGGAAGAGCAGCTGGAAAATACAGTGAAACGCACAAGAGACCCCTGTTGAGGGGGGTGGGGTGTAACTTGATTTTGGTTTATTGAGAATTTGAGTCTGTATAGCTTGAAGATAAAAGGGTACCAAACTCTTTGCAAAGCTAATGGTCCATTTTAAAACCACAAAAATGTAACCAAGAAATTATGAAAATTTCTTGACCCATATACTTATTTTTCCATTTCTCTAATTTTTTTCCTAATGGAGTCAGGAAGACCTGAGTTGAAATCTTGCTTTTACACTTAATGACCTTGATCCTGATCAAGTCATGTAAATGGTAATCTAAGTGACCCTCTAAGACTATTATATTACTGCATTAGGAAAAGAAACCTCTTCCCTGGCAGACTCCTTAAACTGATAAAGTCACAAGTGTAGGACCCCCCAAAAAATCTCAGAAGGTATGAGAACAAAATAAATCAGGCTTTCCCAAAAGATTACTTAGAGCTGATTGTGTATACAGTTCTCACTGGGTGTAACAGAGATCTTTTTATTAATTAAAAGCAAAGGCATAAAGTGAGAGATGTCTGTCAAAGATATTTGTCAATCACTTCATGAAGGACAGCTCATTGCAGACCCCAAATGGCTTAATGTTGAGTCCAAAGAGCTCAGCTGTCCAGACAGGAAAAAAAAAAACTTAAGTGGATATTATCCATCTGATTTGATGCTCACAATTGAATTGGAAGGTAAAAGTGGCTGACTGCAAAGCTGTTTTGAAATAATTAGATTGCAAATAAGGTGAAGGGCAAAGGAAAGCAGCACTTTGGATGTTTAATAACTTTCCTGTGAGCTCATGTATTACCTGAAAAGGAGTTAAGGCTGAACTTGTAACCAGACTACACCTGTTCAGCGTTATATGTACTTCAGTACCATTGAGATTAAAAGGTGAAGAGGAAGGCGAAGCCAGTTGAGTTGATTCCCTTAATGAAGGCTTTATGGATGGCACAGGGTATGTATGGAAAGTGGTAGTCCACAATTGCTGTGGTTTATGAAGTTAAATTTTATTATGTTCTTAAAGCATTACTCAGTTTACCTCAATTCATTGTATTAAGGAATTTGTGCTGGGAAGCGTTATTTTCTTTACTTAGCTAGCCCTAGGAATGTAAAGCCTACTAGGAATGGTAAAACAACAAATCATTTTAGTGTTGTTAGATTTATTGTCCTGTTCCTCCCAGTCCCCTACCCCCAAATCTGATTTCATAGATCAGGAAGCCTGAGTATTCCATGTGTTGAACCCCCTATTACTTATAAAACCCTCAAAAAATATTCTAGTACCCTCAGCTAAAAGCAGTTTCCTAGTGGTTAAAAGCTGTTCAGGAGATAAGCTGTCTGCTGGAGACATCTATCTCCTCCTGTTCCCTCTCTGCCCCCCAAAAAAGGAACAAAACACTTTTTATATTCTGTCTAAAGAGTCCATAGTTGGTTCCCATATTGATTCACCCGGGGTGAAGTTAACCCATATTGCTGTAGGTTTGTGCTACAACTACAACTTTTGCCCTCAGTCCAGGCTAATTTTTTGTGAATATGTGAGATTAGCTCAAATCTCCTGAATTCCACACGATGACTCAACAGATTTATGTTCATTACAGCCTCATTGGTAATCTTGGTCCTTTTTTATGTTAAGGATAGCTTTCAGTTGATGTAAAAAGTCAAAGTTCCAGGTGGGACTGCTTGCTAGCTTGTGGGGGTCTTGTAGAGTCTTGAGTTAAAATGCTTCCATAATTTGGTTCCAAAGTTTGATTGTTTACCAGACTTAAAGCCTTTCTTACAGTCTGCTACCTTCTTAAAAGAAGGGAGGGGAGGTAGTTTTTCACATCTTTTTTGGAACCATCTTGATTATTATAATTATACAACATTCAGATTTTTTCCCCCTGATGCTGTTGTCATTGTTTATCTTTAGTGGTTCAACTTGCTTCATTTTGCATCAGTTGATACTAGTATTCCTGTATTCCTTGGAATTCTTCAGTCATCTTTTTTGTTACATTCATGTACTGCAATTTATTTATCTTTTTATTGTTGAATGAGTTATCTACTTGGTTTCCAGTTCTTTGCTACCACAGAATGTGCTGTTGTAAATATTTTGGTATCTGAACCTTTTTCTCATTGACCTCCTTAGGGCAGTGGTGGTGCCTAGTGGTGGTATCTGCATGAGATTGATACTTTCTTAGTCTTAGCATTTCACTGGTCAAATAAAAGTGACCTATGCTTTAATAATAGTCATCAGTGTGTACATTTTCTTAGGCAATGAAGATTTTTGTTCCTTTTAGAAATGGGGAAGGGGGCTAGATTTGTGATTTCATGGATCTGGGAGTTCTGAGATGTAGAAACTTTTTTAGAGTCTTTCGAGGTTAAGTGGTTTGCCCAGGTCACACAGCCAATATGTGTTAGAACCCATGTCTTTTTGGCTCCAAAGCTAGAACTCGGTCCATTATTCAGCAAGTTGCCTTGTATCTCTTATGAACTTCATATTTGGGTCAGGACAACTCCATTATTCTGGGTCTTCTGGGTTAGCCGAATTAAGCATTGTTTACTTCTCTGATGCCTTACCAAGTTCTGTTTCTTGCTTCTCCCTTAGTTCATCTGTATCATGGCAGTGGTGGTTGGTTTATCGCCTCAACTTCTCTTATTTTCACTTTTCCTGGTAGTTACTCAGTAAGCATTCATTAAGCATCTGCTCGGCTCCAGGTACTGAGCTAAGTGCTTAGATTAGGAAGGACAAAAGATAGTTCCTGCTCTCAAGGAATTTATGGTAATGGGAGTGACAACATCAAAACTTACACATATTCGAATGAAATCAACAGGATACATTTGAGATAATTAATAGGAGAGACAGCACTAATGTTACTTAGAGTTAGGAAAGACTTCTGGTAGAGAGTGGAATTTTAGCTGGATCTGGAAGGAGGCAACTAGAAGGTAGAGCCAAAGAGGGAGAGAATCCAAGTCATGGAAGACAGCCAGGGGAAAAAGTCAGGAGATGGAGTGTCATGTTCAAGGAACAGTAGGGAGGCCAGTGTCACTGGAGTATGGGAGTGAGGTATAAGAAGACTGGAAAGCAGAAAGGGACTAGATTGTGAAGGGCTTTAAATGTCAAACAGGATTTTCTTTTTTTATTCTGAAGGTCATAGGGAACCTCTGCACTTTATTTACTCTATGACCATGGTCAGGAAGGTTAATTTGACTTATGAATGGAAGAGACTGGTAAGAAAGACAACTGAAGGTTATTGAAGTCATGGATGTGAGGTGATGAGGGTTGCACTAGGGTGGTAGCAGTGTCTAGAGGAAAGAAGGTGTTTGTTTACAAGAGATGTTAGAAGATAAAATTGACTAGCTTTGGTAACAGATTGGATATGGGGAGGGGGTTAGAGAGTGAGGTGTTGAGGGGATGGTACAAAGATGACATAAAGCTAGGGGTTGAAGTGTCCAACAAGTTAGAGAAGGAAATAGCAAACGGGGATCTGAAGAGTCAGACCTAACTGGAAATGACCACCAACCTAGGTTGACCTGGGGGACTGGGAGGATGATATTGTCCTCACAGTAACAGGGAAGTTTGGAAATAGGAAGTGATTAGAGGGGGAGAGATAATGAATTTAGTTTTGGACATGTTGAATCTCAGAAGTCTAGGGAACATCAAGTTTGAGATGTCCAATAGGCATTTGAAGGTTTGGAAGGAAGTTAGGGCTGGATATGTAGATTTGAGAATCCCCTTATTAAATCCATAGAAGCTGATGATCAAGGAAGTGTAGCGTAAAGTGAGAAGACAACTGTTGCCAGATTAATCTTCCACAATATCTCTTTGATGATTCTTTTATACACACTTTAAAATGACTTTGTGTGGTCTCCTCCATTGAGTCTCAGTTTCATTGCTTTGCTTTTTAAGGCCTTCCCTCTATAATGTAGCCCCACCATATATTTCTAGCCACTGCTGAGGACCGATCCATGTCCTCCATGTAGGCTGTTTGCAGTTTCCTTCCTCAATTGACAAGCATCTATTAACAGACATTCTACTGGAGATATTAAAAAAGAATGCAATTAATTTCTACCTTCAGGGAGCTTAATCTAATTGTCTGAGGTACACATATAAAAGTATATATAGTTTAGTTATAAAATGCATGCCTGATTTTTTGAGGAAGGCATTAGTGGATCAGGAAAATAAGTCATGTAGAAGGTGGCACTTAAGCTGAATCTTGGGGAATGGAGAGGAGTGGTGTGCGGGAAAGCTGGAAAGGAAGTTGGAGTAAGGTTATAAAGACCTTTATATACCAAACAGATGGGTTTATATTTGATTTTAGAGGTAATAGCCTTTGGGCTTTGATGTTTTCCCTTATCACTTGACTCTCAGTGCTATTCTTCTGGAATTACTTCCTTTTACACTGTAATATCTTGTATGTAAATATTGTCACATCCATTAGACTATGAACTCATTGAGGGCAGGACTCTCTTTTATTTTTTTACTTTTTTTGTATTCCCAGGGCTTATGTCAGTGCCTGAGATGCAATAAGAGTTTAAAAAATGCTCATTGATTGGTTGACTTTGTGGAGAATGGATTGAAGTGGTTAGAGACTTGAGATACAGTGAATAGGAACGGGACTGACTTTGCTACTCTTTCACAGGCATAAAGAACTACCCTGCCTGGTGAGGAAACTACCAGTCCAGGTAGAGTTTCTTAGCAATGCC
Organism: Notamacropus eugenii; assembly: GCF_028372415.1. Lineage (NCBI taxonomy): Eukaryota > Metazoa > Chordata > Mammalia > Diprotodontia > Macropodidae > Notamacropus > Notamacropus eugenii. Next base: position 62,162,887 of record NC_092876.1, read on the forward strand.
TAGAGCACTGAGAGGTTGTGACTTAACCAGTTTTACAGTTATTATGTGTAATGGTAGGACTTGAACTCAGGTCTTCCTGCTTCCAAGGCGCCCCCCCACCCCCACTTTCTACTCACTATATCAGTGCTGACTGCAATCCAAGCAGGGATACTATTGCTGAAATCCAAATAAGACTTAAGGAGCGTCTGAGGAGGTTATGTGATTCAGGATTTGAAAGATATGAACGTAAAAATTACACAGATTTGGCAACTATGGGTGAATATGCAGACTGAAAGAGAGTGAGGGGTTGGGATGACTGACGTTGTGACCCTGAGTTTAGAAAGGTGACTGAGCAATTAGAAAGATAATGTTGCCTTTGAGAGAGTGTGGGTAAAGTTTTGGAAGAGGGGTGGGTTTTGAGGAAAACACGGTTCAGCTTTGGACATGTTGAATTTGAAATGTCTAAAGAAGTTCAATTTCAAATGTTTCCTGTGTATCCCTTACCTTAAATACTAACTTTTTCTGCATTGTCGGATTACGACATAGGCCAGGTTAATGGTCTTAATGTGTTGGTCTTATCTGCTTAAAAAGACTATAAATTCTGAGATCCAAATTCATAATTGGCACAGTTATAGTTCTGAGCACATAAGTCCTTAATAAATATTGGACTAATTTTCTTTGTGCTTTGCCACTGCTAAAAGATGTCATTCTATCATCTGCTTGTAGACTTTTAAGTTTGTTCTTGAGCAGTAAAAATTAGATACCATCTCTATATACCTGTCCTTGCTCCAGTCTGTTCCTTTGGTGACCAGCTATACTCCTTCAGAGTAACAGGTGTAATTCAAAATTCTTGTTGAATTTTGTTAAGTAAAGGGAAGGCACTATACATTTATGTTTTTATATTTATTTAGTGCCTGCTTATGTCCCAGGCACTGTGCTGAGTGCTTTAGAGATAATATCATCTGAGATAAAGAGCAGAGTTAGCTGCCCAGAGCCTGCCTCTGCTAATAGTGTCAAATGTTTTTGACAACATTATGGTACAAGCAGATTCTGCTTCAAGTTAACTTTTTGGTGGTAGGGAGAAAATGTATTTGTAATGAGGGACTGAGAACTACTGAAGTTGAGGGGAAGTTTGTGATACTGAAAGGTGGATTATATTAACTACCTTTTATTGACTACGTTACAAAGTTGTGCTGTTTACTTTCTGTTGCTTGTGCAGTTATCTTTTAGCAAAGATTAGTCTTGCTCCTTGTTCTAGTCTAAAAGCGACATTGATTTCTCCTGGAAGCATCTTTAGGTAACCAAATCCTTAACTGATTGTTTCAAAGCACGTGCCTTGAAATTAGTAGGGGCTCAGTAAATATTTGTAGAAAGACCTAAATAATTGAGAATTAGTTTAAAAAAAAAAAGTGTAGAGGAAACTTACATGCCTCAGTGTAAAATTATAGAACATCCTTTTGGCTAGAGCTTTAGCTTAAGGCTGTACGTAAGCCATTCGTTGAGATTCCAGTTCAGGGATTTCAGATAACATGAACAAGTTAAGGTAAGAGCTGCCAAAGAAATCACTTTGAAAAAATATTTTTTTATATTGTCTAAATTTCTTCCAGTCTCCATCCTAGAAAGCTGTCTCATTTAACAAATGATATTTTGAAGAAAAAATGGAAGAAGAGAAATAAATGAGCAAAACCAATTAATACTTATGTGTCTCCTACCTCTGCAAAGGAGTCCAGGGACACATCTTATATTTCTCCTAGGAGTCATGCATGTTTTTTGTAATTATGAAACATTTACTTAAAAAAATTTTTTTATTGATATATATATTTTTACATTGTTTAAATTCTAGTATCTTACCCCTTTGCTTCTTCCAGGAGAGCCATATAACGGAATAATTCTTTTCTTCCTATTCCTTCTCAGAACATTGCTGGATTGTCTTCTAGGTTACGTCAGCTAAACATAAGTATGCACCAGGGCTCTGTCCTGGCCAGGACTTTTCTTTATTTTCCTCTGCTGATAGTACTATTTTAGCTAGTGATTGCATCAGCTTTTGTGGAATCTGGTGTCACCTCTAGGCTGATGATTGTCAAATCTGCTTATGAAGCCCTAGCCTCGTTGCTGACCTCCAATCTCCAGCTGCCAATTGGGCATCTCAAACCGAGTGTCTTAAACTTGGCATGTCCAAAACTGAATTTCTTGTCTTTTCCCCCAAACATATTCCTCCACCTAACTTTCCTGTTACTGTTGAGGGCACCACCGTCCTTCTGGCCAACACAGGCTTATAACCTAGGTGTCCTTAACTCCTGATGTCCAATCTATTGCCAAGACCTGTCAGTTTTACCTTTGGAACAATTAGACCCCTTTCGTGGAAGCAAAAATATGCCTATACTTTACCTTCTCAAACGTTAGGGCCAGAAGAAATATTTTAACTGTGAGGCATTTGAGCACTTCATGTATCATGGGAGCACAGGATCTTAGAGTTAGAAAGGGATCCTAGAAATCTAGTCCATTGTTTTATAGAAGAGAAAATAGACTGAGCTCTGTGAGGCCCAAAGGGAGTAAGTGATTTGCAGAGTTACATAGGTAAATGAGTGGTAGAGCAAAGGAATCCCTCAGGTCTTCAGATTTCAGATCTATTTTGTTTCCATTATGCCCTGCTTGCTTATGTAGTAATGGTACATACATCATAGGGGTTTGGGGAAATAATAACATACAAAACATGTTCCCCGCTGTCATGTAGCTGAGATTTTAGTTGAGAAAGGAAAACTGACAATCAAGCATTTTAATAAGTACTTATTATGTGCTTGGGATACAAAGAATGGCAAAAGCAGCACCTCACCTCAAGAAGTTTATATAATGAGGGAGAAAACATTTAAAAAACTAGTAGGTCCATACAAGATCAGTACACAATAGATGGAAGAAAATCTGAGAGGGGTAGGAACAACTGTCTGCTGAAGATGGGATTTGTTGTTGCATTTTGGAGGAAACGGGGGAAGCTAAGAGGTTGAGGTGAAGGGGTCAGAACCTACCAAGGGGCAAAGGCATAGAAACCAGAGTTGGGGAAATGAAAATGTTCTCCTATTAGAGAGACTGCTGGGAGGACAGTGTAGTTCTGTTAGTAGTAAAGGTGTGAGAAGTCTGGAAAGGGGCCAGGTTATAGTTACATGGCAGTGGCATTAAACATTTGATCCTGGAGTTGTTCTAACTAAAGCTTATGAGTGGGGGGAGGGAGGAGAGGTGAGTTAGATCTGCAATTCAGAAAAGTCATCTCCATAGACTGTATTGTCCAAAGGGTTTTCTTGGCAGAGATACTGGAGTGGCTTGCCATTTCTGTCTCCAGTGGGTTAAGGCAAACAGATTAAATGACTTGCCCTGAGTCATACAGGGCTCTATCCACTGAATCACCTAGCTGCCTCCTGGCACGTAGTAGGTACTCATAAATGTTTATTGATTGATTATTGGCTCATGTTGAATACGAGATACATATGAAATATTGAGGTTAAGATTTCTGCGAGTCAGTTGGGGATTCATGACTGGCTCAGCAGAAAGATTAGGACCAAATAGGTCTGGGAATCATGTGCAGAGAATACCAACCATGAGTTCTAATGAGATCACTCTGTGTATAGTATATAGACTAGAAAGGTAAGAGAACCAGGAGGGAACAGTGTCACAGAAATCTAGAGAGAATATGGGGAAGGTGATCCCTTCAGAGTTTGAAATTGAGAAATGCCTATTTGATTTGACAGTTGGTGACTTTGGAGAGCAGTTTTATTTGAAGGTTAAAAAATCCAGGAGCCAGATTGCAGAGGCTTTAGAAGACTGAAAGGGTGGGGAGATAGCCGATGTAGACAGTTTTCTCAAAGAGTTTAGCCACAAAGGAGAGGAGAGAAAGAGCTAGAGGGATTGGTGCATTTAGTGTGGGTTTTTTAAGGATCGGTGAGACAGACATATTTCTAGACCTTGGGGAAGGAGTCAGCAGATAGTAAGAGGTTGAAGATGAGAGTGGAGTGTGATTGTGGGGGGCATTTTTGCTGCAGAAGGATGGAAGTAAGAGCATACAGTGAGGTATTATTAGCAAGAAAAAGATCTACCTTTTAACCTTAGATATGAGCAAAGAAGGAAATAGTGAAAGACTGATGTCTAGTGTGAGATGAATAGAGAAGAGGGATATCTGCAAATATTATCAGTTTTGCTAGTTAAGTTTGAAGTCAAAAATTCAGAAGGTGATTAAATTATGTGGTTATACAGATTGACATAAAATCAGAGGAGAAGGAAGTTAGTCATTGCTTGATAGGGTTAGAAAAGGTTTCGGGGAGGGAGGCAGCCTTTAAAGGAAGGTTGGGGAGGATTTGAATGTGCTAAGAAGCCATTCAAGGGAATTTTGGGGAGGAATAAAGAGTGGAGAAATATGGGAACCAAAAATGTATTGGATGACTGACACTGCTCAAGCTCAGAGCGTTTCACTAAATGGGTGTTTGGAAACTACTGAGAAGACTGGGGATTCTGACAGCCTATTTCTCTGCTGCCACAATTCCTGATGGTGACAGCTCCCAAGATTTAGGGATTGAGCTAAACCATCTGCCAGTTCCATCTGGAGATGAAGTACAGTCCCTGTTTGCAGCTAGAGGCCCGAGGGGGTTGTTTGCCACTACAGGTCTTTGTTTTCCATTTAGGGATTGTTTTCTGTTTCCATGCCTTTGCTCTTATTAATTAGGTTCACAGGAATGGAGATACTTCTTGTGAGGGGAGCCGAGGACAAATATGGATTTAAAAATAGAGGCATACTGTTTGCAGGGATCTAATTCTTGGTCCAACACAATTTTTAGAAAAATTGAAATTCACTTTTACTCTTGCTGTTGATTTAGGAATATGTATATTGAAACACAGTGCAGATTATAAACTTGATTCAGTTTTTAAAATGTTGAAATCTTTTGTTTTTACATGTTTTAGTGTTGTAGGAGCAATGTATCTGTTAGTTTAACAAACATTTATTAAGTGCTTAGTATGTGCAAAGTACTATTTGAATTAAAAAACAGTTTTTGGTAGAAAATTTCAGAATCCATGTCTATACCAAGTATCTTAAAGATATTTTGTCCTGGGCAATATTTGAAAAGCACCTTTTCAAAATTAAGTTCTAAGTTTCCTTATTTGTTTTGAAATTTAGTCAAATGCAATTTGAAATGAAATTTAGTCATCTTGTTGTTGCATCTACTTGGTTTCCAGCCCTTGGAGCACAAGAATTGTTCCAACCTATAAATCATCATTCAAAGACCTTCTAACTATAGAGATAGTGAATCCTTTTTGAGAATGGCCTTGGTATCTAAAGTTGAAATGCGCTATATATAGTATTAGAACCATACAATCTTTATGTAGCACTTTAAGGTTTATAAAACACTTTGTCATTTTCTCAGTTGATTTGGTTATAGAAAAAACCTTAGATACTTATCAGAACTTTGTGATCTTGGGTCAGTTGACTTCACCTTTTCTGGACCGAAGTTTCAGTGGTTCAGTGGATAGAGAGTGCAAGATTTGGAATTGAAAAGACCTAAGTTTGAATTCTACCATTTTACTGTCTATCTGTCTGATCCTGGACAACTTTCTTAACTTCAGTTTCTGCCATTTCTACCTCTCAGGGCTGTTGGGAGGACAAAATGAGACATTATCTGTAAAGTACTTTGCAGATCTTACCACACTATATAATGATTTGTTTTACTAAATAAAAACAAGGCTGTTTATTGGTCCCTAACAGTTCCTTCCAAGGCAAGTATGAATCCATCTTACTTTTCATGTTGAAAACTGTATTGTGGAGGATAATTTATATAATTTATTTTGTAGGAGGGTAGAGGCCAGTAAATGCATGATAGGGATAGATTTGTGATTTCAGTGGTGGAGGGAACTCTTAGTTGAGGAAAATCCTTCTACCAATATCCTTTAGGAACTTTTCTGCAATTTATAGTCTAGAACAGTTGTCCTGAAGCATGAGAGGTTAAGCACCAGACTTGCCCAGAGTCGCACAACCAGTGTGTCAGGTAGGACTTGAAAACATGTATTCATGGCTCAGAAATAAGCTGGCCAGCCCCCTGAGGAAGTTAATGAGTAATAGAAAAGGAATTGATCCTTCCTGCCTCAGTGGGATGCTTGGAGGAACAGTATATGACCTTGTATTTATCATTTGAAGTTAGTGATTCAAAAACTCAATTTTCCAGAAGAGAAAATGTTCTTAGGAAAAATGAAAACAAAACAACTCCAAACCAAAGTCATTATCAGACAGTCTTTCTCTTCTCAAGAAATACGGAGCCATTTGTTAACTTTTGTCTTTTATCCTCACGTGTTCAGCCAACCAACTTTTGGTGAGATGCTTACTTCTGTGTAATATAGAGTACAGTTATCTTTGGGCCTGCCCAGGGGTTATTTAGAAGGACAGAAAAGTGTAGATGGGAATGATGGGACTCTTCTGCTCAGTGGGTCAGGCAGAGCTTGTTTTGCCAATGACTGGTAGAAGGTTAGTGTGGTCACTATAGTCAGGCCTGAAGGTTTGCTCTAGGGCTTGGAAATTGTCCACTACTCTCAGAATCCAATTTATTAGATTCTAACATTCAAATCCATTTGTCAAGGGATTGATTTCTTGAACTTTGCTTCTGTAGTGAGGATTTAAAAATTCTAGAAAGCCTACTTTCCAGTCATGTTAACAGAAGGAAAACAGGAGGAAAGGATTTTTGGATAACTTTGGTCTGCAAGCCAGATCTTGAGGATTGATTTTTTAAAAAAAGTTTTTAATACTGCTTTTTGGGTTTAACACCAGTCATTTTTCAGTTACCTTTCATTTTACATTACATAGAAATCAGATTCTAGATTTATTACTTGCTACCTATATAACTTTGGATAAGAGACAATTTTGAGCTTCAGTTTTCTCATCTATAAAGTGAAAGGACTTGACTAGGTGATTTCTGAAGTCTCTTTATTAAATCTTATTCTCTGCCCCCCAGCACCCCACTCCCTCCATATTGGCAAAAAATAAGTGAACTCAAAGACTGGAGCTATTATGGACAATTACTAATCAGTAGTACTAATATGCTGTATATGTACTCAACCGTCCTAGTATCAAGTGGGAGGGTGATGTCTCCTTTCCAGATTCAGTTTGTAAGATGAAAGGATTAGAGCTTTATTTCTCAGGCAGAAACATTTTTGCTATTTAGCTGACTTTTCTTCAAATCTACCAAATTTATGGGTTCTTATGGGAAGGAAATAATAATAGCTCACGTTTTTACAGCACTTTGAAGACTGGAAGTGCTTTACATATTTTCTCATCCTACCTTGTTTTTGTGGTCCCTGGCTTCCTATGGGCAGTTAATACTTGTTTATTGATTTAAGGATTATTTTCTTCCTGTAAGGTCATAGTGGGTGCTACTTTTTTCTTGGGTGGTTTCTCAAGGTAAGTATCCTGTGCAGCCATAGAAATCTCTGTACTTAGTGATACTTGCTAGTACTTATTGACTTGTTAAGCAACACTACAGTGGATTTTGGACAATTGTGGTAATTTGATCTGTTTTATGCTCTTGAACAGGGGTTCTTAATCTGCAGTTCCTGAACTTATTTAAAATCATTTTGATAACTATGTTTTGATGTAATTGGTTTCCATTTTAATTATAAATATTGTATTTAAACATTTAAAAAAATCTTATGAGGAGTCCATCGGCCACCTGCCTTAGGGATACGGGAGTGGGGTGGTCAGTGACACAAAGGGTGAAGAGCCCTGTAGTACAGAGATACCAGTTTTTAGCATTCTGGAATTAGGGGGAAGAATGTCAGATAACTAGTATCAAAGAGGTCCTTGTGTGGCCATTATTATCTAGTTCAGTAGTCCTCTTCTTACCCAACATCTTCTTCCCCAGTTCTTTTTCCTATTGTGAAACACAGCTCGAGGGAGACTTTTGGGGCATTTGATTGCTGTTATTGCACTAGCTGGAGGTCGAAAGTAATTCTAAGTGTGTAATTTGAAAATTGATGAGAAAATGAAGAATGGGTTAATTCTTTGAAATTTATTTGGAGTTATTAAAATAAGTAAGATGTTCTGTTTTTCACTGAGGAAAATAAAACTTTTCTAAAATTAATTTAATTTGGTAATTTTCAAAGTGGAAACTCTTCTTATTAGTGAAATCTGCAGGCAATACACTATAAATCCAGCCTCCTGTGGATTTCAGAAATAAAGTTTTATCGAAGAAATACTTATATTGGGGAAAACACACCTCCAGTAGGCCTGCATCTGGCTTTGAAAAAGTGCCAAAAGTTTTCTAAGATTACTTCCTGTTTAGTCTGTATAGTCTGACAGCAAATTATAAGGTTCAAAATAGATTTCCACATTTTATTCTGGCTATAAATGAAATACTCTAGAACTCCTGAGAAGCTTTTGGCTCTTATGAAGTTCAGTTATCTATCTCGAGGTGGATAGCTTTTATATCATGAATCCTTTGGTGTTGTGGTGGATTATTGTATTGATCAGATTTTCTAAGACTTTCACAGTTGCTTATCTTTACAATATTGCTCTTCCTGTGTGGATTTTTGCCTTGGTTTTACTCACTTCACTTCAGTTCATAATAGTCTTTCTGAAACCATTCTCTTCATTTATTTTCCAGAAAAGTTAGACCAGTTCATAACTCCACCAGCAGTGCATTAGTGTACCTGTTTTCCCACAGCCCTTCTGACATTTGTCATTTTACTTTTCTGTCATCTTAGACAGTGGGATTGGTGTGGATAATAGATTTTTTAGATAATAGAGTTAGAAGAAATCTTGAGGTCAGTTAGGCCAACTCCTATTTTACAGAGGAGGAAATGGAGGCCAAGAGAGGTAGATTGACTTATCCTAATTATGTGGGGTAAGTGCTCAAGCTTCAAGATTTGAACCCAGGCCCTCTGATTCTTAATTCTTTGAATTACCCTACACTGCCTCTTCTTTTGTATACTAGCTAAACTAGAAAATATTTCTTTTGACAGTTTCATTGAGAATAGAATAATTGTTTGTGAAATCATGGCTTTTTAGAAAGGACTTTTTAATTTTAATTTTTTTTTTAAAGGGAACAATTTTCCCATTCATTCATTCATAACAGAGTAAATGCTTTATGTCTGTAATGGACTTAGAGGAACAGCTGAGAGTAGAATTCTCTTTAACATATGTAAATGTTAAAATTACTTTGGGTTTGGGGCCTGCAGCGTTACCCACTTATTTGATAGCTACATGAAAGAAACCCAGGGAATTCAACAAATTAATTAGGACATAGTAAGCATTTACATTGATTGATTTATCAATAAACTCCCTAAGTTTCTTTACCTTAAAAAATTTTACAATATGTCCTTATGTGGCATTCCATTAGACTGCAAGTTCCCTGTCCTGATCTTCGTTCTCACACTCCACAGCTTGGCACATAGTAGGTGCTTAATGCTAGTTGATGGTTTAGTTCCAGGTCATGGGGGATAGTGAGTAAAAATTCGTGGAGCTGTGTAGATAGTGTCTTATTCTCTCTCCAAGAATCAAGTACCATATGTTCATTAATTCATTTGCAATGTGTCTGAGAATGGGGTCTGGCGACTTATAGTACGAAGTGGCACTGATTCTAGTGGTCACTGACAAAATTATGAAACTGGCAATCCCCACTGTCCTAATATATTAGGACAAGAGGAAGGGGGCCCGCTAGGCTGTGAAGGGCTCTAAAAGCCAAATAGGATTTTCCCACTTGATCTTGAAAGTAATAGGGAGCTACTGGAATTAATTGTGAGATAACATATGCACAGTGCTTTGTAAATCTTAAAAGTGCTAAATGCTCATAAATGCTATGATGAAGAGGAGGAGGTGAGTGACATGGTCAGCTTTTACGCATTTCCTTGTAGAGTAATATCCATTCTAAAAAAACCACAGAAATAAAATACACACACACACACACACACACGAAATTCAGCACTTGAGCACTCAGCTAACATCAGTTATCAAAGATGAGGAAACCGTCTTAGTCCAGCTTCTTTGGTCAAGGTCACATTTTGTGTGAATCAGCTTAGTTTAGTAGAAGCACACCCATGACTATTGGCTGTCACAAAGTAAAACCATATCTGAATTATTGCTTGTCCCAAGTAATTCATGCAACTGTAGGCTAAGAGGGAGGGTAATGTATTAGGACAGTGGGGATTGCCAGTTTCATAATTTTGTCAGTGACCACTAGAATCAGTGCCACTTCGTACTATAAGTTGCCGGACCCCATTCTCAGCCACATTGCAAATGAATTAATGAACATATGGTACTTGATTCTTGGAGAGAGAATATTGAATGCTTTATGCCAAATAAATTTTTTTTAACATACTTAACAGTAAAATCGCAATTGGTAATATAGTTTGCTCTTGCCTGCTACTGAACTGACAGTCTTTTGACAGAAAGTATATACAGGATGCATTAATATATTAGGCCTAGTCTTCCCCCCCTTCCCCCAGCTCGGTTGCTACAGCTGGTATGCACATTGCAAAACTTTTGTGATTTTGCGTTAATCTTTTCTTTTAAGTATTTGATATTTTCAGTTCAACTCATTAAGACTATACAATTAGTTATTATGTCTGATGCTCTCAAATTTGCCCTCTAAGCAGTGCTTAGGGTTAGTCACTCCCGAAATTTAAATTTTCACATATAACTGGTTGTAGTCTTAGCTAGTATTGCACCTTGATGCAATTAGCCTTGAGTTTTTTCCCTTTTTTAAAACGTGCCTTAAGCTTCATGAAATGCCTTCCTCGTAACAATTCTGTAAAATAGGTGAAACAAGTATTATTATTCCCTCTTTATAGATGAGCAAATAGAAACCAAGAAAGATTAAATAACTTTGCAGGGTCACTCACACAGGATGTGTGCTAGGACTGGATTTGAGATCTTCTGACTCCAAGACCAGTCAGTGCTCTTTCCACTATACCACCTTGCCTCTGAAAAATGTTGGTATTCAATTCTTGGCTCTTTTAAAAAAATGCTTTTTATTCATATGCTTTATTTCCACATCACCTGTATTATATTTCTTCTTACAGAAAGCTATGCTTTATAATAAGAAAAAAACAGTTTAGCAAATCTAAACAGTAAATCAAAGTAATTTATTGTATCCATACCCATAGTTCCCTTTCACATCCCCACCCTCCTTCATCTCTGCAAAGAGAGGAAGATGAGTCTTCTCATATCTCTGGTTGCAAACCTTGGCTATACATCTAGTGCAGAGGTAGGGAACCTGCAGCCTTGAGGCCAGATGTGGCCCTCTGGGTCCTCAAGTGTGGCCCTTTGAACCCAAACTTCACACAACAAACCCCCTTAATAAAAGGATTTGTTCTGTAAAACTTGGACTTAGTCAAAAGACCGCACTTGAGGATCTAGAAAGCCACATGTGGCCTCAAGGCCACAGGTTCCCCATCTCTAGTAGGATATGGACATTTTAGTCACTTTGAATAATTCTTGATACCATTCTAGGATAGGTTCTTATATTCCACGTGTTAAAAATTAGGTAGAATGAGTTGCTAGATCTAAAAACTGTTTAGGATTGGGTTAGGGTTGCATGACAATCATAGAATTTTAGAATTGAAGGATTTCAGAGGTCTTCTTGTCCCACCCCTATGGGAATCCTTTATTGTAACATACTTTAAAACTTCTTTTTAAAGCTACTTCTTGAAGGCTTAAAATGAGGGGGGGCCCACTACCTTCTGAGCCAGTCAGTTCCATTCTAGATAGTTCTGTTTGGCTGCTGAACCTCAGTTTACCTTTTTTTGCAACTTCCACCTATTGCTCCCAGGAGAAGTCTGTTCCCTTTTCTGTGTGTTGTTGAAAGCTATTGTCTTTCCTCTCCCTTCCCTTCCCCTCCCCTCCCCTCCCCTCCCCTTTTTCCCTTTTCTATGCTAATCATCCCTAGTTCTCTCAACCTCCTCATATAACACAGACTCAACTCTTCACCACAAAATGTTGAAGTGTGACCTTTGGGTCACACTTCTTAGAATATTTTCTAACTTACAAATAGAGCATGGGACTTGGAGGCAGGAAGACCTGGATTCAAATCCTGTTTCGGACGTTTACTAGCTTTGTGACTCATGGCAAATCACTTAACTTCTATCTATTTAATTTTCATTTTCATACTTCATTTTTCTCATCCATCAGATGGGGATAATTGTGCTTATTTTACAGCACTGTTTTGAGTATCAAATGAATAAAAACGCTGCGAACTTTAAAATGCTAATGGTATTATTGTTAATGCTACCGCTAATAATAATAAACTGACCCCCCCCCAACTGAAGATACGTAACCAGTACAGAGTACAGAAGGACTCGCAACCTTAATGTTCTTGGAAGGTATGCCTCTCAGTGCAGCTAAAAATCATGTTATCACTCTCCTATCTCATAATTCTCATTTTGAACTCTAATTACACAAAAACATAACACCTAGTATCTATATGGTAGAGTTCTTTGAGGGTCTTGGGGGGGGGCCTTCAAATATAGAGTGAAAAAAGTGTAGTAAATAGAGATGAAAGACTTTGGGGCAGCTGTAGAGAAGAACATCCTGGAAATTTTGAGTGTAGGAAAAATGTGTAGCCAAGTGGGGAACATGGAGTTAAGGAAGTGGCTAGCAAGCCATAAACCTCCACAAAACTAAGGGAGATTTCTGATTTGTAGGGAGTAGCTTTCTGAAAAGGGTAGAACTCTTTCTATAGAAGTCAAGAACATGTTTTTATGAGAAACCTTTTCTGACAACTCAAGTCTTAAAACTGCCATTAACTCTACCCCCATACCTGCTGCCACATCTTGTTCAAGTATGACATTTTTTCCAGAGTTTCAAATTCTCTCCATCTCTCCCTCCTTTTCCTTCTTCATTGAGAAGGCAAGCAATTTGATAAAGGTATACATGTGCAGTCATGCATTAGTCTCATACTGTGAAACATGACCAAAAAAATCCCCAAGAAAAATAAAGAAAAAGTATGCTACAATTTCCATTCAGCCTTCAGCAGATCTTTCATCTTAAGTCCTTCAGAATTGTCTTGGGTCTTTGTATTGCTGAGAGTAGCTAAGTCATTCACAGTTGTCATCATACAATATTGCTGTTAGTGTGTACAGTGTTCTGGTTCTGCTCATTTCACTTTGCATCAGTATTTCCAGGTTTTTCTGAGGACATCCTGCTTGTGAGCGTCATACCTGTCCTCCATCTAAATCCTATAGTTCTTTCAAGGCTCAACTCATTGCCTAGCTGCATGGCCTCCCCTGCTCCAGGTTACTCTATACTTAATGTATCAATTTCGTATTATGTGTACATGTTGTGGGGTTTCCTCACAAGAATACTAACTGAAATGCCTCCTGTGTGCCAGACATAAGGCTAAATACTTGATATATTTCTTATTTGATCCTCGTGACAACTCCTGGGAAAGAGATGCTATTATTATCCCCATTTTTACATTCTAGGAAACTGAACAATATCAGTGATTTGCTCAGTCACACAGCTAGTAAGGGTCTGTGACTGGATTTGAACAAAGATTTTCCTGATTCCAGACTCAGGGCTCTTCCCTGCACTGCTGAGCTTAGTGCCTGGCACATGCTTAATAAATGCTTCTTAAGGGTCAGTCTTTTTTCTGGGTCTTAGCAAAAGGTTTGGACTGGAAGACTTCTAGTTCTTTTTAAAAAGTTATTTTTTATTTATTTTGTTAAATATTTTTCAATTACATGTAAAAATTCATTTTTTAAAATTTTGAGTCCCAAATTCTCTCCCTCCCATATAAAGTCATGCAAAACATTATTTCCATATTATCCATGTTGTAAAAGAAAACATATATACACCCAAAGAAAAATAAAGTAAAAAAATAGACTTCAATCTGTACTTAGTTTTCTGTTCTCTCCCTTGAGATGAATAGCATTTTTCATCATAGACATTGCCTCTAGTTTAACTTTTCTACCATTTCTATAGTCTAATAGTTTCATCTCCTTTTCACATCCAACCTAGAAAAAGTTGTCTGTAATTCTTTTGACTAAATCTCTCACTTCTTTTCTCAACCCCTTGCAGTCAGTCTACTGTCCTGTGGAAAGAGTTTTATCTAGAGTTCCCAATGATTTCTTAATTGCCCAATCTGATGATGTTTGTATCATGCAGCACTATTAACCATTCTTGTCACCTAGTTATTCCCTTCTGTGATTACGACTGTTGTCTCTTGGCTTTTCGTCTTTTTCTACCATTCCTGTTCAGTTTCCTTTGCTAGGTCATAGTAATCCCCCTTTAATTAGGAGTATGCCTGAAGAGTCTCTCTTGAGCTTCCTTTATAATCTCTACAATCTCTTGGTGACTTCAGCGCACAGAAGTTTCAGAGCTATATATCCAATCTCTCCTGAGCTCATCACCAACTACTTTATTGACATTTTGGAACTGGATGCATCTCAGATTCAACTTGACCAAAATTTTAGAACACATTATTTAGAAAACGTTTCTCCAGATTTCTTGTTTCAGTAGGAAACTACCCATCAGTCACTAAAGAGTCATCCTTGAGTCCTTGCTCTCTCCAAATCCACATGTCCAGTCAACAGTCAGAACTCATCCTTTCTTCTCTCCATTCACAAACTACCACTCTAATTCAAGCCTTTAATAGGTTTTTAGTGAGTAGCTTTCTGCAAAGAATGTCTGTACTTGACCTGCACTATTGCAATTTCATAGCCTCCAAATTAGTTTCTTTTCCTCATCTCTTCATCTCTTCATCCCAAATCCACCTTCCTAATAACGCACAGGTTTGAGTGTTGCAGTGCAGGTTCCCCCAACCCCTGTATGTGCTACCTTCTCTCCTTTACCTCTTAGAATACTTCTTCCTTGCAGGTTTCATTGCATTTATTTTGTTTAATGTTCACATTGTCGTTTCTTAAGAAATATAAACTTTTTAAGGACAGGACCTTTCAGTTTTATTTTTGTGTTCCCAGTGCTTTGGAAACAGGTACTTAATAAATAAACTTTGATTTTAATCATTTTATTACTTTGTTTTGGTGTAATGTCTTAGAATTATGTCTTAGTTTGTATTCTAATTGAGGCCTTTATCCTTGGTTGGAACAAAAGAAATCTTACCTCATTTCCCTATGACTACAAATTTAGTGGTAACAAGTCCTACCTTTGACAGTCACTGCAATTCTGGGCAAATCACTTGGCCTTTCAGCGTCTCTAACAAGTGTCTAAGGACTTGTAGAAGAGTTGTGTAGAGTCACCTGGTTCCCTACACCAATGAAATGAGCAGATCCTGTCTTTGGGAATGACTGTACTAAGAGTGAATCAGGCAGTTGAAATTGCACTGTGACCTCAGTTTCCTGTGCTTTGCTCCCTGTCCTGATATACTTCAGTTCTTGAAAATATGCTTCACCTATCAAAAAGTTTCAGTGCTATTTTATATTCTCTAAACTTTTGGGTTTGTCGTGTTTATTTTCCATTCTTATTAGAAGAAGCTCCCACTTCTATTTGAAGAGGAGGGATCATTTCTCTTTTCCAAGGGTAGGAAGTTTTTGGCTAATCAGGTAACCTCCAGTTTTATGTTCTACCTGAGGTCCAGAGAGTGCAGTAAATTGTTGGAGATTTTGGGGAGCAAAAGCAGTTGCTACACTCCCTTATTTCATTCTGGGGTTCCCTTCCCACTGAGTTTCAACAGGAAAGTTGGGGGTGTTATAAGAAGTAAAGCTTGCCTCCAATTCTTGAATTTCCTTTCCTCCTTCCTTCCTTGAAGAATATACAGCTCCTACAATATTGCTGTTAGGTTAGGTTTACACTGACTCTACTGTCTCTGTAGATTCATAGAGTGGTTCTTTCTGCAGTCAGTGAGTTTTTCTATTAAGTTAATGAAATAAGTACCACGATATGTTACCACATATGCTAATCTAGTTTAGACTTTTCATCTTAGCTGTGTGACCTTGGACAAGTCACTTAACCTCTGTGTGCCTCAGTTTTCTCCATTTATAAAATGGGGGGATAATAGTAGCTACCTCCCAGAGTTGTTGTGAGGAGCAAGTGAGACATTTGTCAAGTGCTTTTCCAACTTTAAAGCACAGTGTAAACACGAGCTGCTGTTGCTGTTAGTATTTTATTAATGTCTTCCAAAGAGGATTGTGATGTAGTAGAAAATACTAGGGTGGGTTCCAGGCCTGCTATTTTATTGCCTCTGTTACCCTAATAAAAGTATCACCTTTTTTGTGAAAGCCTCAAGGGTCTCCATTTCTCAAATGAGGAATGAAGTCCCTTACAGCCCTTTTGTGTGGAGGAGGGAGATAGGCTGCTATCCTTCACGAGCCTGCGTGATGGGCCCCTGGGGCACTCACTGTCTCCTGTTGCCTATGCATCCTTTCTCTGAAGAGTATTTTTCATTGCATAACATACATGCGATTGCAAAGGAAGCCACTTATATTGAAATTAAATTCTACAAGTAGAAACAGCAAATCAAATTCTTAGACCTCAACTTAAAGACCTTTGGAAACTGAAGGGTTCACAAAGTGGGAGTCGTTGTCCTGACAAACTTCTTGTATTTTTACCCTACTCTCCCTTCTGCTGTGTGGTGCTAGCTTGCCAGCATATTTTACTTTTTACAAATGCAGACTTTCAAGAGAGCTATAACCAAGGGTTACCAAAAAGGGAGGATTAGTATATTTAAGTCAGTTATTAGATATTTACTTTAAAATTATCTTAACAGATGAAGTTCAGAATATGGTTCCTTCCCCTCCCCCCAAAACAAAAAGTAATTAGCTATGGATGACTTTATTTTTGCTGTGCTACCACATGAGGGAAGTGGTGCTTTCATGCAAAATATGATATTAGGGCTTCAGCTTTTCAGCCCTAGGTCCAATTTGAATATCATATTGGTTTTAGACTCAGGGTTTTGATAGTTTGAAGAATAGTGTCTATCATATTCAGGTACCCTTCCAGTATTACTTACTCTTTCAGTTTTTAAACTTGTTTTTTTCTGCCATCTCAAAATCAGATTAGATCTTTAACAAATAGTTTCTTTTCTCCTTGAATCTATTTAAGGCTTCTGTCAGATACCATTTGAAGGGTGGGCTTTTCCCAGATGGTCTTAAGCAGTGGGACTGGTATGTTTGGAATTTTTTTTTTTTTACAATCCTTACTAATCTATCAAAGAACCTTTGTTTTTGCCTCTTTTTTTTTTAAGTACTTGTGCTAGAAAATAAAAGGAGAAATTCTCTAACTAGAAAAACCTAGTTAATCAAAATAACCAGAAAAGAACCAGGAATTTGGAGGAAGCAAAAGATGAGGAAGAAGGTGTGTATTATATTTCTTTCTTTTCTTGCTAGTACTCAGCACTTATTTAAACAGGATGTATGACAACTATTTCATTGCCTTCTTCTGAAGATTGGAAATAGGACTTGGAGTAATATAGACTCCACAATAGAATTTCAGAACTTCCCAGGAGCTTATAGTTTTGAAAAATGAATTTTGATTTACTGCATCCTATTATTTTGATTGTGACTGATAATGCATACATTTGCATGTCAATTTACATCCTTTGAAGGATGCTCCTGAATTTTGATAAAGTTAGTACCAATGTTATTCTTGAATTTTTGAGGTGAAGAGAATACTTTGCATTGTGTTAAGGATGATGGATAGAGTTGACACCTGAGTGGTGATGGATCTTAAGATAAGAATTTTGAGAGGTAGAATTGAGGGAATATATTCTAGGAAAGGAAGATTATTGTAGGTCATAGACTCCAGTTTGACTCTATCATTGAAATGAAGTGATTATTGTTAAATTAGGTTGGAAAGTAGGTTAGAATCTGGCATTAGATGGCCTTGAATGACAGGCTTAGGAGTTTGTATTTTTTATTGTAAGCAGTAGGAAGGGTCAGTGTTTTTGAGCAAGGGAGTGCCATGGTAAAACCAGATTATTTTGATAGCTGTGGGAAATATTTCCATACAAAAATTTTTGCTGGTTCCTTATTATAGTGTGGAGGTGACCTTGTGTTTTTCAAAGCTTTTCTATCAGAAGGTAAATTCTGGTAGATCATTTTGAACTAGTTAAATTCATCACCAGAGATGAAGTTTTTTTGACCAGATTCTCTTGAAGAGGATTTAGGAAGTCTGTAGATTTGTAGTCCAGTGATGAGATCACAGGAAGGATGGAGGAATAACTGGAGATAAAACTGCTTGAAGCATGAACAGTATGAATTGAAAGGGGGATGGATGGGAAAGATGCTGTGAAGGTAGAATCTAATAGTAACTGGCAGCAACCAGTAGAATTTGGGGGATGATGGAGAGTGAACGGGGTAGACTCGGAGGTTTTGATTGAGTTCGGTTGTATCACCAGAATCCAGGAATTTGGGGTGGAGGATGGTGAGATTAGATTTAAATATATGCATTTGGGAGGCTGCTGCTTAGATAAATAAACTCTTGGGATGAGATTACCTTGGAAGAATGTTGAGAGATTAGAAGGATTATGACTGACCTTTGATCAATCACTGGGGTAGGTTGCTACTGAGGGCAAAATGTTAAGAGTTTAGAATGTGTGAAGGTAGGGGGATGGTCAGATACTGAAAGAATGCTGGATTTTGTCAGATGATATTAGTTCATTTCATAATTCTGTTGCTTTTCTTGCGAAGTCTTTTTTGCCTCAGTTTTCACATCTGTAAAATGAAGATTGTTGGACTTAGTGGTCTCCAAAGTCTTTAATTTTATGATTCACAATCTTTGAATGGAGACTTGTCCCATGAGACAATTAGCATACATTTTATTATCAATAAGCAGTTGATAAAAGATTAATAGGTTAGTGGAAAGAAGAGACAAAAGAACCTAAATTTTAAAATAAACAAGACCCACCAAGGCTAGAGAGGAAGTAATGGTAGATTGACCTCTTCACACTTCTCTTACATGGCTAATTGTTGGCCTTAGTTTGAATTAGTTAGGAAGATATGTTCACTCTTTCTCTACCAAATAGTTCCACAGACAACTAGACTCCTGGTGGAGTTTTTGGGTCCCATCAGAATAATAAAATTGTTGTTGTAACTTGACGTTTCATAACTTCCTTATTTGGTTTGTTTTTTGTTCCTTGATTAGAGAATCCAAAATACAATTATGGGCTTTCAAAAATTTCTGTCTAATTTTCTGGGACTTTCTTTCTTGCAGTAAATTTGCCCTGCTTCTTTGGAGCTCCTTGCCTGTGACATCAGAGGTAGGAAATTAAATAAATGCCTGATGAGATTGACCCATGGGCCATGTTACTAACCCTGTAGTGTATGAGTATAACACTCTAACTTAGTAAGCCTGGTATAAACTGGGTGCCAGGTTGGGCAAAACCCTTTTCTATTTGGGTCATCAGTCTCTCCTTTTTGGCAAACATTAGCCTGAGGATCATCTCACTCAAAATCTAGTGTTTCCCCCAGTAGCTGAGTTGAGGCAATATCCTGATAGTATCCTGGGTCTGGGTGTGTGTCTCTTTCTTTCCCTTTTCCCCTTCCTCCTCCTCTCACACTCCACCTCCCTTCACCTCAAGAAGTTAAAGAATTGATATACTACCCCTTTAGTGGATTGTATGAACTCCAATTTGTTGTGTACTGTATCAGAAAGGCTTTTATTCTATTTTGGTTTGATATTCAGCACTTACTGAGTGTCTGTAATATAAAATACTGTTACCTGGGGATGAAAAGGTTGGGGGGAAAAATCCTGTCTTCAGGAGTTGAGATTGTATATAACATTTATTCTACACTGTATACAGTGGGGGTGGGGGTGGGGGTAGGGAAGGCTATTGGATTTAGAGTGAGCCACCTTGGATTTGAATTCTGACTCTAACTATGGCAAGTCACTAACTTTCTGGGTCCAGAGTTCTTCATATGGTTAACAAAGAAGAAAAAAGCATTTAGAGTAATGGGGCATCATAGAAGGCTTTTCTGGTGGATTTGGCATTTGAGTTGAAGGACAGAATGATGAACACTTTTAGCCATGGAAAATAAATTGAAGACTTGAGACCAGGGCATGAAGTGGGTGGTTTGATGTAGAGTAGACCACTTTGTATAGAGAGTTAACTGGCTGATATATTCAGTGTATTGGTTTCCTTCAATGGAGCCAATAAGAATTTTATGTTGCTTTCTCCTTTCAAATACATTACCTCATTTGAATCTCAACCCTGTGATATTGACAGGGAAATGTCTTTTTTTCCATTTTTGAGTAGAGAGGAAGATAAATGGCTTGAGCGGCAGGTTTTTAGTGGTAGACATAGTTGAGTGTTGTTCTGGTGTTCAAATCATCCTGCTTTCCGTGAGCACTAGCCTGGAAGCAGGAACCCAGGCACTGGGACAAGTTAATTCATGAACTCTTGGAACCTCTGTTTCCTCCTATAAAATGCCAGTTTTAACATGCAGTGATTATTGTGATTAAAAAGTACATTTTTACAGATTTTGGAGGAAATTCTGTTAGAGTGAGTTTTTGTAAACTTCCTGAATTTTATCATTCTTTTCAATATGTTGGGAAATAAGTTATAGGGTATGATGAATGGCATACCCATATTGAATGTTAGAAGACCAGTCTAAAATGAAATGGCATCATCACTGAAACATAAGTAGAGGGATAGAGTTCTGGGGTTACACTGTGGGACCCAGGAGAAAAGGGCAGAGGTTAGGACTTGGGCAATAGAGAATTCTTTAGGGATTAACCTAGCTTTGTTTTCTAAATTTGTCAGCACTAAGGGAGAGTTGTTTTAAATGTCTTTACTAGAAACTGTATGGTAAAATGGAAAGGTAGTTTCAATATAGTGCAAATGACAACATATAGGAAGTGATGAGTGTGCAAGGGAGAAAAAGTTTACATAGGTTTTGTTTGTACCCTGGGAGGGAAATGCTTGTCTTGTGTGTGTTGACACCAGTTTTGGGCAAGTTCTTAAAAAGCAAACATGAGGTAGCTAGAGTAGAAGTTCTCATAAGGGTCCTTCTAGCTACTTTATGTGGGGAGAGAGGATGGTTCTGATGGCTGTATTTTGAGCAAATCTTTATCTTAGCTAGTGGTAGTGGTACTATCTTCCATTTAATTCTCAGGGGATATGGGGTAAATGGCTTTAAAAGAACAATAAGCTAGCCTGTTGTTGATCAATATACTTAGACGAAAAAGTAGTAATATATTTTTTTACTCTTTCCATAGATTACATTGATTTGAAATACTGAAAGTGGATACAAAAAGGCTTCAGCAATGCAGACTATTAAGTGCGTTGTTGTGGGTGATGGTGCCGTTGGTAAGACATGTCTTCTGATTTCATATACAACAAATAAATTTCCATCCGAATATGTACCAACGGTAAGTGTTAATGCCTTTATCAATGAAATGTTTACTAAATTCATCTTATAAACCATTAATTTTTATGGATATTTGAATTTTTCATGCAGTTGCTTTCATCCACTGCCTTTAGAGACTATTTGACATCTCAAGGATAGTTTTACTTCTTTAAAATTTGGTAGAATAGTAGGTGAGGGAGATGGAGTTGTTAGGGGTCTCAGGAGACATTTTCAGAAATAATATTTTAATGGTTGGTGTGTGATATTTAGGGACGGGTGGTCTATTTGGGTTTGACATTTACGTCAGTGAATGATTGGAAGGGGCACTACTGCAGGCAGTCATGGTGGAGCTTGACTTTGCTCTTTCTCCTCGAAATACAGTAAGCTTAGAGCTGTTTTCTTTTGGGGTTTTAAAGACCTCCATTTCTACTGGGGGCCTTCACAACTTCCACTTCTCAAGGGTCATGTTAGGGGTGTGTGTCTGTGTGGGTATCTGTGGGTGTGACAAAGTTTTCACACATTGAACCAAAGGGGAACTCCAAACTTTAAAGGAGTAGTAAATAGGTTTTGGGGGGTAAGGATGGGGTAGGAGGGAGATTCTGGAATAGGTATTTGAGAAACCCAACTACTAGAATGGGGATCCCTTTTGGGTACTGAATTTGAGGTTTGGTTTGGGTGACATCTTGAAGTTTGAGCAGGCTATAATTGATGGTGAGAAACTACTATTCTAGGGGAGAGGTTACACTCTAATTTAGTTTATCTAAAAGCAGATGATCTTGGGGATTACATTCAGTATGAAACAAAATGTGGTAAGATGAAGAATGGTTCATAAAAGGAGAATTCCCAGAAAGATGAAAATAGGGTGAAAGGGTGAGACATTAATAAAGATATTAAGCAAAAGGTTAACAAACTGGAGGGCAAGGCCTTCCTTCCAGGAATTTGTAAGTCAGTTCCTCTAGTAATTTGCCTGTCACTTCTCTTTCTTTTGATAGCCTATGCTGAATTCCAGAACATTTCCCAAACTGCTATGGATTCTTAGTGAGAGGATAGTAATAATTGTTTATAATATAGCTATTTTTGTGCTATGGTTGTTGTTTTTGTCTTTGTATCCTCAACATCTTGCACCCTAGGCCTCTTAATAAATGACTACTGATGGGAATCCATTGTATAGGTAGATGTGATTGTCCACCCTCACATTGTTTGATACTGCTAGAACCTTGTATGTGTGGCTTCACTCATTGGATAACATTATGATGTCCAAAGCAGGGAAGGTAGTTGAAGATGGGATTGTTTTATGTTATCAGGCAGTGACTGTTACAAAAAAGGGGGAAACTTAGTAGTATTTTATTCACAGGGGCCCTGGCAGTGAGTTTCCATTCATTGACCAAGGAAGAGTTTCAAGGCCCTCTTTGCCAAGACAGTGTACTGGTTACAAAGCAAAATGAAACCAGTCCCTTCTGTTTGAAAGGAGTTCACAATCTTATTCAGTCAGCAAGCATTTATTAAGCACTTAGTCCCAAAAGTTGTGCTAAGCTCTGAGGATACAAATACAAGTCAAAAGGACAGCTCCTGCCTCCAAGTTCACAGAAAAGATCCAGGAGTGAGAATATATAATAGCAATAATGATAACATGATTTATCTTTATCTTACAGGATTCTGCAGCATTTGTTTTTACTTGCTAACTCCTTGCGAAGTTATTTTTTTTCTCCTACAGACTTAGGGATATGATTTCTCAGAGTACATTTAAAATTTTTGTTTATTCAGCTTGTTACAATTTTTTTTTTCACACAAGTGGACCATTTTTGGGGTCAGTTATACCCTGAAATGCTGAAAGATGGCCACTATAATAGAAAATTCTTTTTTAATTGAAAGGAAATATATAATAAACAATCTTTTAGAAAGTGAATGGACATTTAAATAAAACAAGTAAGTATAACCAAGACTGTTTTCTGCCATAGAAACCTGAAGGTTTCTACTCTTGAGTAGGAGTCTTGAGTATTTTCCATTTTTTATTACTGATTGCTACCTTTTGAATATGAGTACTTTAAAATCTCTCCTGCTTATTTATTTCATAAAATTTGAAGAAAGTAGAATTTTAGTTGGTAGTTATGGCTGAAGAAAAATGACAGGCAATGGGATAAGAATCAGGAAAGAAGTACGTTTTGGGGTCTATAGGCTCCTCTTCCCTTAATTTTTTGTGTGTTTTTCTAAGGTATTTGACAACTATGCAGTCACGGTTATGATTGGTGGAGAACCATATACTCTTGGACTGTTTGATACTGCAGGTGAGAACTTGTTTTACTCTATAGATGTACATATTACTAATGTTTCATATTTGCTTTGGATCAGATTAGTATGTTTGAGTTCTGACAGTCAAAATCATAGAACATGAGAATAACCACTAATTTTTCTGTAGTATTTTGCTCTTGTGTATAAGCACTTTTCTTCACATAAATCCTGTAATGTAGATGGGGATGTTGATCTAGGGAAATAGAGCCTTTCCTGGATGGAGTAGGTACAGATGGGAGAACAGTTGGTGAAATCTTCGCACAGTGAAATCTAGGAGGGATGGAGACTGGAAAAGATCACTAAGAATATCAAAGGAACCAGAAACCTGACTTGGTCCCCTACTGACGACCCTTGAATTGTTTGGTTTAGTAAATTACTTAAAATATCTATGATTTCATCTGTGTCAATGGTCCCCCTATTGTTAGGGCATTTTGAACTGGTGTCCATGGACCTCTTAGGGATTGTGGATAGACTTAAGGGTTCATGAACTTGGATGGGAAAATAATTAACGTTTTAAATTTTCAATAAATTCGAGCTAACATGTAGCATTTCCTTAAATTATGATTATTTCATATATGTACACATTCACACACTTAAATTATGATTTTTATACGCATGTACATTTGCACTATACCAGAAAGTATACCACACACCTGCATCATACACCAAATCCTCAAATCTTATTGTGAGAAGGGGTTCATTCCCATTCATGTTTACAGTCCCACTAGGTGGCTAAACCCTCTGAACTTGTCTAAACTTAGGCTGCTCTTACTTCTAGCTTAGACAAGAACAAACTGGCCCTTTCTGAGATTATTTAGTCTTTCAGGGCCTGGGGACATTTTACTGTGGCAATAAAGCATTGTAATAACACTTTGGTTTATTAGGGTCAGAGATGGGTCAAGAAACTGATGGAAATAAATAGAATTTGGCTTTGTTGTCTTTGGCCACCTTGATTTTGCTAAAGATTTGTTTGCATGGTGCCTTTTTTAAACATTTTACTGCAGGTATTTTCCAAGTAATGACATGGAGTTGGTGGAATAGCCTATAGAGCTCACCCATCAGTATATATATATGTGTATACACACACACACACACACACATACACATACAATATTCAGTTCTGTTGTATAACAAATTGCATTGCCTTTAAGAAATTGCGTAACTCCCTTAATACTCTCAAACCTCACTCAGAATTGAATGCTTATTGTATTAATACCAACATTCTACTGGTGTTTTATGGCTGCCGATCATACAACCATTGTAGTTATAGTTTGATAAGTTAAAAAAAGAGAATCGCCTAGAGTGGATGGTAGGTAGAGCAGACTGTAGCATATAAAAAAATTAATAGAATGGTACCGAAGTGTAAGAGATGTTAACAGAGAAGCATAATTGAAAAACAAAGGTGGGCTGGTCACAAGGGCAAGAGGTGGATAGTTCATGCCCTTTTGGCCTCCCTGAGATGTCACAAGAAAGCCAAGGTTGCCCTTGCTCTAACCGTGAGCCCATCACCATCCTCCCCTCCCTCCCAAGCAGTGAGTTTTTGAGAAGTATACATGATAGACTAGCATGGATGAATTGTGGTCTGTGCAGTTAAAGGGACACACAACTGCAATGAACTGCAGATTATATTGTTTATCTGGATTTGTCATCTCAAGTCCTTAGAAGGTTATTTAACTGGAAGGGCTTTGAGTATAACAGTGGATTGGTGCATTCCTATTTTCTGAAGAGAGGCTCAATGCAAGAAGATTAGCCGTAGCATCTTTCTTAAAAAATGGGTTTTTTGATGTCTTCTGCTTTTACATATCACCATAATTTCCCTCAGTATTATTCTCATTTCTCGTGCTCCTCTCAGAGAGCCGACCCATATAAAGAAAAAGCATATATATTTTTAACAAGGAAGAGGGAAAAAGAAATCAGTATAACTGCACTGAAAGTGTATGCAATGTGTACTGTATCTCTGCCAGAGATTGGGGGGGATTATCCTCTCATGTCTCTTCTTTAAGGCTATGCTTATTCTTTATGAATTTTTTTTTACTCATTTCCATTTACATTATTGTAGTGTGATGCTTGCTTCCCTCTACATTAGTATGTGTAGATCTTTCTATACTTGTTTGTATTCAGTCACATTTATTGGTTCTTATAGTCCAGTAATATTCAGCATATACCACAGTGGTAGCCTTTTCTCAATCAGTGGACTTCTACTTCGTTTCCATTTGTTGGCTATCACAAAAAGTACCACAGTAAATATTTTGCAGTATTTGCAGATTTTATTCTTATCAGTGGCATCCTTTGGGCATACACCTAGTAGCAGACTCTCTGGGGCAAAGGTTATCCGTATTTTAGTCACTCGCTTTGCATAATTCTTAGTTGTTTTTAAAGCATTATGTTGATTCCCAGCTCCACCAGCCCTAGTATGCCTAATATCCTTCCAATATCAACCCTTCTCATCTTTTGTCAGTTTTCCCAATTTTCAGGGTGGGTGTGAGGTAAAATCTTAGAGTTGTTTTGATGTTCATTCTCTTACTATTTTGGAGAATTTTGTCATGTGGTAATAGCTTGCTATTGTTATTGAGAACTTTGGTTTGTGTTTTTTGACTATCTAGTAGAGAATCATAGTGGCTTATAAAGAAAATCTGAAGAGTTAGGATCTGTATCAGTGAAAAGTATGTCCATACTTTTAAATATTGAAATAGTTCCTTTTCCTGAGTGTGCCAAGGGTTTCAAAGGAGAAGGAAAGTGTTCAGATAGATCACATAACAAAAGTAGAATTTCAGTAGTAGCATCCTTTGGGACAGCTCGGTAGCACAGTGGATGGAGCACTAAGCCTTGAGTCAGGAAGAGTTCAAATGTGGCCTCAGACACATTGCTAGGTGAGTGACCCTGGGCAAATTTCTCTACCCTGTTTGTCTCCATTTCCTCAACTGTAAAATGAGCTGGAGAAGGAAATGGCAAAGCAGTCCAATATCTCTGCGAAGAAAACCCCCAATGGGGTCATGCAGAGTTGGACATGACTGAAATGACTGAACAGCCGCAAACAAAAGAAGTAACATCCTTTATTCTTCCTTTTCTTTAACCTAAAAAAGTCACCAAACCAAATCTGTGCATTCTGAATGTTAAAACTTAATCTCCCCTTCTACCCATTTTGCTTCTAAGGAAATCTATTTAATTGGCATTTTCTGGGGAGTCGTCTAATATCAAAGACTTATAGGTGAGTGGACTTGTAGGCTAACATCCTCTTTTTTCCTTTAGTTTTTATACACATGCACACACACACACACAGAGTGCTTTTAGGGTCACATAGTTCTTTACATACATGATTTCATGTTAGCCTCACAGACTTGTGAATCATTATAGCTGTTATCTCAGTCTTCCAGATAAGTAAACAAACTGCAACAGAGGCCTAGAGAAGTAATTTGGCCAGCTGGGATTTAGACTTGCATTCTTTGACGATTGACTCTAGCTCTCCTTTCTTTGCACATTGCTGTCTCTTTTTTGAATCCAAAGAAATCTGAAATATTGTCTTCTTTTTAAAATGTAGAGACAGTATGGTGTAGCTGGCTATCCTTGGAATTAGAAAAAATGGGGTACAAGTCTTGTCCTACTGT
Organism: Notamacropus eugenii; assembly: GCF_028372415.1. Taxonomy (NCBI): domain Eukaryota; kingdom Metazoa; phylum Chordata; class Mammalia; order Diprotodontia; family Macropodidae; genus Notamacropus; species Notamacropus eugenii. Next base: position 62,190,021 of record NC_092876.1, read on the forward strand.
TGACACATACTGTGTGAGTCAGGAGTACTTAGCCTCTCATTTTCCCTTAAAACTCTAAAAGTAATTTGCAGAGTATATATTGGTCTTTGCACTGGAACATGGGAACTTTGCTCACCTGTAATTCCATTTGCCAGTAAAATAACAGGTTCAAACAGAACAGATATCAATATTGCTTTCAAATCCATGTGAATATTTTCTTTTCTGAACACTTGTATCCTATCCCTATCAGTGTTTGACTGTTTCCAGTGCTTTACCAGCCTAATTTTTCTTGGAAGGAAACTGATCAATACTAGAAAAAATGCTTAATTTTGTATTTGAAATTTGTGTTTGAACCCTAGCTCTGTGATTTGCTAGCTGGTCAGTATTTAATCTCTCATCTTGTTTCCTCGTCTATATTTTTATTTCTTGCGTCACAGGGTAGTTGTAGAGAAAGTGCTTTATAAACCCTACTGCATATACATACATATACTGCAAATATAAATTTTTAACGAAGGATTGAGATTTGCTTATAATATGCCTATCGTAAGTCTGATTCCATGATTTGTTGGAGGATAATTCTTTATATCAAAGTCCTCGAAATACAATCCTAATTGTGAGGCTGAATACTGCACAAGTAGAATAAAATGGCTGTTCCATTATGATAAAAGTGGTAGACTTGAGGATCAGGTTTGGGTTTGGATACAAGCTCTACCAACCAGCTCTGACTTTGAGCAAGTCACTTAAATTTCTCTGAATCTGGTTTTTTTTCCCTCACCTTTAAAATGAGGATAATATCTACTTCAGAGCTGAAGATTTTCATTTTATGTAAAGTGCTATAAAAATATCAACTCTAATGGTGTTCTTAAATTTGTAATAGCAGTGGCTTCTTTCATTTTATATAGAGGTGACCTGATGTTGCCCTGAGGTTACTTCCATTTCTCTGCTAAGTCTTGATAAGCTGTACTCAGACAAGGATGAAAAGACAGTTTTCAACCAAGAGAATTCTTGCAAATATCTGTGTTGATATTCTTAACACTAGTCACTGTCTCCTCTTAAGTCCTAGTGTGGAGGTTTATTAATGTGGCTTTTATTAAAGTTTTGATTTGTCCTTCAACTACTTGTAACTAGTTTGGTTTCCTGGGTTTGAGTCATTTTTAAGTGTTAGTATGTAATAGTCTAAAATAATTGTATTATTGTTATTAGCCAGAAAGTCAGTCAATAACATTTATTAAAAACCTATCATGCATCAGGAACTGTGTTAAATACTGGGAATATAAGTATGAAAAATAGTTTCTGCTCTCAAGCTTATAATTTAATGGGGGAAGACAACATGCAAAAAGAGGCAGCTGAAGCAGGGAGGAGGATAAGGTGGGGCCTTCTTAAATAAATGGAGGTTTTGGATGAGTTGAGCACTTCACACTTCAGTCAGAGAGTACTGATAAAACATTAATACCAAGGCTGCTGTCTTTGCAAGATTAAGTTTCTAGTGATGTGATTGAATAATTCTAAAGAGTATAGCTGGGAGGGAAATGGTTTTAAGTCAGCCATAGAAATCCCATGTGATAATGCCATTAATTTATTGTGAGGCAAATTGCTTTTTATATAGCCAAAATGTTCTTACTAAGTTTATAGGTGCTGTGGTGAAAGCTGGTTTGTGTGTATATTCATATATGTATATAATTTTCATGCTATGAAATGATCTAGTTTCAGTACATGATGATTTTCCTTTTTCCTTGTAGGACAGGAAGATTATGACAGATTACGACCTCTCAGTTATCCACAGACAGATGTGTTTCTTGTCTGTTTTTCAGTGGTATCCCCATCCTCATTTGAAAATGTGAAAGAAAAGGTGTGTTGGTCAGATATTTCCACATTCTTCTCTAGGTTTCCTTGCTTTGTGAACTGTTTTGGAAGCCTCAAAATTAACTGGTATTTGTATGTTTCGTGCCTTTAGTGGGTACCAGAGATTACTCACCACTGTCCAAAGACTCCTTTCTTGCTTGTTGGGACCCAAATTGATCTCAGAGATGACCCTTCTACTATTGAGAAACTTGCCAAGAACAAACAGAAGCCCATCACTCCAGAGACTGCAGAAAAGCTGGCCCGAGACCTGAAGGCTGTCAAATATGTGGAGTGTTCTGCGCTCACACAGGTGAGGCCTTATTTGGAGACGACGCACTGTACTGCAGTTCACAAGTGATGGTACTTTTAGGTCGTCTTAGCATGTCAGGGCTATTTCTACTATTAGTTGGTCATCTCTGTCCAGAATAGCTTCCCAGGAAGAACATGAGAAGACTCATCAGAATAGTAAGTGACAGTTATGTGAAAGCCTTTTTGGGGGTGAAATTTATAGCTTTTAAGTGTATTCATTATCTTGTTATTTATAGAAAATTTAACCTTTTTCTCTCATGTGGTATTCTTGATATATAATGTTTGTAGACATGAATGTTTACCTTTTAGAAAAGGGAAAATGTTCAGTTATTGAAGTTTTTCAATTCTGTTCTCCTGGGCCTAATGTTTTTTCAAAATCCATTTTTACTCTTAGTGTTACCATGTGGAGAATAACTGTTTTGATGGTTAGTAGAGTAGAGAATTTAGTCACAATAACCGAGAACTTTCTTTTCTCAAGTAATACCCTTTTGAATATTGCTTCCATACCTAGGTCTAGATTGTCTTAATATTTTTGTTTACTCTCCTCCCCAATTTCCAAGTTTCCCAAAGTTAAACCTTTCAGGTCCTTTGTGACCCCCTTTCTTTCCCATTGCCATAGTTTTATGCTGATTCTACTTGCCTAGTAGATGCTGGTTGTGGAGGTACTGGGATGTGTATGTGTCTGAGCTTTGGGGCCTTCATTGGTGGTCAGATAGTAAGGAGTTTTAATGGATGTGTTACATCTCCATTATTTTAATTTAGGTTTTTTTTCCTGACCATCTTTTTTGGATTTGGGAAACATGATGTGAGAAAGGAACTAATATAGACATCTCACTGAGACCTTGGGTTAGATGCTAAACCATTCATGCATGGTGTGATGAAGATTATGTGTTTCTGTTAACTTTATGGTTTGCTTTTATCTGTGGATGCAGATGTTGTTCTTTGATTATTTTGGCGAGCAGTGGTTATCGTGCACTTGTGGATATACTTTAAGGCCATTTTTCTCAGTTATTTCAAAGATGGTTTTTTAATGTTGATTTGTTATAGCATAGCTGTTATATAATTCCTTTTTGCTATCTATATGTGGTTGGCATGTAGTACATTTTTAATTTTGGTTTATTCTATGATTTGGTAGTTCATTAACTTTGGCTACATTGGGCATTTTATGGGAAAATGCTAAATTTATATATTTATAGAAAAATTGCTCATATTTAGGCCTTTGAAATGAGTAAGATAAAATTTAATAGTAAGAAACATAAAGCTTTATGCTTGGTTGGGTTAAAAAATTTTGTTGGAAAAGGATATAAATATTTTGTTTTACTACATGCTCAGTGCAAGTCAGTGGTGTGATGTGGACAGCATGCATTTCCTTCCCCCTCCCCCCCAAAAAAAGAAAAGAAAAGAAAAGTTAATGTGATCTTAGACTGTTAAGAGATACTGATTTTCTAGGAGTAAGGAGATGATAGTCTTGGCTGTACTTTGCCCTGGTCAGACCACACTTGATTTAAATATTGATTTAGTTCTGACATCTTCAGACTAGGAAGGAGTTTGATAAAGTGCAGAGTGTCAAGAGAAGAGCAGCTGCACTGATTGCATGTCATGAAAATTAGTTGAGGGAACTTAGTATGAGAAGACTTAAGCGATTTTTGTTGGATGGGGGCATGGATGGATATGATAGCTATTTTAAAAAATATTTCAAGGTCTGTTATATAGAAAGGTGATTAGACTTGTTCTGTTTGGCTGTAGGGGGCAAGAACCAGGAGCAGGAAAGGCAAATTTAAGCTTGAGGTCAGGAAAAGCTTCCTAATAAATAAGGCTGTCCAGAAGTGTCATGAGCTGTCTCTGGTAGTGGGTCCCTCTTTATTTGGAAAAATTTAAGAAAAGACTTGTCAAGTATAATGCAGTGGAGATTTCTTTGTTTGGGGTATGAGTTGAACTAGATGGCTGCTGTTCTGCCTTCTAACTGTGAAATTCTGTATTTTTTTAATGTTACTGTTCAGTCTCTAATACCTAATTTTAAAAATTGCCCTTTATTTGATATTCTAATAGCAACTCTTAATTGTCATATTTCACGTCTCTCTGGTGAAGTATATCCTGTTCTCCCTCCCTTTTTAGTAGGTGAGTTGCTTTGGTTTCTCTTTATTATTTCTCCACGTAATTTTTTTCCACATAATTCATTTGAATTGTTATTGAGCACTTAGTTGTTTGAGGTGTTACAGCATTCTCGCCATCTCAGTGTTCAAAGTGACCTCAGCCATCTAGTACTACCATAAACTAAAGGACAAGAGTCTCTTGTACAGTGTCTCCAAAAAGTCTTTGACTCTAAAAAAAGTCTTTCCTCCACATAGCAATGACATGACCTTTGTACTTGAGAGGCCTATGTTATATCAGCATACACTAAAATGCTCTTATTCCTAAGTGATAGAGCACACGTGAGCTCTTCTTGGACTTAAGCATGTTCTTATATTTTATGTGCTTTAACATATATGTCAGTTAAGGAGAACTGGAAGTGACGGATTTATCCAATTCTGATGCAGAGATTTGGTGACACATGAATTTCTGTGTATTGGTCTCTTGGTCCTGGAGTGGGTTGGTTGTGCAGCAGGCGACTCCTAGCATGCTGTGGGGAATTTTGGCAGGCTTTGGCTCTTCCAGGGGTTTCAAGGCTTTTGAGATACTCTTTTGGGGGGAGTTACCTTTAAATTCATTCTCTGTAGAGGAGACCTGAGTGAGTGTAGATAGTCACTATTAGGCTTCTAGGTCTCGCTGTTGCATTCAGAGTTTCTGGCTATAATGTAAGTTGATTCCTCTCTGTATCTATGGATCCAGGAGATGATTCTGTTTCTCTACTCCATGTTTTGTGCTCTGATGCACATGTGCATAGATCACAAGCACGTTGGACCCGCTTGCTTTTATAGTATAACTCCTTTGTATCTTTCTTTGTTTTCCTGTAACTTGAGTGATGATGATGTGCTTAAGTATTACTTAGTAACTAAAGCTGGTGGCATTTCAGAGCTTTCTTCTCTAAGCTTCTACTAAGCAATTAAAACTAGTTCGAAATTGCTGAGAGTTTGTATTGGGAAGGATGACCTTATTCAGAAGTCTGGTTTTAGTCACAATGGGTATATTGTTAACATTTTGAAACAAATAGCATGCCCGTATCAGACTGCTGTTTGTGTTCTTCAGTTATTCAGAGGCTGAATTCACATAAGTCAGAAATTTGAATTATCATTTTAAACTATTATTTTTGGACAGTCATGAGCTTTCTTCCCAGACGAGCAAAATGAATTTGCAGGGATATTCCATATGCTTAATTATCCATAACCTTTGTGTTCAAACACCTGGATTTCTGCCCGCCCTTTAATTTCCATTCATTTGTTAAAAAGAGCAGATGTATCTGTCTGAAATACATTAGGATTTGGCATGTCCACACTGTTTCCATTACAATTGGGTTCTTGCCCTTTACCATGTTGACAGCATGGTGCTGTGGAAGATAGATCATTGTACTAACCCTCCAAAGAATCTTAATTCTGCTTTAACTCTGCTACTCTGCAGTATTTAACGAGAAGCAAATCACTCCTTTTGAGCTTCGATTCCCACATGTATAACGAGGTGGTGAACAGAGGCCCAAAAACCTTGTCTCGATCCTGTCTTCTACCCTTTAATTCTTTTATATTTCCAGGTGTAGTATGTATTTTCCTTCAAATCTCTTTTTAAATCCTGTACTCACCCACTTGTTTATGTGCATTCAGCCCTTTTTTATCCTTGGGTGCTGTTTGTATCTGCCAGTCTCTTTGTAATCCTCTAACCTAGCTGCTGTTCTCTTTCCTCCCCTCTGTCTTATAGAGAGGTCTGAAGAATGTGTTTGATGAGGCTATCCTAGCTGCCCTCGAGCCTCCGGAAACTCAACCCAAAAGGAAGTGCTGTATATTCTAAACTGTTTTCTCCTTTCCCTCTTTGCTGCTGCTTCCTGTCCCACCACTGTAGAATCTCCGTTTTAAAAAACAAAAAACAACACAAAGGAATAAAATGATCCTGTTTGAAAGCCTCTGCGTCTTTTTACTTATCACCTTAGAGCAACCTCTGTATTAGTTTTCTGGTTAAAACTGCATTATATATCTATCTCTATCTTAGTAAAACATAAAATACTTTGTTATTAGGCAGATTTGGACTGGATGAATGCTGTCTGTCCCTTGGTTGCCCAGTGCTTGGAGCTTTATGGTTTCTTGGTACCTGGAATAAAAGAGGGCTCAGGTTTAACATTAAAAAATGCCCTCTAGGAGAAAATGAAAGGAATACCCACCACTTGGCTGTGGATGGAATCATGCGCACATCTCATTTTATACTTGTGAAGCTGTTATTAATTGTACTTGCATGACAAACTTACAAGGGAGGAGGTGACTTGCTAGTTGGCGCTGTAATGTGATGGATTCTTCCTGGTTTTTTCCTTGCGCATCAAACCCTTTCTGTTGCTAGTGCTTTGGCTGTCTGTGCTGTAGTGAAGTTATTTGTTAGGCTTGGGGGGTGGGGAGGGAGGAGGACAAGTTGATGTATCTGCTACTGCTTTACAAATGCAATTGTTACAGTAACTTTTAATACCCCAACTCCATTTTGAACAGTTGAACTTAAGGTTTGTTAATGTTGACTTGTAAAGTTCTGCTGCTTTTATTTTCATGCTTCTTCTGATTTGTCATTATGGGGGAAAACTAATTGTAGCTACCTTAAAATTTGAAATTAAAAGAATTGCGATTGTTTGTATGAATGCCTGATGAAGCTTTATTCCTGTTGCACTGACTGGCTTTAGATTGACCTGTGGACAAGGTACCCATCTTTCTTGCTTTCCATATGTCTGATTTTATGCTCACACATTCACTGCTCATGGTGTTGGCCCAGCTACTTTTAGTGGGTGGGACAAGGGGGGCTCTCAGTGAATGACCCTTTGGTAACTTGGGCGTACTGAAGTCTGTCTACTTGATGCTCTTCATCAGTGCTTGCATCTCCCATATAGCGAGGATGCCCCTGCCTCATATTCTGGACTTCCTGAACCCTCACTTGAGTCCATATCCTGCTGCTTCATTTGAAGGCAGTCATTACACTATATCTCTGTATGCCAAGTTCTAGTACTTCACAAACTTGCCTTGAATTGAGCAAGTTACACATGTGCTTGTTTGCTTCCTGTGCCATATGTTGATTTGCAAAAAAATCCTCAAAAGCCCAGTGTTTCTGTCATGAATATCTTGGCTACCCTGCTGCAGAACTGTCTAGTCTTTGTAATACATACCTTGGACCAAGCTTGATGGAAAGAGGTGGAAGGAGATGATGGAATTGAAGCCTGGGTGGTTGTTCCCTGTTCTCATACCTTGTTTATCATTCTGGGGGTGTTTGCTTTCATTTTGTCTAATTATTATACTGAATCAGACTGCCCCTTTTCTCTCTCTGCCCCTTTTCAGAAAGGCCTAAAGAATGTATTTGACGAGGCGATACTGGCTGCCCTGGAGCCTCCGGAACCGAAGAAGAGCCGCAGGTGTGTGCTGCTATGAACATCCCTCCAGAGCCCCCTCTGCAAAGCTGGTGTCGGCATCATACTAAAAGCAATGTTAAATCAAACTAAAGAGAAATTAAAATTCGTTTTTGCAATAATGACAAATGCCCTGCACCCACCCCCATACTCTAGTGTGAGACCCGGCCTCTTCAGGCCCCTAGTTTCTCTCCCAACTTGGTTTAAATGCTAGTTAATTTTCAGTAATTATGTATTGTCAGAAAACTGATCAGTACTAGTTTTTTATTTTTGTTTACTGTTTCTAATTTTTTTTTTTTTTTGGTTTAAGAAGCAAGGCATGCTTTTGTGATGACTCTGTAACAGACTAATTCTAGGCTCAAAATTTTTGAAGCTGCTCCCTGGTGCCAACCTGGCAAGTAATCTGGGATTTATTAGGTTTTTTTTCTGTTTTTTTTTGGGGGGGGTATTGTGGTTTTTTGGGGGGGATGGTTTTTTTTTTAAACCTATTAGCCAGTGAATAGTTTTTTTTTTTTTTTTTTTTTTTGAGGGGGGGTGGTTTGGAGGGGAGGGAGGAGGTTGGATTCTCCTTCCCAGATCTGGTTCAGGAAACAGATAATCCCCTCCTGGTGCTCTTTAGGAAGGAGTATAGGGAATGCTCCCCTCAATAACTTATACTCCTTTTTGAAAGTTGCCTTTTTGTTCCCCACTCTGAGTAGGTCCAGTGTTTAATGAAACCATCCCAAGTGGGGTGAAGCATGTATTGCCCCTTCTCCTTCCCCCTATTATAGGTTGCACTGTATTCTTGACTATGATTGAGGAGATTTGCCAGTTGCTGCTTTTAAGGTTAAGGTTCAATCTTTATTCATCAATAAGTGAAGAAAAGCCTGTACCTTTGGAACCACACCAGATGGGTTTAGATTAGAATTTTACAAAGAAATCTAATTTTGTTTTCCTGCCACTCCTGGTCTAATCTGAGCCAAGATGTGCAGTTTATTATGGTTCATAAAACATAGCTGATGAACCTGGTGTGTTGAGAAGAAAGGTTAGCAAGAGTCATGCTGGCAGCTTGGGATAGATAGCCAACTTCATTAAGAAGCTTGGTGGGAGGGAGACATGATACCATAGGGACCAGTTGGGACCCATTTATCTGTGTTTTGCATATGAGAAACCCCAGAGTCAGAGGATGGGGCTCTAATATAATAAAAATCATGGGGAGAAGTCTTGTTGAAGACTCCAGTGTTAATAGGGATTTTATCAGAAAACTATTGGTTTGCAGTTTCCAATTTTTTAAATATCTAGGGACTCTCATTCATCTTCCCAAAATCCTAATTCTTGTAGATTCCTTAGTATTGAACCAATGCTTTTCTCATGTCTCAATTCTTTGTATATGCATTCTTTTCAGATGTATTAAACAAAAAAAAAAATACCTTCACAAACCCGCCTGAGGGTTGTTATTTCCTCCCCTTTCCACTGCCTCTCACTTCTCAGCTTATATAAAGACATGGAAACTTGACTCTCTCAGGCACCAATTTTTAGCATTGAATAAAAGAGGCAAAACTTTAAAAGCTTTATTTTTGTATTTCCTTTCCTGACACTTGACATTATTTTCTTCTTTTTCACATTCATTTTGACATTTTCACATTCATTTTGACTACTAGAATCCTTTCCTTCAATAAAATATGGGAATTCCCAGGGCCTCTTTTTGTTTGTAGTGAGGAAATGTTCTATGTGTTGGTTCCTGGATTATTAATACATCTCTTATCGTTGGATTCAGATCCTGTGAGTAAATCAGGAAAGAGCTATTGTAAAAACTGTAAAATAAAAAACCTGTTAAGGCTTCTAGAATATCACTGTGAATCTGCGTACAGGACAGATGTCTATATGTAATAGGAACAGTTACCTTCCTTGAGGTTTAATTGATCTGTATCACAGTCTTGTGAGAAGACTCCTCTCCTGCCCCCTTCACATCTCAGTATCCACAGAAAGCTCTTATCTTATGGAGTAGCAACATTTTGCCCTTTTGTAGTCCTGCCAGAAGGGTCACCAGATGTGGGAGGGAGGGGCAGTTCTAGGCTTTTACTTGCTCTTAGCCCTTAATAGCTTCCATTTCTGCTTATAGTGTTGAGGTGGTGATAGGGGTTGGGGTGGATTTCCTGTCAGTGACCCTTTTGAAGCAGGAATCTCTGGCTCCCTCTTCTCCTTCTACCCAGCTTGAAATTATCCATGTATGTCTGGCTTCTCCTTTTCTGCTCTGCTTCCTTTAGGGAAATATTTTCATTACTGTGATTTTTAAGTATCTTTTTTGGTCCACTTCGCAAGTTTCTCCATTTCAGCTGTCAAATCCTGTATTGAAGTATAAACTTCGAGAAGTTAGATGGTTTCTAAGATCCCTTTTAGTTTTGATAGTCTGATGGTCTTTGTGCAAAGCTCATAAATGATCTAAGAGTGGCTAATCTCATACTAGATGTGGGGATGGGGGAAACTTTTTTACTTCATGTTCAGGAGATTTAATCCATTTTATGAACCAGTTAGGAATATCTCTTCACTATCTTCTTTTTTGAATAGACTGTTTTCTTAGAGGCAGCTTCATAAGATACATTTGAGGGGACCTACCAAGCATGTCTGGACCTGGACCCCATTGCATGACCAGGCTAGAAAATATCTTTTCAAGTGAGCAAGATCCTACCGTTACTGCCAGAGGTAGAGAGAGCATCCACCAATCCGTCTTGTGAGCTTGGTGTTGTCTGGGTCCCATGTTTGGGGTTCTTTTCTTTTCATCTTGAAGTTTTTCTTTTTGGCAGTTTCACAAAAATGCTGTTTATTCTATTGCCAGAGAGGACCTGACATCATGAAGATGGGTGACAGAAATATAGACCACTTTAGGTGCCAGATGTGTAGTGTATTAAAGTGCCTTGGTATGTTTTTGGAATTGTTTGCCAAAGATGTAGTCTTTACAGTTGTAGACCTATAAATTGCAGCACACATGCTATCCCTTGCTGTTCTTAATTGTTTTAAAAGTAAAATTTAGATAAGCATTTACTGTTAAATCTACTTCATTTCTAGAGGTGTCACAGGAGGCTTTTTTCTTTGTTTTTATTTTTTAACTTTGTTTCTATGGGTCTTGAAGTCCATTTTTGGAAGTTTAATCCTTGACTGTGAACCCTGGCAAAGAGAACCTTTCCCCTTTCATATGCCATCATTTGAGGTATTGTCCCTGAGAGTCTGTCTATAAAACCTGTAGCAGCTGATCATTAGGGCCTCTTAGTAAGCTTGCATTTGTTTATATCCTTTGTGTATCTAGGAGGGCTGCACTGTGCCTCCTCCCACAGGCTGTACCTCTTCAAAGCTTCCACTGCTTTTCAGCTAGGATGTTTAAGAGCCCAAGACCTGATTCCATTCAGGCCTAAGTTTTCATCTTATTTCCCAAATGTAGCAGAGGCTTTCTGAAAAGCAGAGGTACACCTGCCTTTGGAGTGGGGGTCAAGGTTGGAGCAAGGGGTGGGGAAGGGAAGATCCACAGTCTCCTTTTTAACTCTTTTAAGTCCAGAGAAGGTTAGACAATTGTCTGGTTGAGAGAACAATTACGTACTGGGAGTTGGGAAAAGAAGAGTGGGATAAAACCAAATGTGGGGAAGAAAATTAGGATAGCACGTAAGTCTTAATATAGTACTATCAGGTTTTGGAAGGAGGAAGAAATACAGTACAAACCAGGGAGGGAAGCTATATTGTTGTTCAAACACTGGAAAATATCGCATAGAGAAGCTTTTTGATGAGGAAGCTTACTCTGTTTTACTGGAGTCTTGGGACCTTGAGAAAGGGTATAGCTGCCAGTTGTATGCTTTGGGCACACCATGTGAAGCGGAGTGGTGTGGGGGAGAGTTGCATTATCTGTCTCTGGATTTCTACCAGGTAAGGCTTCAAGTTTTGTGTGTAGATAAATTTCCAGTTTTCAAGATTGGTGACCCTTGGTAGAGCCAGGGATTCTTAATTTTTGTGTCTGTGTCACAGTCTTCTTTGGCCATGTGTTGAAGCCTATGGACCCCCTAACAAAATGTTTTTAAATGCACTAAATAAAAAAACATAGGATTACAAAGGAAACTAAGTATAAAATAAAATTATCAGTGTGTGCGCACTTGCATGTGTAACTTATCCATACATGCAGAGAAGCAAGCTACTGGCCCCACCCCCTCCCACCCCATCCTCCTCAGTTAAGGCGTGGGTATGTACACATTGATCCTATAAAATCCCGAGTCATGGGGGAATAGTATTTAAAAAACAGCCTTGCAAGTTAGTAGGCAATGTTCCAAACATGCCTTTCACATTTATTAAGAGTTCTCTGAAGAACATGAAAATGAATATGACCAGTACACACTAGTGGTAAGTAACAGCTGCCCCCCTTAGGAGTGGTTATGCCCAAAGAAGGGGTTGTATTGAGCTGAACAAAGTACTAACTTATACTGGTCAAATTTTGGATATTTGAGCTATTACTAAATCTATTATTTAAAACAAAAGTTGCTGACTAAAGGATTTGGGAGTGATACAATACAGTATATGGCAAATCCAAATTGAGTAGAGAGTTTGCTGTAAATACATATTTATATTGACCTGGAGCCAACTCCCATATCTTAGGTAATTATAACTTTAGCACTAATTCTAATGCATTCAGTCACTTCCTGGGTTTCCATTTGGTATTGTTGGATGCTACTAATGATGCATAATTTTATATAACGTTTTGGGGTGGGCAGATCCTCATCATGAAGTGACATTCTACAGGAGATATGATTCTCCTTTTGGGTTCTGAGACTGAATAGAAATATTTTATTAGAGGAAGTGGTTTTAAGTTTTCATTTCTTATTTCAACATTCATTGTTCTTTGTCTAGACCGTAACTTTTCAAGACCTGTGATCGCCCTAAGTTAAATGCCAGAGGATTTAATTTGGGCTCTCTGAAACAAGGAATAAGGGCTTTTCTAGGACTGCCTCAGTCAGTATAGGATACCTTGAGTTAGTGTTTTTTCAAAGCATTTTTATGTTTTCTTAGCTTCTCAGATCTCTGTTTCACAAATGAATACATTGAGGCAGCTTAAGTGCTGTCGTAGATGGAGGACTTGGACCTGGAAGTCAGTAACCCTTGAGTCCACACCCAGCCTCAGACCCTTCACTAGCTGTGTGACTCACTTAAGTCGCTTAACCTTTCTTAGCTTACAGTTTTGCTCTGAGGTTTGAATGAGATATGTAAAGAGCTTTTGCACATCTTGAAGCTCTTTCTATATAAAAGCTGCTGCTGCTGCTTGTTGCTATTACTGCTACTACTGTTATTTAATAATAATAATGACAGTAGCAGGCAGGACCAGGAGTTTGAGATTGCAGCTCTTTTTTCTTCTTAGACTTTGGACCTTGAGCAAGATAATTAACTTTGAGATTCAGTTCATTGATCTGCAAAATGAAGGTGCTGGTCTAGTTCAGGGATTCTTACCCTTTTTTTGTATCATGGATTTCTTTGGCAGTCTGGTGAAACCTGTGGATCTCTTAGAATACTGTTATTAAGTAATTGAAGAAAATGCAAAAATTTAGTTTAAAAAGTCAGTGAAAATAAAAATTCAAAGATTTCCCCCAATCCAAATACAGAGGTCATCTGCTGTATGTCCGTGGAACTCTGGGCAGGGTCAGAGGGAATGTCTTTGGATCCCCTGGTCTAGATGGTCTCCCAGGGTTACTGTATTTCCACATCATGTGATCCTATAAAATGAGGTGTTATGGTTACATAATTTGTGGTGGGGTTACAATTGGAACCTTAACTCTTTGCAGAATCAGTGGTATAGTTCTTGACAGATTCTGGGGAACAAGACTCTCCCACTTATTTCTAGCATTTTTTTCCCTTGAAATGAAAGATGTGGAATATCCCGCAGTCTCAAACTAATTAGTTCAGCATTTTATCACACATTATTTGTTAATCAGCAGAGGTTCAGGAAACTCTACATTAAGTAATCCATCACATTAGTGAATTAATACTTAGATATGTTGGGTAGATTTAATAGTTCTCCTTGAGTTTCTAAGCCAAACTATTTTATAGAATTTTAGCATTTTGGAGCTGAAGTTACTCTTGTTCACTTTTTAAAATGGTGGCATTTTGTGTCAGGAACTACTTTGATCCAGTCCTCAGTATGGGAGGAGAGAAACTAAAGCAGTTCTCCAGGGCTTGTGGGTTTTCTTTCTCATTGTTAGACTGACCCCATGATTATTATGATTTAACATAACCATTGTCTCATCTGGTGTTTAACTGACAGAGGAGCAGAGATTTTTTTTTTCCCTTGTGTCTACTGTTGCTGAGGTCAGAGCTGAAGCCTACAGTTTTTCAGTGTCATCTCCCTGAATGGGCCTTCTAGCAGGGAATAGCCTCAGACCAGGGCCTTGCTAATCTTCAAAGTGCTTTTCACCTGGCCTTTGACTTTCTTCTTCCTTAGTCACTGTCCTGGTAGGTATTTGGGTTGACAGCTGGGGCCAGGTCTTGTTTAGCTTGCAATACTTCTGTCTGATGGAGATGACCTCAAGTATCTACTTGGGAACAGGCAGAGCAGGGTAGCATTTTAGCTTGCAGGGAATTCAATGCAGATCCTACTAAACCCACTAGTGGCCAGTTCTTTGTGTGATTTTGCTGTAAGAAATGAAATGGAAGGTGAATCTGCATGGAGTAGGGAATTGGCCAGCCCAGATTTTGTTGAGTTCAAGGTGTTTAAACTGACCTTTTCATTTTACTTTGGAAGATTCAGTACTTGAAGTTAAACGAATGATTTACGTAGGGTCACTTAGCTAAAATTGGGATTTGAAGGCTTATCGTAATGTCTTAAGTGTATTAGTTACCCTCCATTTTGCAGATGAGAACATTGGGGCTTTGAAAAACAAACAAACTTGTGACCCCAAACACTATTTTGATTTGCAAGTGTTCTTTTTGTTATATGCTGCTGTTCTAGAGTTTAAGAAAGTACTTCCAAGAGATGTCTAGGGAAGTCTCAGCTGTGTAATGAAAAGATAAGCCTTATATAATTGTTTATTATTAACAATAGACACAATGATCATATCTCTTGTTTTTCAGATTAGATTTAAATTAGACCAAATAAGGTCCTGTAGGGATGCTTTGTCTGCTATTATATTGTAGCAGGAGAGATTTAGATTAGATGTTAGGCAGATATTTTCTGGTGGTAAAGAACAGCCTGAATATGAGGGTCTCTGGAAGGCCTCTAAATTCATCCCTGGTCATTATATGCTGCTTCTGTGGAGGACCTGAAGAATTTTAATCACAACATAATCTAGATAACAATCAATAGTTTATCAAATGTTTAAAACAATCCTATGAAATGTAAGTAGCAAGACTAGAAGAATTTTCATTTGCAGATGTGGAAACAGACTCAGGTATATGGCACAATATGAACACAAAGCAAGTGAATATCAAAGCTAGTTATCCAGATAACCAGGCTCAGTTTCCTTTCTACTATATACATGTTGTCATTATATAGTGGTTAGAAATGGGAAGGACCATCTTCAGGGGTGGGGGATTGGCCACACATGGCCTCAAGGCCACAGGTTCCCTACCCCTGATCTAGCCCAGTCTCATTTTTCACGTGAGGAACTGAGACCAAAGGAGGGTTTAGAGCTTTACCTCTAGAATTGTTTGATATTACATTTTCTCTGAGCATCTCCATGTGTCTTAAAAAAACATTTACCTTTTAGATTTCTTTGCTGCTCCCTGGGAGATAGGAAATGCCAGGTCTGCTGAATATACTAGTTGGTATCATTTGTCACTAATTTCAGAGTTGCTTATGTTAGGCAGTCACTAACTGACATAAAAAAAACTGAAACATCAAAATTTCATGGGTTCTGAATGTCAATCTGATATAGTCTATGAGTAGCACAACAACATTCAGCTAATAGTTTAACCAAGACTTGAAAAAGCCTATCTGAGTTTTGTGTAAGAGAATGGGAGCTTGTGTGTAGGAGTCAGTAGCATTTCTAATTGCATGCATATAGTAGGTACTGGGAAACAAAGAAAGAAGCTTCTTACTTCTTGGAAGAGGTCAGTCTAGTTCCCAAGTGAAAATCTTTATAAACTAGCCTTTATTTAACATGTAGAAGTGCTGAAGTGATGGATTTATAGTCTTGAGTGTGGTTATATCCATTTTTGAAGTGTGACACTTAGAGAGTTAAGTGACTTTTTCATCTGTAATTTAGGGGTTGGACTTGTTATTAAGAATGGTTCTTTCCAACTCCAAGTTTCTGTAATTAACTGGCTCCATGACTGTAGGCCAAGCAATTTCACCTTTTTTGGCCAGTTTCTTGAACTTGATTCTTTCAGAGAATCAGCATTCTGTAGCTGGGAAGAGACTTTAAGTATTGGTTGACACCAACCCTTAACTGAAAAGCAACCATCTCTGTAACTATATCTGGCAAGTAGTTGTACAACCTCTGTTTAGAGTCATCTTATAATGAGGGTGTCTGCTTAAGTCACTCCCTCTGGACACATTTCCTATTTTGGAACTACTGTAATTGTCAGTTTTTCTTTTTGTCCAGATAAAGTCTACAACTCTGCAACTTTTACTTGTCCCCAATTCTGTCTTCTAGGGCTAACCACAACAAAAGTCTTATTCCGTTCACCTGAAAGCACTTCACATAGTTGAGGAAAGCTGACCCAGTTTCACCAAGTCTTCAGTCCAAAAATTTTCCAGTTCCTCATATGTCACGGTTCTTTAGCTCTCTTGCCATTTCAGTTGCTTTCTTTGATGCTTCCTAAAACAGCTCTCAAAACTGAACACTATATTCTTGGTATGAGCTATGCGGGGCAAGTAATGTTGGGCCTTCCATTTTTGTAAGTTCTTTACAAATTATACAGCGTAGGAAGACATAATTTGAATTCGCTGATATTTGTCCACACTGGGTTCAGTTCCACAGAGAATTTTCTTTTCTCATGCATAAACACTGTAGTGAACTTTCACTACAGTGACCTAATTTACCTGGCAGGCTTTCCTTCTGTCTGAATGTATCATATTTAATATAGAACTCCATTTTGCAAGCAGATTTTCAGATATGTCCAAACTTCCTGAATTCAAATAAAGTTGACAGCTAGAGATGGAGACTAAAAAGGTGTGCTACATTTTAGAATATTTGTGAGTAAATTATTTCTTGAGGCAACTCTCAGTACTAATGTCAGAAATTGCTACAAAATCGTAGTTATAAGACAAGAATGATAAATGCTGTGAGGTAAGAAAATCCAGTGGTATAATGAAATCTTGCTTATAGCACTCAGCAGATTCCTTTGCCTCTGAATCCCTTAAGGATAGTCAGGACCTATGACTGCTCAGGGATCATGATGCAGAGGGGACAGTCTCAGCCAATTTAAGTGCTGTTTTTCTCCTTGAGAAGTAGTGCTCCTGATACTTGTTTTTGTTGGATTCTCCTTAAAGGTGGGGCATTATTGCACACAGGGATAATGTGGCTCTGGGATGCCATGGGAAGAATCCTGCATTTGGACTCAGACTATAGGGTCATGTTGTGACACTTAGAGGCTAGTCACTTGTCTTTCTGGGCATTGATTTCCTTATATGTTAATTAAGGATATTAAACACAGTCTTAAGGGCATTAAGATGTTTCCTGGGAAGGCAGAATTATAATGTACAGAGATGGAATAAGAGTTCCAAAATTTGAACCTTAACCTGGCTCTTTCAAATGGTGCTTATGTGACCTTTGACAGGTCAGTTAACTCGGCATTTGGACCAGGGTGGTTCATCTGTCTTTTAAGTCTTAAGGCTTTAGACAAAGCAATAAGTGGGAGATAGACAAGCCAGAACCAGATCACTGCCTTGCTCCTCAGCCATTTCCAAACCATGTTACCTTCATTCTTGCCATCCTTGTCTTCTGCTGGAATTCCCTAGCTGTCCCAACATGTCTTCCATAAAGATGTAGAAAACGCACCAGACTAAGAAAAGTCAACCATTTTTCTAGAAATTTAGACCACTTTGGCATATGTGAACACTGGGAATGGAGGCTGATGAGGAATGTACTGGGAGGAGCATTCCAGCACCCAAGGACTGAAGGTGGACCAAGGCTCAGCCTAAGAGAAAGAAGAGGAACCAGTCCCGTACTAGGGCATCACAGTCTTTTGCAGGTTGTGGGGACAGGTGTCAGTTGGCAGCTTTCTTGCTCAGTATCTGGTTTCAGGTAGTTTGCAGATTCAGGATATACTTAGGAAGCTTTCATTGCCCATGGGACAGACTTAGGAATGATTGTCAGCCCTAAGCCATGTATTGAGCTAGTAAGCTCAAAAGTGTCAGTGGCTGTATGGTGGTAATTAGAGGAACAGTGTCTCCTCTAGCCTATTCCGGACCCTGTAATGGAATAATCATGTCACGAATCCCACACCAAAGGAGAGGCTCCAGTTCTATCACTGAAACTATGAAACTTATCTTGTTGGCTGAGAATGGCTAAATTCAGCAAGTCTATTGGAATTTCCAAATAGGAGTGTTGTTCAGACCCAGACATGGGTTAGCAAGTCTTTAAAGACCAGGAAGGAGGGCAGTGATCAGTCTTTTCCCTGGATCACAACATTTTGAAACCACTGAAAGCTTGCAGGTTCCAAGCTGCAATCTGAACTGTCCCTAAGAACCTAGAATAGTAGCACTTAGTAGCTCAAGAAAGCAGCAGAAGGAACTAATTGGACAAAAGCTCAGTTTAGGCATTCCCCCCCAGAAGTACATAGAACTCAGCTCTAGCACCATAAAGAGTTGTTACACTGATTCAGAAGGTGGACACAAACCCAGATGAAGAGAATGACTTAAAATATCTACAAACAAAACCTCAAAGGAAAACACAGCTTGCTCACAAATTCAACCAGATTTCCTGGATGGGTTAAAGCAAAAGTTTAAAAAAGACCTAAAAATGATTTTAAAAACCACGAGTGCTAAAACAACTACAATAAAAAGGCCAAAGAAATGAAAGTTGTAGAATAAAGAATTGGAAAGAGAACAGTTTGGCACAAGAGATACAGAAGCTTATACAAGGGGGAAAAACTCATTCAAAATTCAAATTGATCAGATAGAAATAAATGACTCGATGAAACAACCAGAAATGGCCAATCAGAAAGATGAAAAAAGAAATAGAAGAAAATGTAGGGTATCTCATAGCAAAACAAAGGACCTTAAAAATAGCACTTAAAAATCAAACTGCCCAAAATCCATGACCAAAAAAAAATAGGCTAGATATCATATTTCTAGAAACATGAGAGCAAAGTAGAAAATGCAAGCCCACTTAAAAGTCACCACCTAAAAGAAACTGCACACTGAAAACTAACAGAAATATTATAGCCCAAATCTAGAGTTTACAAGTCAAAGGAAAAATGCTGTAAGAAACTAGAACATTCAAATAATGAGCCACAGTCAGGATCACATTATTTAGCAGCCACTACTAAAGTAATGGAGAGCTTGGAACACAATATTACAGATGGTAAAAAACAAAAAACAACAAAACAACAAACTTGGTTTACAACCAAGAATAATTTACCCAGCACAATCTTACAGGACAAAACATGGATCTTCAATGAAAAAGAGCACTGTCAGGCATAATTGGAAAAAGTCAAAGTTGAGTGGATTCTTTTATTTACAAACAGGATTCAAGAGAAACAAAATGGTAACTATAATGGTAACCGTATGAGAGCAATCATAAGGACTCAAAAAGGACAAACTATTCTAAAATGGAGAAAAATAATATGTACCCCCTCAAACTCTATGCTTAGGGTGGTATCAGAAAAGAGTCTTAATAAAGGCTTGAGGAGTGATCCCATTATGTTTTGATGTTTAAACCTTAAAAGAAGAAAGGAAATGAAAAATAATATATGACTTAGAAGGGAAGGGGAAGGATGGGGAAAATTGTCATAATTGATGTGCTCAAGTGGAAGTCTCCAAAAAACGGGGCCAGTGATGGCTGAGCCTCACTTGGATCTAAACTGAAAAGGAGGAAAGAATACACTTGAAGTTGGATACAGAAATACATTTTACTCATCAAAAGAAAGGGAAAGAGGAGAAGGAGAAGTAAGAGGGGGACAGATTAAGGGGAAGGATTAATTTTAAGTAAAACAAGCTTAAAGAGGAGGTAGGAAATATGGAATATTGGAAGACAAGTTGGAAGGAAATAGACAAATGTCTTTGTAAATGTGGTGATTCACTCAAAACTAAGGATAGGAAGTTGATTAAGAAAGCAGGATCCTATGTCTTAAGAAATTGCATACAGATTTTAAAATAATAGATTGGAGCAAATCTTTTAAACTTCAGTTGAATTATCAAAGGTAGATAGAAATCTTGATTTCAGACAAAGCAGTAGCAAAAAGTTAAATGAGAAAAATAGCAAAATTGACGGCTGGGTGACATAGTAGATAAGAGTGCTGATAAATTTGACCTCAGACACTAGGTGTGTGACCCTCAGCATATCAGTTTAATACAATTTACCTCTTTCCTCATCTGTAAAATGAGCTGGAGAAGGAAATGGTAAACCATTTCAATATCTTTGCTATGAAAACTCCAAATGGGGTCATGAAGAGTAGGACATGACCTTAAAATGACCAACTGAACCATAGACAGTGAATTATTATGAATACCCAAACATATATACCAATTGACATAGCATCTATATTCTTAAAAGCAAAAGTTAAATGAGTTTTATAATGAGAAAAAAACCTAGTAAAACCTTAATAATTGGGCATGTTGGTTTAACCCTTAGACCTGGATAAATCCAATAAAAAATTAAGGATTTGGGTAGAATTTTAGAATTTAGATATTCTAGACCTGGAAATTAATGAGAGTAAAAAGGAACACCACGTGTCTGATCCTTCACAAAAATTGACCATATATTAGACTGTCAAGCCTTGCAAATACAGAAGAACAGAAATATTAAATACATCTCAAATACATAAAACACTAAAATACCCTAAATACATCCTTAAAAATTACATTTCGGTAGTGGGCTTTTGAAACCAAAAGTGAAACAATTTGGGACTAATTTAATCCTAAGGAATGATTAGATCAAAGAACGAGTCATAGTAATTTCATTACAGATAATGAAAACATTGGGAATATGCCAAGATTTTGGAAAATGTTGTATATCTAAATCTACCAATAAAAGAAGAGCAACAGATTGAGAATACAACTAGAAAACCAGTAAATTAACCTCCACTCTCAAATAACAAAATAGGAGTCCTGAAAATCAAAAGATGATGTTAATAAAAAGCCATTGAATTGATAGAACTAGGAGTTGATTTTTTTTTCTTTTTTTTTGCAGGGGGAGGGAAGTGGTAAAGAGGTGATAAAGCATTATCTAATTTGATTCAAAAAAAGAAGCCAAATAATCGGTATAAAAAAATCACAGGGAAAATCAGAACCAATCAAGAAATAGAGAACTTTTACCTTATCACATGCCAGTAAAATAAAAAATCTAAATGAAATGCTGTAATGTTTCTAAAAACAAAATGCCTGCGTTAATGGAACAGAAATAGAGGACTTAACCAACTTTAGAAAAAGAAACTGAGGAAATCATAAATGAAGTAGCAAAGAAAAAATACTAGATGGATTTGTATGTGAATTTATCAAAAGCTTAAGGAACAACTAATTTCATAATTTAAATACTTGGAAGTGATGGGTAAATATAGATTGATGACACATTGAATTAATTGAATTTTGACACCTTAGATGAAGCCTTGGATTTTTTAATAGTTCCTGCTGGGTTGAATTTCACATTTAAACTAAAATTAATTGTGAACTACAACCAATGAAAAATAAAAAATGATTATTAGACATTTTGTCCACGATTATTTGTCTATAAAACTGACTAAAATATATGAATATGCAAAAATATAAATTGCTCAAGTTAACAGAACAGGAAATAGAGTACTTAACCTTTCTTTAGGAAAAGAAAATGAACAAGCTATCAGTGAATTCTCAAAGAAAAAGTAACTCAGGTCCAGATGGATTTACAAAAGTGATTCAATCAAACCTTTAAATAAACGATTCCAATACAAGTTGTTTGAGAAAAAGGTAAAGAACAGGTCCTACCAAATTCCCACTATGATAGAAGTGTAGTATTGATACCTGAAATGCTGAGTCAAAAGAAATCTACAGATCAATACCCCTAATGAATATTGAGTGAAATTTTAAATATTTACAAGGAGACTAGAAACATATCACAAAAATTATACACAATGACCAGGCTGGATTTATTCTAGCTGGGAATGCTTGAGTGTTAAAAGATTAAGAAAACATAGATTCTTGACAGTATTAACAAAATTCATGATTACTTCAGTAGATGCAGAAAAGGCTTTTGAGAAAATTCAGCATCTATTCCTATCAAAAGTACTAGAAGGTGGAGTCAGGTGGGCAGCACAGTGGATATGGCTATGCAGTCAGGAGGACCTAATATAATTTAAAATCTGGCTTCAGAATTACTAGCTGTGTGATCTTGGACAAGTCACTTAACCCTGATTACCTCTACCCTTACCCCCCAACGCTAGAAGGCATAGGAGTAAACAACTTTCCTTAAAATCAGTAGCGTCCAATTGAAGAGCAAGAATCATCATCTTATGATGGAAACAAGCTAGAAGCCTTTTGAGCAGTGAAGGAAGGATATCCATTATCACCATTACTATTTAGTATTTTGCTAGAAGTGTTTCCAGTATAATATTATGCTAAAAATAAGAAACTGAAGGATTAAGCATAAGGAAAGAGGAAACAATGCTATCACTTTTTGGTGAATATAGTTTACTTAGAGAACTCTAGAGAATAAACTGAAAAACGAATTGGAACAGCAACTTCAGCAAAATTGCCAGATATAAAATAAGCCCACACACAGCATCAGCATTTCTGTGTGCTACCAAATCCAGCAGGACAGGTAGACAAATTCCATTGAAGGTAATTGTAGACTTCCTTTCTACATGCTAAGACATAGGAACTATTAATACAGTTATACAAAAATAATCATCTAATTGAATTGAGAAATTAATTGCTTATGGATAGGCTTGACCATTATTACAAAATGACTATTCAGTGCTATATTATTCAAAAGAACATGTTTATAGAGCTAGGAAAGGTAAAATTCAGTTGGAGGAACTAAAGGTCAAGCATATCAAGGGAACAAGTGAAAAAAGTGAGGAGGGTACTTAACAGTACCACATCTCACTATATTATGAAGTTAATAAAATTTTAGTTTATTACTGGCTAAGTAATAGATTGATCGGGGCAACAGATTAGACACATGATATGTAAAAACATGAGCACACTAGGCTATTAGTGTTTGATAAGCCCAAAGATCCTTGAACTGTATTCAACGAAGACTTGGAAAAACTAGAAAGCATTCTAGTAGAAACTAGTTATAGACTGGTATTTTCATACTGTGTAAGAAAAACCCCAATATCAGAAGGAAATTAGAGGAGCATGGAAGAAAGTATTTGTTACATCTATGAATGGTGGAAGAATGCATGACAAAACAAGATTGATAGGTAAAGTGAATGATTTTGATTATATAAAATTAAAGTTTTTGCACAAATGACTGCAGCTGTAACTAGAAGTTGGAAGTTGGGGGAGTAAGAAAAAAACACCTTGGTTGCAAATTTCCTCTGATAGAAGTCTCATGGTTTAGCTAGTGAATTTAGTCATTTAGAAGAAAAAGTCATTCCTCAATTGACATGGCAAAGGATATGAATATATTTCAGGAAGAAATGCAAACTTTTAATAGCTGTTTGTAAAAATGCTCTAAATCATTATTAAGTAGATGTTAATTTAATGTTAATGTTAAATTTAATGTTAATGTTAAATTAAGACAACTATGAGGTATTACCTCACACTCTTGAGATGGTCAAGTTGACCAAAAAAGAAAATGTTAATCTTAGAGGGTCCATTGGAGAACAGGTACATTCATTGTACTCTTGTTGGATTCTAGAATAGTCTGTGGCATTCTGGAAAGAAGTTTGGAACTATGCTCAAAAAACTACTAAACCATGCATACCCTTTGACCTACTGATTTTGCTATTAAGTCTAAAATCCAAAGAGATCAAAGAAAGAGGAAGAGGATCCATACGTGCAAAAATATGTGTAGTATGCCCTTTTGTGGCAGCATAGAATTGGAAACTGAATGGGTGCCCATCAGTTGGAGAATGGCTAAAACAGTTATGGCATGTGAAGATAATGGAAAACACCTGTCTATAAGAAATGGTGAAGGGAATGGTTTCAGGAAAACCTAGGAAGACTTGGATGAATTAATGGAATGAGCAGAACCAGGAGCTCAATATATGCAATAACAACAATATTGTAAAAACAAGCAACTTGTAAGACGTAGGGATTCCAATTAACATAATGAATGACCAGCTACAGTTTCCAAAGGACTCATGATGAAACATGCTATTCATCTCCAGAAATAGAGGTGATGGACTCAGAGTACAAATTGAAGTGTACTTTTCTTTTTCTTTTCTTTGATCATGGCTAATGTGGAAATTTGTTTTGCTTGACCACACATATTTGTAACATTTTTCTTTCTTGTCTTCTCAATGAGTTGGGGGAGGGCAAGATAGGAGGGTGAAAATTTGAAACTAAAGATCAAATTGAATTTTTCAAAATCATGAACTAACTGCAACACCTATTCTTGTTATAAACATTAAAAAACATAGGAAAAAACGGGAATGAACAGATTTTCCCATAAAGTGGTAAGTATCAACTATTAAAACCCAAGAGATAGTGTTGTCTTCAATAGTAGTAAAAGTAGTAAACTTTCAAATAAACAGTGGTAAAGCTAGGATATCCGTTATCACCATTACTATTTAATATGGTGCTAGAAATTCTAGCTGTGGTAGTAAGAGAAGAAATAGAAACTGAGGGACTATATGTAGGCAAATAAGAAATACTTTTTGCTGATGATATGATGTTTTAAGCAGAGAACTCCAGAGTGTGAACTAAAGAATTGAAACAATTAGCAACTCAATAAAGTTGCAGGATAGAAAATCCACACAAATTGCCAACGTTTCTGTATGTTATGGACAAAATTCAGGAAGAAATAGAAAAGTATAAAATATTTGGAAGTCTACTTTCTAAGGCACAGTAACTATCAACACAGAAAACTTTTTTTTTTTTGCACAAATAAGACATCTGAATAATTGGAGGAATATTAGTTACTCCTGGATAGGCTTGGCTAATATAAAATGACAATTCCACCTAAATTAATGTACTTATGTAGGCCATACCAAACTACAAAAAAATTACTTTATAAAGCTAGAAAAAATGAAATTCACTTGCAGGAAAGAAAGATCAAGAATATCAAGGAAATTTATGAAAAAAATGAGTTGTCCTAGGCCAGATCAATAATTTAATAAATAAATTAATTAGTAAATAAATTAATAAATTAGAGAAGGGAGGAGGAAATTCCTTGCCTAGTGTGTGGAGAGTAGAGGAATTCATGGCCAAATGAGCTGGAGAGGATCATAGAAGAGAAAATGGGCAGTTTTGATGACATAAAATCAAATATTTGCATAAATTGATGCAGAGAAAATTTCTAAGAGAAGTAAAATCAGGAAATTTGTTAATGATCTCATCTCTAAAATTATATAGGAAATTGATTTCAGATTTATCAGAATCATTCCCCAATAGACAAATGGTCAAAGGATATGAATGTGTATTTCTCGGAAAGAAATCTAAGCTATCAAATTTTTTAAAATGTCTCTAGACAGTAGTGAAGTGATGCAAATTAAAGCAGTTCTTGAATTCTGCCTTCTGTCAGATTGGCAAAGTTTTCAAGGGAGGAAATTACAGATGCTGGAGGAACTACAGCAAAATTGGAATATTAATACAATATTGGTAAATCTTTGAAATGATAAATCCATTCTGGAAAACAATTTTGAACTATGCCAGAAAGGTTTTCCATATATAAGAATATAGCAACTATAGATAAGAACTTCAGAAACTGAAGAAATATCCATCAGTGACGAATAAATGGTGATGTGATGGATGGATATGGATGTAGCGGAATTTTATTATGTTGTAAGAAATGATGACTAGAATTGTTTCAGAGAAACTTGGGAAGACTTGTACGGATTGATGGAGAATGAAGTGACCAGAATCAGGACAGCAATTTATACAATGGCAGCATGATGTTAAAAGCAAATACCTCGGAAAGACGCAGGAACTCTGTTCACCGCAATGTTCAGTCATTTTTCAGTTGTGTCTGACGCTTCATGATCCCACTGGGGTTTTCTTGGCAGAGATGCTGGAGTGGTTTGCCATTTCTTTCCCCATGCATTTTCCAGATGAGGAAACTGAGGCAAGCAGGGTGAAGTGATTTGTCTAGGGTCACCCAGCTAGTAAGTGTCTGCGGCTGAATTTGAACACAAGGAGATAAGTTTTCCTGACTCCAGGTCTGGTTCTCTGTCTGCTGAACCACAAAATTTCAGAGGACTTTGTGATAAGACCTACTAATCAGACCACAGATTGAGATTTTTTTTTTGTATGTAAACAATGTAGGAATTTGTTTTGCCTGACTATACATGTTTATAATAAGGGTTTTGTTTTTCTTCCTTTCTCAATTGGTTGTGGATAGACATAGTAAGGAGAGAATATGACTGAAAATAAAATGAAATTTAATTTAGAAAATTAGAGGGATGCTGATTGGAGCTGTAAGAGAGTATACTGGCATATTCTTTCCAGTAGCTGTTTGAAGATTCATTTGATCATGGTTCCAGAACTGCAGTGAGGTGGGATATGTGCATTGTGTCAGGTAAGAGAGGGTATATGAAGCTTGATTAGGACCAACTAGAAACCACACGTAGCACTTACTGATCTGGACACCATAGACCTCTGGTTGGAAGATTCAGTTTTGAAATGATTGTTGATGATTTCTGTCCATTTTTTTCCAAGTTATTGTCCTGTATTTCCGAATCGCTTTCCTCAGTCTTCCCCTGTTTGTGGGCTTACTGATATCTACCATTGCCTTTTAGTTTCCCATGAAGTGGTGATTTTCTTCCTTGCTCTGGTTATTGAACCAAATAAACGTTATGAACTTCTCATTCTATAACATCCAAAGGATGGTTAACTTTATTTACAAGTTTATTTAGTAGGAATTAATTTTTTCTAAGTAATCGACTAGCTAAAAACTACTGGAGAGGACTAGTAATTATGTGTTTCATAATTCATCAGACTGAGGACAGAGCCATTTCAGCCAGAATATAGTACTCTTATAGATCATTGGTTGGTTGCCAGAACTTAAATTTTGGGGAGTCTTGAAATTACAAGGATTGATCAAAATGGGGTGGGATTAGTCAATGAGCATTTATTAATTATTTACTACCTGTCAGGTTCCACTGAGTGCCAGAAATGCAAATACGGAAGTGAGACCCCCCTGGCCCTCTAGGGAACTTGCATAATGGAAAGAAGTAATATGTAGAATAGTGGTCAGGGAAGAGAGATTTGATCTTGAACATTGCCAAGATTGTGAATGCATGCTACTGGGCAATAGATTTTCATGACCTTTCCAGTATCAATGGTAGCCTATATTCGATTAATAATAATTGTTCCAAAAATAAGAGATGGAAAGTAGGATGTGCTGTTATGCATACTATGGTGACTAGGTAGGTGGCAAAATGCTGGGTATGTCTAGATTGCAGGGTCCTGGTTGCATGGCCAGACAGAGTATGAAACATCTTCTAGCTAGATGAAGTAAAGTTGAGGTGAGTTTCATTCTGTTGGCAATTAGGAGGGCTTATGCCTAGGGCATAGCTGAAGATATGTACCAAAGGTGAGGGTAGTAATGCCTTCAAAGGCCATGTTCTTTGGGGTGTTGCTGTTGGGCCTTGATGTCCTGAAAGATTAGGATGGGAAGTCAGGGAAAGCCATTGACCTAGTCTGGACCCAGGGTTTCAATTGGAGGGGTGGCTGTGGCCAAGAGAGGGGAGCCAGTTGAAAAACTGATATCCCTTACATGACAGGTCAGACAAGAGAAAGGCAAACGTGTGCAAGCGAGAAGGAAAGGCTAAGGAAGGCATTATGACTTCCTGCAAAAAAGCCATGGACAAGAGGTTTAGGGAAACTGCCTTCTCATTTTGACTGTCCCTCAAACATTTGTCCTTGGATCTTAATTTCCTTATCTTTCAAAATAGGGGGTTAGACTAGATATCTATCATTTTTTCCACCTCTCATATTCCATGTTCTGACATTCTGTGTTCTGAGATCCTTTACAAATCTTTACTTTTCACGTTCTGGGTAAAGGTACTTTGCTTCTTTTCTGGATGCTAAGTGGATTTTGAGTCCCAAAAACAAGAATAGGAAGGCAATTAGGCTGCTCAGTAAGTCTAGTATTCTTCAGGAGTGTGCAAGAGTTGGCAGTTTAGCCACTTTGGGGGCCAGTCCCCACATAGATGGGTAGGGGCCAGTGCCAGGCTGAGGTTGAGGATGATTAAGGACTGATCAGACTGAATAGCAGTTGCTCACATTTTTTTGTAGAGCTTTAAGGTTTGTGAAGCATTACCTTTAAAATATTAATAAAGCAATAATGCATTTTTTATTTGGACATTATCAGTATTATCCTTATTTTACAGATGAGGAAACCCAAAGCTTAAATGACTTACCAGGGGCGTACAGTAAATATTTTGACTACATCAGCAGAGTTCTTTTTTTTTTTCAATTACTGTATGGACCCTGAGATTTTTCAGATAAAGGTTTAAGTTGCATTTACTTTTAGAATTTATAGACTTTGACAATGAACATAGAACACTGTACTAGGTGCAGAGGGATATAAAGTTTAAAAATGATGAATACCTGGCCCTCTTGGATCTTAGCAAGAAGATATGAAACATCTATATTATGAAACATGGCATTAGGGAATATCAAGGAAAGTGCTATCAAGTTTATGGGGATAAGGATTTTTTGGGGGGTAATATTAGTGTTAGAGGACCCAGAAAGAGATTCTGGAGAAGGTAGCATTTGAAGTGGGTTTTCAAAGATGGATGGGAAGTCAGAAGGCAAGGAGAGGCAGGTTACACGGACCAAGCAGCAGGGCAGTGTGCCTGTGGGGGTTGGTTGTTGGTTTTGGTGATGAAGGACAGAAGTATAATTTGGCTGGAACAGGAGGTGCTTAATGGAAGAAACTGGCCTGGGCAATGAATTAACTCAGCCATCAATGAACAAAATTCCCAGTGTGTGGGAAACTTTCTGCTAGGTGCAGGATGATTGCTAAGGTCTTTTCTAGCTACAGCATTCTGTAATTCTGTAAGAAGGGGCTTTGTGGAAAACAGTGGTGAGGATTTCCATCATATATTTAGATGAAAACTTTCAAACTCCATCAGTAAACATGTCACACCCTAGTTGGTCAAACTTGTAGCAGTCTTGTATTGATTGAACAAAACCACTAGATGGCGATTTAACAGCAAAAAAGACAACTAGGTTTCCCTTTTCCTCTGTCCATCTCCCTCAGGGTCGGTCCATCATTAGATGAGAGGTAGAGGTCTGTCTCCTGTGTTGGTGTCTGCTGGGGTCTGAAAGAAAGACAACCACATTTGAGTGTAGGGCTATTGAGGTGCTGAAGCATGACTGACCTTTTTTTCAAAGTGCAAGGTGCAATGGAAAACACTGAACTGGGCATCACAAAGACCTGAATTCAGGTACTGGCTC
This sequence comes from Notamacropus eugenii, assembly GCF_028372415.1. NCBI lineage: Eukaryota > Metazoa > Chordata > Mammalia > Diprotodontia > Macropodidae > Notamacropus > Notamacropus eugenii. Next base: position 62,219,324 of record NC_092876.1, read on the forward strand.
TACCATGAACTAATCTAGCCAGATGCCTTTGAGCAAGTTACTTCCTTTCTCTGGGCCTCAGTTTCTTTGTCTTAAAAGAAGAGTTGGTGGGCTAGTTGGTCACTAAGTCTTTCAGCTCTAAGATTTCAGAATGAAACAATGCCCCAGAAAAAAAAGAATTCTTTTCCCTTTCCTCTTCTGCTCATAGTTCTACTGTGTCAACAACTCCAAACACTTGACTAGGGATTACTACTGTGAACATAATTTATAGTAATCGAGAAGCCCTGATTAATCATCTTTTCAGGGATGTTGCTGATATATAGAAAATAGCCCTTTCCCTGGACTCTTGGGTACTTAGAGCTGTGACCTTTGGGCAAGTTACCTTGTAACCATGGTCCTGTTTCTTTTTATTTAAGAGAGAAATATTAGTTCTATCATTCTGTCCCTCAGAAGGTTATTATGAGGAAAACTTTGTAAAAATATAAAGTACCATGTGAAGGTAAATTGCTATTATCATGAAGGATAAGAGAAAGACAATACTTCCTTGAAGACACCTCCAGGAGTACATAGGGGCAGCTGGGTGGTGCAGTGGATAGAGCACCAGGGCAGGAGTCAGGAGGACCTGAGTTCAAATCTCACCTCAGACACTTGACACTCACTAGCTGTGTGACTTTGGGCAAGTCACTTAACCCCAATTACCTCATCCTGGGTCATCTCCAGATGGCTCTGGAGGAGAAGTGAGGCTGGTGACCTGCACATTCCTCCCTCACTCAAAATAAAGTCAAGTGCAAGTCATGTCATCATTTCTCTGATGGCATGGTCTTCTTCGGCAATGAAGGACAAACACACACAGGAGTACAGAAGAGAAGTACAACTTTCATTGATCATTGTTATTTTCTTTCAAATGGTTGTGGGCCCATGCAAGATGAACATGGTTGTTTTCACCCCGTCAATGATCCTGAACCTATAACTGCAAGCCTTTTCATAAGTTAGAGGACCATCAAGCCTTACCAACTCCCCTACCACTGAGCCCAAGGTTTATTGGGCCTTAGCTGTTCTACCACTGTGCCCACCAGACCCCGTGACATTATCATCTCTTCTGTCGATGTACTCATAGGCACCTTGTGGGCCTCGCCATCTGTTCTGTTGCTGCACCATAAGAATGACTTCCCTTTTAAATGAATTCTATTAGTATGTGAGCTTTTTGAGAACAGATGCTGTTTGAATTTTCTATTTGTTTTCTCAGAGCTTAGCACTATGCTTAGTGAGTAATAACAAACACATAATAAATACTTTTCCATTTCATTCCATTTCCCAGGTGAAAGGATAAGTAGTATCCTTCCCTTCTTCCCTCCCCCAGCTGGCACCTCTTGCCCCAGCAGCCTAAAACTTCTGGGACAAAGGGGAGACAAGCACTGCTGATAAGACAATCAGGTCTTTATTATCTCAGATGTCTCAGGCCTGTCCCCCTCCTGGAGATATATGGCTGGGAAGGAAGGTCAGCCTCTTGGCCTCGGAGCCATTCCAGCTCCCAAGACTGTCTGACTGTTTTATAGCAGACAGCACCTCCTGCAGCAGTACAATATCCAGCACCCTGCGTCCCAGTCGTCCCATTCCTTCCTGCTAATTGAACGAGCCTGGAACCTACAACAGTGTGCTGCAGACTGCCTTGGTCACTGAGGTTCTGGCAAGCTTTCAGAGGGCCCTGAGTGAGCAAAGCAGCCACTTGGGATTGGGTGCATTCTTTGGGTTATTGGTAAATGGCAATGATTTGTATTTCTATAGCTTTTTAAGGCTTAAAAAGTGATTTTTCCTTTTTTTAGAAGGGGGAATAGTTTCAGAGAAGTGACTTTTCTAGTCATATGGCTGATGTGAGAGCCAGGTGACAGCTCAGTGGTGCTAGGTATAGAATGCTGGGCCTGGAGTCAGGAAGAACTGGAGTCATCCAGCCATTTACTAGCTTTATGACCCTGGGAACTCACTTAATCTCTGTCTGCCTCAGTTCCTTCTACTATAAAATGGGGATAATATGACCTACCTTGCAGCATTATTGTGAGGATCAAATGAGATAGTACTTATAAAGCACTTAGCAGAATGCCTGGTACACAGTAGGTGCTTAGTAAATGCTTATTTCCATCTTCATGCTCCCTAGCTTTCAAACATAGTTCTTGACTCTTATGCAGTACTTGGCCAGGGGGTCACCTCCTGACCCTGGCCATACCATTGCCTCAAGTTCTCTGAGTTCTTAATACTAGTTTTTTGGAGGAAATATCAATAGAAATGTAGTGGGGAGTAGAGCTAATTTGTCCCTGAGTTCCCGCTCTTCAACTGGTTCCCAGTAGGTTTTGTGTCCCTAGCATTTAACTACCTGATGTTTGTAGGCACTTTTCAAATTCTTATTCATTCACTCACCTGCTGCTATCCAAGCCTATTCCTTTCCTAGCCCCAATACAGAAGTTTACCAAGCACATGCTGCCATAACTCTGTGAGCCGGGCAGGGTGTTAGCCAGGAAGAGCTGGTCAAAGAAGGAGACTAAATAGGGAATGAGCGGTGCTGGGAGTGCTGGATGTGCTTCGCATCTGCACTTAGGAAACACTTGAGTGTCTGTGCTCTGTTACTCTTGTTTTGGAAAAATTCCCCACGTATCTTGACTTAAGGAAAGGAAATGATAATCATGAAAGTCAATAGCCCTAGTCTAGTGTTTTAAGTTGACAAAGTTCTTCATAGCCTTTATCTCATTTGATCTTTTAAGGAAAGCAGTATGAGTAGTTACTGCTGCCATTTTATAGAGGAAAACTGAGGTCCACTTCACTGAGGTGAAGGGACTTGTTCACATTCGCATGGCTAGTGGTGAAAGTGGGACTTCTGGCATTTCAGATTACCGCTGGGTGATCCCGGAAAGTCACTTAACTCAGGCCTCTGCTTCCTCATGTGAAAAGTCAAGGTGTTGGATTGGTATGTAAGGTCCCTCTCCCCTCTAAGACTTTGGTCAAGTCTAATCATTTTCTCCAGAGTGCCTTGGCTTCGCATGTTGTGCCAAATGTTAAAGGTTTTTGTTCTGTCATCTCCCTACTATACTATAAACTAGGTGAGGGCAGGGCGTATTTTAGACATCCCTGGAGTGTTTATTAGGCCCTGGCACTCACACTCAGCATGATTGTTTGCGTTGAGTGAGTTGGACTCAGAATTAACTAGGTGGAGATTTGGCTTGACCTCGTACGAATAACTGACCAGCATTTTCATGGAGTTCAAGCAGCTTGTACTGTAAAAACACCATTGGATATTCTGCTATTGGGGGCCATATGGCTGAGTCTGGGACACTAGGATCTCAGAAGGAAAGGGAATAAGCCTTCACTGTGTACCAGGCACTTTATAAATATTATCTCATTTGATAGCAAAAGAATCCAAATAATGAGATACCCCAAAGGGCAAAGGACAAGCTCAATGTGGACATACAGCAGGCTGGTACAGGAGAGTGCTTTATGAAGAATCAGGAACTGGTTTTGAATTTCACCTCTACTCCTTCCTGGGTCTATCAGCTTGGGCAACTCATTTCCCCTCTCTAGATCTGTTTCCTTCTTTTTAAAATTAGGGGTTTGGGGTGATTATCAAGATCTGTCTCTGCTCTAATGTCCTATAGTCCCTGGACTTGAGCTCAGCAAATTGTGCAGAAGACAAGGACATGTTATGCTTTGAAAAGCAGGTGACCAATCCTGGTTCTCCTGCCTATCTGACCTCTCCTCTGTCTCCTTTGCTGGATCCTCCTCCAGATCATGCCCTCTAACCACAGGTGTCCCTCAGGGCTTCATCCTGGGCCATCTTCTCTCTATATACTACTTCTCTCTATATACACTTGGTGATCTCATCAAAAGCCCTGGATTTAATTATCACTGCTGTGCTGATGATTCTCAAATGTACCTAACCTGCCCCAGCCTCTCTGCTGGCTCCAGTCTTATATCTCCAGCTGCTTTTCAGACATATTCAGTAGAAATCTTAAACTCCATATGACCATAACAGAACTCATCTTTCCCTCTAAATCCTTCCTTGCTCCCACCTTTCCTATTTCTGTTGAAGACAATCCTCCCAGTCCCTCAGGCTCACAACCTAGGCATCATTCTGGACTCTTCACTGTCTCTCATCCCCCATATCTAAGCTGTTGCCAAGAACTGTCAGTTTCACTGCTGCACCATCTTTTGAACACACCCCCTTCTCTCCTCTGACACTACTACCACTCTGGTGCAGACCCTTATCACCTCACGCCTGGACTGTTGTAATAATCCTGGTGGGTCTGCGTGCTTCATCTTTCCCCAATCCAGTCCATCCTCCATTCAGCCACCAAAGGGATTTTGCACAAGTGTCAGTCTGATCATGTCATACCCTACTCAACAAATTCTGGTGGCTCCCTATTACCTCTAAGAAAATATAGAAAGTCCTTTGTTTGATATTCAAAGCCCTTCATAACCTACCCTCCACTCTGCCCCTTTTTAGTCTTATACCTGAAACCCTCTTCCCCCAACATATTCTTTGACCCAGTGACCCTGGCCTCATATTGCTCAAACAAGGCACTCCCATCTCCATCCAAACATTTTCTCTGACTGGAATGCCTGGAATACTCTCCCTCCTCATCCCTGCCTTCTGGCTTCCTTGGCTTCCCTGGCTTCCTTTAAGTCCCATAAAATTCCATCTTTTACCGGAAGGTTTCCCCAGTCCCTCTTAATTTTAGTGTCTTTACTCTGTAAATGATTTTCTATTTGTCCTGTATGTATGTAGGTTATCTCTCCCATTAGATTGTGAGCTTCTCAAGGGAGGGACTGTCTTTTGCCTCTCTTTATACGCCTAGCGCTTAGCCCAGTGCTTGGCACATAGTAGGCACTTAATCAAAGCTCATTGACTGACCAATCAGTTATGAGAATTTCTTGATTGAGAATCACTCTTGAGATGGTAAAAGAACTAGGAGGGCATCTCCATTGTGCTGAGTGATTTCTCTGGAGGATTTATGGATAACCAATGTTTAGCAGGAGATGATATGTACTAGTGGAAGAAGTAACGAAAGCCATCCAATTCCATGAAGATGTCAAAGATGGTTTTCAGGGCCCCCTGGTGGTGAGGTGTGGTTCTGATGGCTCCAGAATTTCAGACAGAGATGGAGGTGTATCCAAGCATGGTAATACCTGGGGGAAGCAGGAAGGGATAAGGGGGGTGGGAGGCAGAGACAGAGATAGAAAATAATAGAGACAGATGGAGAAGGGAGGAAGAGAGAGACAGGCAGAGACAAAGAGAGACAGACAGGGCCCCGGGGTGGGGGAGGGAGGGAGGGAGGGAGAGAGAGAGAGGAATGAATGAGAATGAGAACACTTGTGACTATCAATCCCTTCCTGCTGGGGCCATCAGAAGGTGCTATCTGGATCAGATCCTGTAGTAAGCATTTTTTTCCATTTAGACCAATAGGCTCTAACAAGGTTTCATGCATACCCCAGCAGTGCCTATGTGGGTCCCCTTCCAGGAAGCCACAGGATTGCAGAGTTGAGAGATGGAAGGAATTCTAGTTCAATCTCCCCTTTTAATAGAGGAGGAGACCTGGTTTGTCTATGACTTCACATTACAGCAGGTCAGACTCCTGGATCTCTTGATGGGATTAGGTCCTTGTGAGATAGACAATGTAGAGAGGGGATTTGAGTGAGATGAGGGGATTGCATTACTTTTATGGCATCTCTGTGATAACAAAATTCCCATCTATTGTAGATACTTTGGTATATTCTACTTATACTTTGAAGGGCAGGAAGTGTGTTAAAGATTAGCTGCAGACAATGAGAATGTGACAGCAGGGGACCAGAGGATATGTGGTTACCAGGACGGGTAATCAAGGGGAAGGAAATGAGGGGTCGGCATATTTGGTTTAAGGTCCTTCCAGTTGTAAAATCCTATGGTTTGTGGACCTGTGTAACAGAAAAAGGAGACAGGCTGGTCCTAGAATAATGAGGACAGATAGATAGCAATGAGTACTGCATTGAGGTCCCTGAGACATTCAGAGGACATGGATTAGTCCAGGACACAAAGGAAACGAAGCAGTTATGGATCTCTGTCCAGCTCCCTAAGCTCAACCCCTAGATCTTTCTCTGCCTAGTGGATGTGAAAATCATGAAATTTCAAAATCATGACATTTCAGGATTGGAAGGGAATGGACAGGTTACCTAGGCCAACAGATGCCAGAAGAAAAATCACCTCTAAAACCTGCCCAAAAGATGGCCGGGTGTCATGAGAAAGATTTTTCTTAACAATGTGATGAAATCTGCATCCTTACAATTTCCCTCCATATTGCCATCCACTGAGGCTAAGCAGAGCAAGGTGAATCCTTTGTATGAATACATTACTGTCACTTCACCTTCCATAGTGTGGTCTGCAGTCCCCTCACCGTCCTGGATCCTTATCTCTCCAGGACAGATATGGGCTTGTCACTGTCCTCCTAATAGATTTTTCTCTGGAGTGATAACTAGTACATGGTTGATATTTAGTAAATGTTTGTTGAATTGAATTGAACATCAGTGTTAACTCTGCTTAGCTCTTTTCTCTGCACTCTCTCCATCCCCAAAATGTTTCTCTTTGGAATACTGAGGAAGCTAGATCCTAACCCCCTGATCTTCCAGCTAAAATCTTAGGAAAGACTGAATTTTAAATGGGAAAGAAAGGTTCTATCTTCTGGTAAAAGCCCAGGAACTAAGAAGTAACTTACTAGAGGATCATCTGCCACTTCTGTAGTCATTCTTGTTTTTCTTTTGGAACAAATGCTTCTTCCCTTAGAGTTCTGGGAGAAAGTTCCTATCCCACAGACTCCTGGCAAAACTGATTTCCGGGCCTGTACATGTAATTATGAGAACAGCTGACATAATTTGTTAAGGGTTACAAAGGCCTCTTCTACGTTATCTCAGTTGATCTCCACGACAACCCTGGGAGGTAGATAATATGAATATTACTCTCATTTTATAATTGAGGAAACTGAGGCCTAGAAGGTTGATGTGACATGCTCCAGGTCACAGAGCTAATTCTCGAGTTCAGGTTTCCTTCAAAATCAATTCTCTACCACAGTGACTAGAACTCCTACTGCCAGCTTCATCATACACCAAGAAAGAGCGAGAGATGGAATCAGGCTGAGGCTTTTCCTTTCCTTTCCTTTTTTTAATACTCTAAAATAGAACTGCCTGTAACCCACTCACTCACTTGTTGACCTGAAATTCAACACCATTAGAGAATCACAGTGTCAGAGCTGCAAGACATAGAATGTCAGAAAAGGAAGGGACCTTTGAGATCGGGTTTAGCTCTTCACTCTTTAGCTAGAGACTCAAGGAGTTTGTGACTTGACCAAGGTCATGCAGGAAGTGCAGAAGCTAAGAGCTGAACACACATTCTTTGGCACACAGGTCTTTCCATAGTATCACACTGAATTACTGTTAATTTGTTCCATCTGGCCATAGTACCTATAAGATACGGTAGGGATAGAAGCAATCTTAGCACCCCTCCAAGTACAAATCTGTTATTTTACAGCAGAAGAAACTTAGAGAGAGGAACTTCTCCGTTTTTCCTTGGCTATATAGCAGCCTGGGACAAAGGCATTTTTGATTTAATTTTGAGATTGGACTTGCAATAGTCTCAATTGCTCAAAAAGATTTTATGTAGTTATCTAAGGATGAGCTCCCAGATTTACTACTGCCTTCCAGGAATGAGAAAGCACGAGAACTGTAGAGTGGCTAATGAGTTACTCCTTCCCACTGACTTGAGTCTGAACCTGCTGTAGATGGGGAAATTGACCCTGACCCATAATTCCTAACCACCAATTTCTTTGTGCCCCAATTGTTCTGACACTCACGTGTTCTTGTGGAAGTATATGAGATATGTTAGGCCCAACACATTCCCTTAAAGACTCTTCAGTTTTACACTATCCATTCCTTCATTAATTCATTCTGTAAATATTCAGAGACTGCTTTCAGTGTGCCTGTGGTTGAGCCAATCATTGGTATAGATAAAAAATTTAGATAAGATATTGCCCCTTGGTATTTAGGTGGCGTAGCAGATGGAGCACTGGGCTTGGAATCAGACTTATCTTCATGAATGAGTTCAAATCTGGCCATGCTGGCTGTGTGACTCAGAGCAAGCCACTTAACTTTGTTTGCCTCAGTTTTCTCATCTGTAAAATGAGCTGGAGAAGGAAATGGCAAACCATTCTAGTGTCTCTGCCAAGAAAACCCCAGTGGGGTCACAAAGAGTCAGGATTGAAAGGCTACAATAACAAAATTGTCCCAGCTCGGCCCTCCTGGCTTAGTCTCTCGCATCACAGGGCAAGTCTTTTCTTCCTTCTGCCCCCGAGTTTCCTTGGTAGTAATGACTCACTCATATGGCACCAAAAAGTTGGCCATGTGCATTCCACACATGACCTGATTTGAGCCTCATGGCAACCTTGGGAGGGAGGTACTACAGATAGCATTATTCCCATTTTACTAAGGAGGATGGTGCGTCTCAGAGATTAAGCCTCTTACCCATAGCCACACAGCTAGGGCTAGAGGCCAGATGTGAACCTACGTCTCCTCTGACTCCAGGTACAGTGCTCTATCTACTGCACCAAACATTTTCTCTAAAAGGAGGGGTTTGGACTAGATGGTTACAAAAGACCCCTGTGGATCCGGTCATTTTGGGGGAGGAGCCCTAGCCACAGGGGAGCACAGGAGGGCCATCCAACATACAAACCCAGATAACTATGCTGCACAGCATTGCAGGATAAATGCATTAAAGACATAAAAGATAGCAGAAATGAGATGGAGAAGGGGCTTAAGGAAGACTTCGTAGAGGAGGCTGGGCTCTAAAGTATGGGCCAGAATTCAACAGGTGAAGGGAGTGAGGGCATTACAGGTACAGGGAGAGCATGAAGCAATAGGTGGAGGAACACTTGGGATATTCCAGATATGGGAAATAGACTGATAAGGTGGAGTGTTTGATATATCGAAAGGAGAAATTAGGTTAGGCTGGAAACGGAAGGTAACCCCAGCTTGTAGAGGGCCTTGAATGTCAGAGTCTGAACATGGGGAGCATAGGCATATCCGGAGCTCAGTCATTCAGTTAGTGGCAAGCTAGCACAGTGCTGGGTGGTCGTGGGACTGTCTGCTTAAGAACAGTGGCTTCCTTACTTAGCTGAAACAACTTCCTTCTTCATCAGGCTGTATTAATAGAAGTGAAGGGTCCAGGCCTGGGGTGGTGGGAGTCTCATTGTCCTTTGTATTGTTTGGATGCCATCTGAAGTAGTCCCTTTTCATTGGTAAACTTCCAGAGGATGGCATCTGGAATGGCAGTAGGCCTTGAGATGGTGCCATGTGAGAATCTGTTAAGGAACAGGAGAGGTTTAGTTGGGAGAAGAAAGGTCTCTGGAGGAGCATGTTAGTGGTCTGCAAGTATCCAAAGGGGTGCTGTAAGGAACAGAGTATCAGACTTAGTTCAGTTTGGCCTCAGAAGGCGATACTAGAAGTCACGGGTGGGAATGTAAAGAGAGAAATGTCTACGTCAAAAAAATCCCCTAATAATTGAGGGGGCTCAAAAGTGAATTGGGCCTAGGGAGGTCCCCCTCTCCTATCTCTTGTCTCCCCTCCACCACCACCACCCCCAAAATGTAAAGACTAGCTATCTCAGGTATGAATTGAATCAGATGTCCACTAAGTTCCTCCCACAACTCTGGAATTTTGTGATCTCAGTCAGAACGTTCATACTTTCCATTGATCTGAGTCCCTCCCTCCCTTTCCCCCTCCCTCTCATCCTCCCATCACTGCCAAAGTGAGGTCTTTTCTGTCTGGGCCCCAGGTTCCACCCTGTAGTTCCACATTATAGCATCTCAGAGTTGGAAGGGACGTCAGACAGCCATCTAGTCCAACTCATACCTGAAAGAGTCCCAGTGAGTCATCATCCGTACAGCCTTTCCTTGAAAGATGTGTTGTGAGGGTGAACCGACCAGCTCTGGGGGCAGCCCAGGCTACTTGGGGAGCACTCCCATTGTTAGGAAGTTTTTCCGGATGTCAAGATGAAATGCACCTCGTGGCAGCTTCCCTCTGCTCTCCCTTGTTCTGCCATCTGGGGCCACTGAGCAGCTGGTCCAAATCTCCTTCCTCACAGCAGTCTTGGGAGAGACTGCTTTTTCTGCAGCCACCCGAACCCTGAATGGGTGATCCTCGTCTGGCCTTTCTTGGACCTCGTTCAAATGTCTTTCCTTTCATTTTCCTAATGTTTCTGCTAACGATTCTTCCCTCCTACACTACAACCCTGAACTCACAACAAAGCTTTAATTTTAAGTTCCCCCAGACTGCTGTGCCTTCCCTCTGAGATTACTTTGCATGGGTCTTCACTCTATTTGCTATGACCATAGTTAGTCAACTAGCATATATTAAGAGTTTACTACATGTCAGGTATTTGTACTGAGAGCCAGGGCTGAAAAAAAAGGGTAAAAGTCCCTGTTTTCAAGGAACACATAGTGTCATGGGGGAGACAGCATGTAGATGTTGTGCAAACAAGATACAGGCAGGAAAAGATATATAGAAGGAAGTTATTTAAGGGGGGATTGAGAAAGACTTCTTGCAGAAGATGGGAATTTAGCTGAAGCTTGAAGGAAGCTGAGGAATCCAGGAGGTGGAGATGAGGAGGGAAGAGAGTTCAGGCCTGGGAGGCAGCCTGTGAAAAATAACCAGAATTGGGGGGCAAAAAATGTAGTTCGAGGACCAGTGAGGAGGTCAGTATCACTGGATCGAGAGTGTGGGGTAGGAGAGTGATGAAAGGATAGAAATGGACCAAGGGACAGAGGGCTTTAAAAGCCAAACAGAATTTAATACTCTGTGCGACTTCCTGTGCAAGTATGCCCATGGTGCAAAGACAAAAAAGACAATTCTCCCTACCCTCAAGGAGTTATATTCTGCTAGGGACAAGTATAAAGACAAAGAAATGCAAAGAAAATCAAGGTAGTGGGTGGGTGGTGTAGAAATGGCAGGCGATTCTGGTGAGTTGTCCATCAGGTCAGCTGCGTATCAGTGGAGGAGGGAGGGGCTCCAAGAGGCCAAGGGGAGACGGGAGGACATTCTAGGCACAGCTTAGAGGTGAGTGTCTGCATGTCTTACGCTGGGAGCAGAAGTGGGGCCAGATAGTAATGAAGATGAGTTGGGGAGCCAATGAATGTGGGCTCCCCTGCACCCGCACTGCATTGTTTTTCTGGAGGAGCTAGGAATGTACACTCTGGAGAAGAGCAGAGGTGGGGTGGGGTGGGGGATGGGGATAGACAATCTTTGTCATCAAACATTGGAAGGGCCAAAATGTGGAAGAGGGAATAGACTCATTTTACATGGCTTTGGAGGGTAGAATTAGAACCAAGAAGGGGACGTTGTAGGAAGACGGATTTCTGCTCCATGGATGAAAACTCTTCTACCCTGAGAATTGTTTCAATGTTAAAAGGGCCACCTTTGGAAAGAGTGAGTTCGCCATCACTGGGTGGAGAGGCCTGGTGGCCACTGGTCAGGGATGTTGCTGGACTGGATGACAGCTGAGGGTCTCACCCTAACCCAATTTTGAGCTTCTGAGATTCTCTGGTGTGAATGGCAGCTGCCATTTCTGCAGGACTTTACAGTTAAAAAAGCCCAAAGACCTTTCCCCAAACAGTCCTGAGAGGTAGATTGTGCCAGTATGATTATTACTGTTTGCCCCCACTTCTGTTCCTCGTACAAGACATTCAGACTCTTCCCTCCATGCCTTTGTCTCAGCTGTGTCTGGAATGTTCTGCCATCTTCCCTCAGTGCCTTGGAATCCCTCCATCCGCCACTGGTCAGTTCCAGCTCTGCGCAGGCCTGAGGTCTGACCAGCATCACCCATGAAGTTTCTGATACTCACCTAGTACCTTGATTTTCTTTGTGTCTATTCTGTACTTGTCTTTGTTTATCCCCAGTAGAATATAAACTCCTTGAGGGTAGGGAATGATCTTTGTATCACAGGCAAGTAGCACAGTGCCTGGCACAGAGGAGTCATTTAATAATACTTATTAAGTTGAATTTACAAATGAAAAAAGAAAAAAATAAACAGGTTCAAGAAAACGAAATCAACACCCCAAATCCTATGACTTGGGGGCTCTGCAGCCAGTGTTTGATTCTTGGTTTCCTGATTTAGAGGCAGCACTTTGGTGACTGTGCCAGGCTGCATCTGATTCCTCTGCTGGGATGAGGTGGGCATCTCAGCCTGGTTGGGGAATGGTCAAGAGGAAGAGGAAGTAACGGAGGGGGGCATTCTGACCTTGCAGGTGCTGTTTAAAATAAGGAGGAGGGGCCCTCTGCCCTATCTCTGCCCTGGCTCTCTCCAGCTCCTGAATACACGGCTCCTTGTGTCCTGTTCTCTTTCCTAGCTCCTGCCGTACAACACTCCCCTCCTTCCCCCCAAGCTGGTCCTGCATCTAGGAACAGAGGCTGCCTTTCTCCCAGCCTGAATGGCCTGAACGGCAAAGCTGAGCCTCAGGGCCGCCTCTTAACCTGAAGAAGGCTCGGGGTTACTGCTGTTTTTCTTGGCCTGTGTTGCCTGGCCCCCCTCAGCAAACAGGGAGGCGAGTGTGCACCCAGGGGCCCGGCCCAAGCCGGCTGCCCTGTTTATGTTGGAAAGGCTGGCAGGGGGATTAGCTCAGCTGGGCTGCTAATTGCCTCCGAAGTGGGGCCCAAGAAGCTGCTGTGGGCCCAGGTTTGGGGTAGGAGGAGGCTTTTCCTCCCTCGTCCCTGGTGGGCATAGTGCCATTTGGACCTTGGTGCCCTGGCTCAGGGTCAGGGCTCCCTCCCACCTCCAGTCTATGAAGAGTCCCATCCTTCTCCCCTGTCGGCGCCTGCCCTTGCAGGTTCTCCCCCTCCTTCCCCTGGCAGATTGGGGGTTATGGGGCTGGCAAGGAGGCCGGGGTCGAGGGCGAGCAGCTCATGATGTCATTTCTGTTCTCTGGCTGTCCCAGGCCTTGCTTCTCAGCCCCCTCCCCCATAACACTCCTCACCTACCTCCTCCCTGGAGTGAAGCACTTTCTCCTTTTACCAGGAGGCTGGGCCCCTTCACCTGTAGTCTCCTTCCTCCCCACCAGCATTACCTCTCTGGCTCTGCTCCTTCTTTAACCCACCTATCCTTCAGACTTACCCATTTTCTTCATCCCAATTTCTCTCCCCAATTCCTCGCTTGTATCTCTATCTCCTAGGCTTTCTTCTCCTTAACTATCTGGCACTGGGGAGCTCGCCAGTCTCCCTCTTGGGGCTCACTCGCCCCCCCCCCCCCCCATCTCTGGCATCAGCCTTTCAGTTTCTTTCTATTTTCTGCCCTTCATATTTGCCAGAGGTGTGGTAGTAGACAGAGCATCAGGAAGATTGGAGTTGCAGTCCTGGCTCAAGACACTTCCAACAGTGCGATTCATGACCTTTTCCTAGCCTCAGTTTCCTGTAAAATGATGGAGGTGAATTTGATGGTCCATTCTAGCTCTACATTTAGGAGAATTTAAGACCACATCCAGTTCTGTCGATGGTCCATGTTCCCTCAGTCTCCCAGCTCTCTCTCACTGCCCCCTCCTTCCCCTTCCTTCTGTCTTCACTCTTTCTTAGTCTCTCAGTTGTTTTTCACTGTTCCTCAGTCTCCCCTTCACCCTCCTTCGGTTTCTCTCCATTAGCTCATTCTTCATTTCTTGGCCTTTGCGGAAGGGGAGACCTTGGAGTTTAAATGAAAGAGACTTGGATTTTAGTCTTGGCCTCCCTGGTGATGTTGATATTGTGTGACTTGAGGCATCTGTGAAATGGGCATCCCGGTGCCTGCTCGAACTACCTCAAGGGGCTATTTGGAGACTCAAGATGATGTGAAAGCTCTTTGGAGAATATAAAGGATGATAGGTATGAGTTCGGAGGATGATCATAAGATGCAGCTGGTGGTGTAGTGAACAGAATGCTGGGCCTGGAGTCAGGAAGGCCTGAGTTCAAATCCAGCCCCAGCTACTTTCTAGCCGTGTGACCCCAAAAGGACCTTTTGTTGTTCAGTTGTGTCTGACGCTGACCCTGATTGGGGTTTTCCTGGCAAAGATTTTGGAATGATTTGTTATTTCCTTCTACAAATCATTTGCAGAGGAGGAAACTGAGGCAAACAGGGTGAAGTGATTTGTCCAAGGTCACACATCTGATATATATCTGCAGCCAAATTTGAACTCAGGAAGATGAGACTTCATGGTTCTAAGCCCAGCATGCTATGCACTATGGCGACCCCTAGCGGCCCCTGTGTGACCCTCCACCTATTTAATTCTAGGGCTCAAATGCCAGTTTATTTCTGTGAATATCTACACCACTTTCACTAGTACTGTCCTGGGCACTCCTGTCAGCTGTTCTCCTCAGAAGGAGCTCTCTTCATCTGGCTCTCTCTCTCTCTTCTCTGAGGCTTGGTCCAAGGACTCCTTCCTCCACTAAGCTTTCCTCGATTCCCCCAGTTCTGGGATGATACCTACCTGTGTGAGCTTCTCAAAAGGAAGTGCTATTTGTTGTGTCTTTGTCTTTTTATTTCCAGGGATGCCTAACCTGGTGCGTCAGCACCCAGAATCAGTGAGTCTGAGTTCCCCTATCTAACTGTTTGGGGGGCTTCTTTCCAGTCTCCACTGCTGGTTCTTTCATGTCCGCTCCCTTAAGTATGTCCTTAAATATTCTCCAGTGCTTTGTCTTGGATCCCCTTCTCTTTTCGCTCAGTGACCCTATCAGCTCCCATAAGCTCAATGATCATCTCTCAGCAGAAAATTCTCAGACCTATAGGTGAAGTCTTCATCTCTCTGCTGAGTGACCCAGTTTTATACTTACCTGGAAGGAATGTGACCCTTCATCACCCCTTCCCAATTGCCTGTTGGATGACTTGAACTGGATGTCCTATAGACATCTCAAATACATGCCCAAAACAGAATCTGTGACCTTTCCTCTTAAACCTTCCTTCCTTCCAAAATTCCCTATTGCTGTGGAAAGCACCATCATCCACTTAGTCACCTAGGCTCAAAAATCTATGTGTTATCCTCCATTCCTAACTCACACTCACCCCATGTGTCACATCTTATCTTTTTTGTCTTCATAACATCTCTTATTTACATCTCATTCTCTCCATTTATACAACCAATACCCCACTTCAGACTCTTATCTTGTGCCTGGACTACTATAGTACCTTCTGACTGGTTTCTCTGTCTGAAGTCTCTTTCTACTCCAATCCACCCTTCTCCACTCAGCTGCTAAAGTGATTTTTCCAAAGAGCTGGCTGATGATCTCTGTCGCTCCCCTTCTCTCTGTCTCTCTGTCTCTGTCTCTCTCTATCTCTCTGTCTCTGTCTCTCTCTGTCTCTCTCTTTCTCTCTCTCTCACACACACACACACACACACACCTTTAATAAACTCCTCCAGTTCCCTATTTCCTCCAGGATGAAGTAGAAAAATCATCTGCTTGTAAATTAAAACTCTTCAAAATTCTCCTACTTCCTCCATTCTAGACTTTTTACATGTCACTTCCTCCACACACCATATGGTCCAGTTACATTCGCCTACTCCCATTTCCTCAAACAAAAAAGTCCATTTCCATGTCTACACCTGCCCCTTCACCTCCATGACTTAGTTTCTTTATCTTCTTTCCACATTCTGCTTAAATTTCACCTTCTGCAAGAGAACTTCCTTGGTCCCTCCATCTGTGAGTGTTAGCCTTCCTCACATTGCTTTTCATCTACCCTGCACATATCTTGTATGATCTAGTTATTTACATCTTGTCTCCCCCATGAGAAGTTTCTCTCTTTGATGGCAGGGAATGTGTTTTGCCTTTCTTTGGTCTCCAGTGCTCAGCATACATATTCCCTGGTAGGTAGTAAGAGCCTGATAAATGCTTGTCTGCTAAATTGAAATGGGACAGTGGCTTAATGTAGACTTCTCCTTTTTTATATACACTACTTATGATGTGCCAGTTACAAAAGATCCTTCATATTTTGGAGAAGAATGTTGGCCCAGTTTTACACTTACCCAGAAGGAATGTGATCGTTCCTCTTTCATCTAACTGTTCATTCAACAGACCTTTGAATTGAGTATTGAACACCAGCTAGGCAGCACAATGGATAGAGCACTGGACCTTGAAGACCTGAATTTAATTTTGAGCCTCAGACACTTACTAGCTATGTGATCTTGGGCAAGTCACTTCTATTCTAAGTCTGCCTCAATTTCCTTTTCTGTAAAATGGAGATCATAATAGTACCTATCTCCCAGGGTTATGGTGAGGATCAATGAGATATTTGTAAAGCCCTTTGAAAATTTTGCTGTACTATATAAATGCTAGTTTTGTATATATCTATATCTATCTACATTTATACATACATATATAATTCAGCACTACATTGTGCTTGGCATTGGAAAGAAAAGGCAATGATGAAAAATAGTCTCTCCCTTCAAGGAGCTTACATTATGCAGTGGGGGATGAGGGTACAGTGGATCCTGCAGAAGCATGGAGAGTGGGATGGAATTCAGGGGAAGGCTCAGGACTGGAGTGTGTGAAAGGGATCATCCTCTTATGCCTGAGTGGAAATTGGAAATAGTCTTTTCCTCCAGGAATCAGGGGACCCAAGTTCTAGAGGTCTACCTTGGCCTCTAACTAGCTATGGGATCATAGGTCCCATTAGGGAAGGAGTTGTGTGCAGGCCTGGGGAGGGAATAGTCCTGCTGCCTTCCCCTCTGGTCAGACCATATCTAGGGTATGTGTTCAGGTCTTTGAGGAAGCACAGTGAAAAATCTGGACTGGGTCCAGAGGAGGGGAACCCAAATGGTGAGGGGCCTAGTTCATGGGGTGCTCATTTGAAGGAAATGGAATATTTATCTTGGAGAAGAGAAGATTCCAGCATGGGGGGGGGCGGAATGGTAGCAGCATTTAGGTTCTAGAAGGTATCTCCAATGGAGGAGGGGTTTCATTTGTTGCATCTCACCCCAAGGGCAGAACCAGGAGCAATGGAAGGAGAGGGTGGGGGAGAAGTGGCAGAGGCAGGTTTAGGTGTGGTTTCAGGAAAGGCTTCCATCAGGAAGCTCAGCACAATCCCACATTAGGATGGGCTGCCCATACAGGTGAGTCCTTCTTCCCAGAGGTCTTCAGGCCAATGCTGGATGTTCACTTGTCAGGGCTACAGTGAGGGGATTCCTGTGACATGAAGGTCAAATGAGGTGGCCCTGAAGTCCTTTCCCACTCTGATATTAAAAAGAGAGCTGTAGAAGGGGTCCAGTTACCCTTGCTCTACCTCCCTCTCGGAGGCCACTATGAAGAGCAAATGCGGCCTCTGAGGTGAAGCCCCCTAGAGTGGTAAGGGGTTACCATCATTCCTGCATCAAAGGAAACACTGACTCTAGGGTCAGAGTCAGTCAATAGTCAATAAACACTTTTTAGAGCACCCACTTTGTACCAGACATGGGGCTAAGCTCTGTTCAAATATCACTTCCAGTGCTCACTACCCAGCTAGGTCGTGCCCGCCCCACTATATCTCACCTTGCCTCCTGTGTGTCAGAACTGGAATTCGAATCCAAGTCTTGTGATTGCAAGCCCATTTCTCTTTACCATCACATGAATCAATCAAGTCTAAAGCACAGATTGGGGCCAGGCACTCCCTCCTCTTGGCTCTGGAGCTCGGGGAGAGAATTTCATTCTAAAAAATGGGAAATTCCAACCTTCTCCACTAGATCTCTTTGCTAAATGAGCAACTCTCTCCCCGTTGATCTTTGTGTTAAAGCAGGGGACAATGCTCTATGTACAAAGAATGACTCTCTGAGGGTGGAATTTCAGGCCTCAGCAGCTCAATGAAGCTGGTTTGGGAAAGGTCCCTCAAGTTACATCCAGGTGGATTCTTGAGCATTGCTGATTCAGCCTAGACTCAGTGTTTCTGCAGGCTCAGGTCTAGACCTTATAGACTTCTTCAGGGTCAAGTCTGATGCCTGTTCTCTGTTCTGCTACATTCCCAGACCCCAACAAAGTCACAGCCACACAGCCTAGTTAAAGAAATAACCATTTTTATAGTGAACACCACTACAATGTGAGTCTTACTGCTTCCCCTCAAATTGTCAGGTTAGCCTGGCAATTAAGTATAAAAACAAGGATTTGGGATCCCCAGAAGGAGGGGACAGCAGGAGGAGGGTAGCAGCATCCAGAGTTTATGGTACCTCTTCCAGGGAATGGAGCACTCTCCTCCTCCCTCCCCTTTCCACAGGGCATTGGAGGGGGGCAGGAGGGAATTGATCAGACAAACTGCCAGTTCCTTGAACACAACAAGGAGTTACTTGGATGGACCAAGGCCAGGGGATAGACGTATCCTTTACTCTGGCTTGGACCTTTCACTTTGTCCCCAGGTCTGCACAGATGGGGAAATTGGTGGGGTGGGCACCCACCAGGTATCGAGAAGTCTTTGGAAAATCTGACCATGTCTTGATTTATGAGGACCAATTTGCAGAAACAGAGCTGGGGAGAGGGT
This sequence comes from Notamacropus eugenii, assembly GCF_028372415.1. Lineage (NCBI taxonomy): Eukaryota > Metazoa > Chordata > Mammalia > Diprotodontia > Macropodidae > Notamacropus > Notamacropus eugenii. The sequence continues at coordinate 62,237,817 of NC_092876.1, forward strand.
AATGAGCTTAGTTTGGGACTACAGGGCATGAACAAGCCCCAGCCAGGCCACACTTTGGGAGAAAAGCTCCCAGGCATGAGCAGGCAGGATTGGCCATGGCTGCCATCTTTTCAGAATCCAAGGGCAGAGGTCAACCCTGGTCTTCAGACAGTGTGGATGCCTCATCTCTAAACTGTGAAGATCGGGTCACCACCCTGGAGTGGAAGGTGGGCTGAGGCACCAAATGGAAGTGGGCCAGTACATAAGGGAAGCATTGATTGGTGAGATGGTGCTGAGGGAAATGAGATTGTGCAACGGGAAGCTATATCTGCCTTGAGATCTGCCCTACACCAGGCACATTCCTGAGGTCCCCAGGGAGCATGAGAAGCAGCTACTTAGGGTTCCACTTCAGTCCTTTCCCCAGGTACTCAGGTTTTCTCAGGACTGGCCCAGCTCCAAGGGGAATCCAGGCTTCATGGGGACTAGATGGTCACTTAATGGCCACACGAGACCTCCTGATGAATTTACTGGTGTCCCTTTGTCTGAAGGAAGAGAGGTCCCCAACATTCCTTTCAGGGGTTGCCTGTTGGCTGCATCTGACTTCTCCATAAATAAGTAATTCCCTCCCTGCCCTTCTTGGGGCTGAAGGAGACAATTGAGTGGAGCCAGACAGAGCCGAGGGGGCTCGGGATGTTGCAGTGACATTTATGCAGCTCATCTTTCATCCACATCCAAGCCAGGGCCCTGCACCAAGAGTCTCTATCTGTAGCATCTCCTTCAGCTTTGGCCTCTTTCCTAGATGGACAATGAGCAGAAAACTTGGCCCAGGGCCTGAGGTTGCTGACCCTTCTTGAACAAACTCGGGAACATGGGGAGGGAAACCGCAAGGCCCTGGGAAGATTCTCCCTACATGCCTAAACCTAGGGCTGAGGACATCCAGTTCTGAGCCCCTGAACCTAGAATTAGGGGCTTCAGTGGAAGACACCCCAGTCTGGGAGTCAGGAGGCCAAGCTTGGAGCTCGTTGCTCTGTGACCTCTGGGAAATCACTTCTCTCTGGGTCTCAGTTTCCTCTTCTGTAAAATTCGGAGGGCACAAGACCTTCCTATTCAGACATTCTGTGTTCTGAGGCCTTACCCAGCTCTGAAGCTTTATATTTAAGGCCCCTTTTAGCTCTGACGTCCTATGGCCCGGCATGGGGCAGAGCTGGGGGTGTAGGTCCTGGAAAAACAGATGAGGAGAGGGACCTGGGTTTGGAAAGTGGTTTGTTTTTTATTTGTTCTCTTTAAGGTGCAGTTCCCAGGGAGTCATTCATCTCAGGTAATCTCTGGGATGGGCTGGGGTCTATTGTTGGTGATCTCAGTGAAGTGGATATTTTTTGGAGAACCCCACTGCTCCTTGTGGGCAGAAGCCTAAGGGTTGGGGATGTTGAGGGAAAGATCACAGTCCAGCTGAGTTGTCATGTCTCATATGGGTCCTAGTTCTCTGGAAAATGTTCCTCCCTTCTTCATTTCCCCCTGCCTCTCTCACCCCCTATTCCCTAGGCCCAGGGCCTCCTCAGTCCTGGCTCAGATGGGATTCAGTACCTGTCCCTTGGTTTTTTCCCTTGGCCTAGAAGGGAGTCAGCCCTCTGTGAAGGATGGTCTTTGCTGACTCATTCTTTCCATGGCTGTCCTGCCCCACCCCAAGAAAGGGATATGGAGGGGGAGAGAAGGGGCCAGACAGGACACTTGGCAGAGGGACAGATGCTGACCCCCTAGAGAGGTTCATCTCCCTGGAGGCCTGAAATCTGACTAAGCCCATATGCAGCCCTCCCACCGCCCACAGAGAGGGGAGGCAGAGAAAATGGGGCTCCTAGTCTCTTAAGTGGGCTGTGGGTACTGGTGGCTGGGCTGCAAATATATCCCTTGGGAACAGCTTTCAATCTTTCATGAAAACCTTTCTCCCCCAACTTGGGGGTGGAGGGTGCGCCATTCTTCAGTTTGTTCTTTGGCTCCCTCCTCTCCTCTCCCCCTACAACCTCCGCCTCTCTGGAGCTGGCCCAGAGGCTAGAGGTAGAGTCAAAGTAGCCATGCCCAAGCCTTGGAGTATAATGGAAAATTTAGGACTAGAAACCAGGGCAGCTAGGTGGTGGAGTGGATAGAGCACTGAGCCTGGAGTCAGGAAGACCTGATTTCAAATCCAGTCTCAGACACTTACTAGTTGTGTGGCCCTGGGCAAGTTACTTAACCTTTTTTGCCTCAGTTTCCTTATCTGTCAAATGAGTTGGAGTAGGAAATGGCAGACCTCTCCAGTATCTCTGCCAAGGAAACCCCAAATGGGGTCACAGAGAGTCTGGCATGACTGAAATGACTGAAGGTCTAGAAATGAGGAGACCTGTCCCTGGTTCTGTCCCTGACGCTGACTCACTGTATGACCTTTGGCAAGAGGCCCTTTTGGGGCATCTGTTTCCCTGTCTTTTGAGAGGACATAATACCTCCTTATGCTTCCCCTCCAATGGAAAAGCACCCTGGCAAGGATCCAAGTTCTCTAAGACAGGAATTCTGATAACAGCCTGTGTGAACTTAGGAAAGTAGTTTGACCTTTCCAGGCCTCAGGTTCCTCATTTTTAAACTGAAGGTCTAGGACCAGATTTTTGAGAACCCCCTCACCTCTTTTAACCCCTGGTAGGAATATATGCTGGTGATGGGGAAGGTTTGGAGGGAAGAGTGGGTCGGATGGGTCAGGAGCTACTGCCAGCTCAGCATTCAGGGGGGACCCTCCTGATGTAGACTCTTCAGGGTTATCTCCTCTGGGGCAGTAGGTCAGTAGTTCCACATGGGTTGAGGGGCAGTGAAATCCTTGGACTTGGGATGAGGAGACCTGGCTTCTAACCCTGGCTTTGTCACTTGCTGTGTGATCTCGGACAAGCTGTTTCCTAGATTTGTATTTCCTCCTCTGTCAAAGGACAGCATTGGACTCATTGATTCCCTAGGGTGTCTTCCAACCTTGACATAGTGTGATTTTGGGATGGTATCATTTATTCGATGCTCCATCTGCTCAGGCGGGAGGTTTCTTGATCTGCAGGGACACTGTGGCCCCTCCAGAGGCCTCTGAAACAGGAAGGAGGAGGAGCACAACCATTTTCTGAGAGTGGTCTCCTGAGCTGCTTCCGACTGGCTGCTCTTGACTTCTCAAGGAAACCCAGTGGGTGAGGGGATCTTCCTTCACACCACTCCCCTTCCCCACAGACACATCAGGGAGTGTGGATGTCTGACCCTTGTGGTGATTTGTATGTGTTTCCCCCTGAAAGTCCGAAAAGTCTGCATCTACAACAGGCAGAGAAAACACTAGTTTGAGGAGGCTTACTGGGGGGACTGGTGTCCTTCTGATCAGTTGATGAGAGGTGGGGATCCTCTGACCTCTGTAATAAATACTATGAAGACATAAAAAAAAATACAACCAGCATCTTTTTTGGGGGGGGGTGGTGGTAGCCTTTAAATTATTTCCCCCTCTATTCACCATCTTTCTGTTCCTTTGTCTCCGTCCTGGGGGGCCGTGGGGAGCCCATCACCGGCACGTGTGTGTCTCCACCAGCCGGTGGCAGTGACGACACTTGACAAAACAACACCAGTGGAATTTACAGCTGCAGCGCTCGACCACCTCGACCTCGGAGGTGTGGAAGCCTCGGCCGCAGCACAGTAGCTCGCAGCCATCAATGGCCTTGGAGGTCTTGTTGCATTGGCGACCCCAAGTGCCCAGCACGCCACTGCGGGCATCATGCTCGCAGAAGTCCGGGCTTGGCTCCAGGTACACCAGGTCCTCGTCTGTGTGCGGCTTAAACTGGGAGTTCCTCGGCACGAGGGCTTTGGAGGAGCCCACTCGCCGCTGCTCTACCTCCGTGGCCCCGTCAAATTTCTCCTTGAGGACGTGGCCCACCTTGCGGAAGGGTGGCATGGCCTTCCAGCAGGTCTTCACTTCACAGGAGCCTGACACACCGTGGCATTTGCATTCCACTCGCATGTGGTTCAGGATGGCCTAGGGGTGAAGAGGGAAGGGTGGGTCATCCAGGTGATGATGGGGGAGAGAGGGGGGGGAATCTGAGGGGAATACAAAGGGTCCCAGAGACATAAGCATGAATAGAGAAGTCTCTTGGATTTAGAGCTGGCCATTTGGTCCAAGCCCCTCATTTTTAGTAGTACATTTTTATTTTACAGATAAAGAAATGAAGGTGTAGAGGTGGTATTTGAGGAATGGGAATATATTTCTAGGGTGGGGGACATAATAGGGAATGTCTTCTGAATCACGGTTTGGGGGATGACTGGGTTAGAGGGAAATGTAAAGGGGGATATCTGAGGGGTGGAGCTAGAGAGGATGTCTGAGGGTCCAAAGGAAGGAGGAAAGGGTACATGTAGGGCCCAGATTGGTGCAGCTGGCTTGGGAAGGAGATGAAAGAGGAAGAATGTGGGATATGGTGGGAGTGTGTGGAGTCAGAATGGGAGGATAATTGGATCTCATGGGCCAACAGGTCCAGTCCTCAAAGGAGCGGGAGCATCCTTTCCCTGCTTGGAGCTGCAGAGCATGGGGAGGGGGCAGAACTGGGGAGCACTCACCTTTCTTCCAGCCTCATTGTTGTGCAAGTTCATGAGAGCCCGGCTGGAGGAGGCCCCTTTGCTTCTCTCTCGGACATCCACAAAGGACTGGGAGAAGGCTACTCCATAGGCAATGTTGTCTGAACAGCCTGACCATTGGAAGCCTGCAGTGGGTGGAGGGGCCAAGGGTGAGGCTTTCCCTTGGGGAAGGTCCTTTGGGCTCACCTCTCCAAGAAGGCCATTCCAGGAAGGACCCTCCTGGTGGTTTGTGGCTGATAGAACCCTAGTTTTTCCCTTTCCCCTCCTCCTGGCACTCACCCTCTGGGCTGACCCCATGCACAGTCCGGTCACAGCCACATTTGTCCAGCTCCCCACTGCTGCAGGCCCGAGTTACGGCAAAGGCTACCCCTGCAGAGGAGATGGCATAGACGAAGGCTGCTTCTCGGGTCCCTGTTAGGGCAGAAAAGGGCAAGGTGGGTCCCTCCCCTTCTCCCTATTCATCCCCCCCACCCCACTTAGTTCAGGGTCTCCCAGAGTTCACTACGCTGACCACACCAGGGAAGAAAGGTCAGGTGGGAAGAACACGTTACATGAGGGATCCCAAAAACCACATATGCTTAAAAATATGCCCCTTCTACCAAGCTTACTACAGTGCCTAAAAGTTGTGATGTGGCCACTTCTTTAGGTTAAGGCATCATGTCCAGACAGTCCCTTGGTGTAAGACACTTGGCTCCCTGTGAGAGGTTATCATAATAATAACTCATTTCTATAGTGTTTTTCAACTGTAAAAGCACTTTCCTCGAAATATCAGTGAAAATATTATGTCCATTTTACAGATGAGACAGGTTGAGAGATATTAAGCAGTTTGTTCAAACTTATACAATTGGTAAGTGTTGGAACCAGGATTCAAACCCCTACTCCCTAATTCCAGGTCTGCTGTCCTAACCTTTATACTACACTGCCTCTCTTGGGGGAACATTATATAATATAAACGCATCAGCATTCAAACAGACTGGATAACTAGTCAAAAGTTCTTGTCACAGCATCATAGGACCTTGACCAAGTACTGTCTAAGACCTCCGCATCTTGATTTCCTCCTTTGTAAAATGAGAGGCTTGAATAAAATAGTCTTTCAAGTTCCTTTTCAGTCCGAGAATCCTCTGAATCAGCTCAGTCCCTTTTGATAACAAAAGATACTCACATTTACATAGCATTTTAAAATTTACTATACCCACCAGACAGGTAGGGTGATGGATAGAGCTTGGAATCAGGAAGAAACTCATCTCCCTAAATTCAAATCTGGCCTCAGATACTTACTAGCTATGTGACCCTAGCTAAATCACTTAATCCTGTTTGCCTCAGTTTCCTCATTTGTCAAATGAGCTGGAGAAGGTAATGGAAAATCACTCCAGTATCTTTAACAAGAAAACCCCAAATGGGGTCAGAAAGAGTCAGGCATGACTAAACAACAGCCACCAATCAGGTAGTGAAGGGATTATAATCTCTATTTTACTGACACCTAGGCTCAGTAAATTGAAGAGACTTGCCCAGAGTCAAACGGCCAAGGCCAGGATTCTAACCCAGGACTCTTCTGACTCAACTTTCACCTTCTTTCTGTTAATGTGCCCCTAATTGGATTGGTGGTGGGGAGGGAAGGACAAAGGAGGAGGGTGTCTGAGTCAGCACTCAGGAGAGAGGGGACGTGGTCATGGGCTGAAATAGAAGCCAGTTTGCCTCTTGCTTCCTAGCTTGGGTGCTGGTTGGCCTCCTTTTCCTTCTCCTTCCCCCTTTTCCTCCTGCTTTGTTCCTCCTTTTGGGACCCTGATGGAAAGCTTTCCTACTATTCTGTCTGCCCCACTATGTGCCTCCTGAGTGGTCCCCAAGCTCCTCCTCCCTTTCTAGGCACCTCCCAACTTCCTGTGTCCTGGGAGAGAAAGGTATTTGCTTTTTTGACCCAGGGCCCATGGGAAGAGATTCAAAGAGGCTGCTCTTACAGAATCAAAGAATTTCAGAGTTGGAAAGGATCCCAGTAGTCATGATGTCCAATTCAAGGCCCTTCCCAACACACCGGACAAGTGGTTGCTCAGCCTTGGCTTGAAGCCCTGCAGTGACGGGGAACAGACCACCTCCCAAGGCAGCCCACTCCACTAGGGGACAACTCTCATGGGGAGAAAGTTTTTCATGATATTGAGCCACAATTTATCTCTTTGAACCTTCTACTAGTTGCTTAGTTCAGATCTCCCCCCTTCCCTTTGTCCTTTGTCCCCTGCCCCAAGTTTTCTCCATGTTAACCACTCTCAGTTCCCCTAACCTGTCCTCACCATCCTGGTTGCCCACCTCTGGACACTCTCCTTGTCAGTGCCCTCCCTAAAAATGTAGTACCCACAAGTACTTGGAAGGGGTGTCTGGTGCAGATAGGGGGTCATTTAATCTCTGCTATTAGTGTTATGGGAAAGCTGAAAATGTGGGCTAGAGAAGAACACACATGGATTCCAAACTGATTAGATGCCCAAACCTGAAGAATTAACATCATGAAGTCAACTTGGAAAGAACTCTGCAGTGGAGTGCACCAGAAGTCTGCTTCACCTTGTGCTTTTTTGTTGGTTTGTTTTTAATATTTTTATCAATGACCTAGGTAAAGACCTAGATGACTCCTTTTCACACTCAAAGACTGGAAGAGATAACATACTGGAGGCTAGAGTCAGGATCCAAAAATATCAACCTAGAACATCAGAGTGAAGCTAATATGATTTTATAATGTTGTCCTGTGTCCTGATGAAGCCTATGGGTGAAGCCCTTCTCAGAACCATATTTTTAAGTGGATACAATAAAATACGTAGGATTATGAAAGAAACCAAAGATTAGTGAAAATGGCATTTCCCCCCCATCTAAGTACTTAAACCCCCTGAAGTTTACCAAGTTTAGAACCCTAAGATGACAAGAAAAAAAGGATAAATATAACTTCTTACCCTAGGGTTAAAAAATAGACTTCACAATGCGGGGAGCCCATGATTAGAGAGAAGTTTGTCTGAAAAAAGATCTGGGGGCTTCAGTGGGTCACTTCAAAGCGAATTGATGATGATATGGTAGCCCTGAAAGCTAATCCAGTCTTGAGCTGCATTGAGAGTTATAATATAATTTTCAGTAATAAGGAGGGAATGTCTCACTTTCCCCTGACCTGGTCAGATCTCCTCTTGAGTACTGTGTTCAGTTTAGGGTTCCACATTTTAAAATAAGTTTTATGACTGACTTTTGCTTTTATATTCTAGCGTTATCTACCTTCATCTTCCCCACACAAATGAATGTTCTCTTGTAACAAAGAGAAAGTTAAGCAAAGCCCTTGGATGTGATGGACATAATCATCTGATAGCATATTCGATTCTCTGTATCCATACTTCCCCCAACTCAGCACCAAAGAGAAGGGGTGAGACCCACATTTTATGAAGAAAGGACATCGAAAAGCTAAAGAGCATAGAAGAGGGTGAAGAGGATAAGGATTTATACCATGTAAGGATTAGTTGAAGGAACTTATTTAAAATTGTAGCTACTCCAAAGTAGAATGAAGGATCTCAGAAGATACTGTCTTTCTTGGTCTTCAAGCAAACTTGGATGATTATTTAGTGAGTTTGTTGTAAAGGGCCAGGTTAGGTATTAGTACAGGGATTTTTTTCTCCCAGGTGTGGGTTGGATTAGATGATTACTAAAGTCCTTTCCAACTGAAATTTCATGATTTTGTGAACTCACCCTTCTCTCCTATTTCACTCCCTTGCTCACAACACTTAGGTAAGTTGGTCCTTGGGTGATAGGCACCATTTTACCACTGGTTTCATCACTTTGAGTCCAGACTCAAAGCCTTCCTACCTTTGTGGGTCCTGACAGAGCTTACCCCCATAGGTGTTGAGAGCCCAGGAACAATTCCATATCTCGATAAGTCAAGGGAAGATTTTAGGGAGAGATCGTTATTTTACAGAGAGGTTTGATTTACCCAGAATCATAGAATTTCAGAGTTGGAAGGGATTTTAGAAACCATTATAGTTCATCCCATATAGGCGGCCAGGAAAAAAGGGACGCAGTGGCTAGGCTAACTTGTTCCTCCCATGCTGCTTACCACAAGCTAGCTTTATTTCTGTGACCTTATGACTTATAGACCGTTGGAGCGGCAGTGATTTTAAGACAAGGAATATTCGAGCCAGGAGAACAAAAAAATGCCTATGACTGCAAGCTGGGCTCAGTGAGGGCTAGAACCTCTGTGGTTTCTGTCTGTATGATGAAGGGGATGTGTTTGGAAGTTCTGTGACTTCCTTTAACCTGGAGTGGACCTGTAGCTGGGTGTGTCTCTGCCCTCCCAGGAACCATGTCCCTAAGGACTCAATTACTGTGGGTATCAGTGACAGGAGGGTTTCTTTCTGGAGTGAATGTGTGTATTATATCTACACTGAAAAAAGAACACCAGACTAGGCATTAAGAGAACTTAATTTTAATCCCTAGCTGGGCAAGTCCTCTGTGCCTCAGTTTCCTTATCTTGTAAAAAGAGCACAATACTACTTGCACCACCTACCTCACAGAGTTATTTTGAGGAAAGCACATTGTAAATCTTCTAAAGTTATAGAAATTACTTGTTTTATCTCTGTGTGTATGCACACTGTGCGGCTCTGGCATGGCGTGTATGACCTTATCCTTTTCCTGGACCGTGTGTAGGGCTCTGTGTGGTGGTGACTGTCCTTCTGTCTCTCACTGGGGGTGTCTGTGTTTGTGGGGGCGGCTGGGGGCAGCCCATTGGCCTGGTGGTTGGCAATTATCTCCTGGGACACCAGGCGCTGCTTTCCCAGCTGTCCCAGAGAGTAGTCGCCGTGGTCAGGAGGGAACAGTAGACTCTTCTGTGTCCTCCTTTGTGGATGGGCTGGATTGCTGGCCAGAGGGAGGGAGGGTCAGGGCCCTGGGGGCAGGACGCAGCTTCCACCCCAGTCTGTTTGGAGACATGATGCTTCCCACCTTGAGGCTCAGGCTCCAGGAGCCTTCCCCCCTCCCCATATGACACCCTCTCTCCCTTCCCTTTTCCTGGACATGCTGGGGGTTAGGGCCTAGGACAGGGTGGGGAGCCCCTGCTCTGGACTGGCAGTGGGAGCTGCTTTGGGGGCTGGGAGCCTGCGGGCTTCAGCCATTGTGGGGACTGAATTCTCTCCAAGTTAATCGAGGCTAATAGCAGGATCGTGTTGGTTGGTTTGTGCTGTGGCTGCCGTAAAAGAGACGACTTCAGTTTCTGGTATTTCTGGCATTTCCAGGCCTGAACCAGCACAAATCTTGTGCCCCGAAGATGGGGAGAGAAAAGTTAAGTTGGGAGATGGGGTTGATTTGGAGGCAAAAGGAGGTGATAGGGGAAGGGGAGGTAGGCTCCCATCTGGTATAGGCCAGGCTCAGCTGGATCCTGCCATGCTCAGAGGTCAAGAGATGGTACAGTCCAAAGTTTAGAAATGATTTATTTCAGTCATTTTGTTGAGGAGAAGAGTGAGCCTCAGAGACGTTAAGTGACGCTCTCAAAGTCACATAGCTAGTAAGGAACCGAGCCAGGATTTGAGCTGGCTAAAGTCTTCCTGGTTCCAAATCCAGTATCTCCCAGGACCTCTGAAATCTGTGTCTCCCTTCCCCCTCCTGCCCATACTGTCTTTCCATCTGGCTTCATCTTCCCCTTCTGTTCTTGCAGTTTCCCTCTCTTTCTTCCCTCCCCCTGCCCCCACTCATGCTAATGAACTCTCTGGGCTTGATCACCCTCCCAGGCTGCTGCCCATCTTAGAGGGCAGGGTTGGAACCAGATGCCAGAGAGGGGACTGGAGCCTTGTCTGAGGTGCCTCTTCTGCTGGCCAGCCCACAGAGACTCAGCTCTGTGCCCTCCAAGAGAACAGTGGCCTCTTTCCTGCCCCTGTGTCATACAGGGTCAGGTTACACTACTTGCCTACCTGTTTGCTTACACACACACACAGACACACACAGACACACACACACAGACACACACACAGACACAGACAGAGACACAGACACAGACACACAGACACACACACACACACACACACACACTCTATAAGTAGTCTCTATGGTTCCATAGCTTCCTGCTCTGAATGAAGAAATAAAAATGGAGAAGGCAATCCAGGAGATAAGGACCCAACAATTAGAGCTGTTATTTCCCTACTGGGACCAGGAGCCTGCACCATGGAAGGACAAATATTTCCAGGGAAGGACCTTTTACTACTTTTTAAACTTGAGGTCAGGAAGTACTTCCTGGTATCTATCCTAAATCTCTCACACAGTGCTTTAAACCCACTTCCTTTGGTTTATTTCTTCATGGGAAGGCAAGGAGAAGCAGCACATGGGAGGGGGATGTGGGTATGGGATCAGCTTCTGAGTTCCAACAGAAATTCTGGTAGTTATTGAGCCATCTGGGTGATCTAGGGCAAATCCCTGACCCACCCCCTCCCCCCATGTTCTGTGTTCAATGCGCCCTCCCAGCTCTGACATTCTGTGTTCTAAGGGCCCTCCCAGCTCTGACCTCCTGGGTTCTAAGGGCCCTCCCAGCTCTGACATCCTGTGTTCTAAGAACCCTCCCAGCCCTGACATCCAGTATTCTAAGAACCCTCCCAGCCCTGACATCCAGTGTTCTAAGAACCCTCCCAGCCCTGACATCCAGTGTTCTAAGAACCCTCCCAGCTCTGACATTCTGCGTTCTAAAGATCCTCCCAGCTCTGACATTCTCTGTTCTAAGGCACCTCCCAGTTTTGACATCCTGTGTTCTAAGGTTCCTCCCAGCTCTGACATTCCATGTTCAAAAATCCCTAGGTCCTTCTTAGGGATTTTCAGCCTCTGAAATGCTATCCCTTCCTCTTCTGATATTTCATAATCTGAGGTTCCTTCTTTCTCCTACTTCTTTGTGCCCTGAGGTTTTCTCCAAGGTCTAACACTGGCCTCTTTGGGCCTCTTCATCTATGAAAAGAAGGGTCTGACATAGGTGACCTCTTAGGTTCCCTGCCTCTCCTTCCCTTTAAGTTCTAAATCCATGATCCCAAGGCAGTGACTCCAAATCTGACGGTCTCTGTATAGGCTGCTAGTAAATAGAGCATCAGACCTGTAGTCAGCACAATCTGAGTTCCGATCTGACCTTGGACACTTGCTAGCTGTGTGACCCTAGGCCAGTCACTTAACCCTGTTTGATTCAGTTTCTTCAGCTGTAAAACAGAGATAATAACAGCACTTACCTCCTAAGTTTGTTGTGAGGAAATTTGTAAAAAGTGCTTAATGCCATGCAGTAGGTGCTTAATAAATGCTTATGCCCCTTCCAACTAGGACAGAATCCAGGCTTCCCTGATACCAGGACAAGTGGGATGAATCCTGCCTGACAGGGGATGGAGTCATAGCCACTATAGCTGGAGGAGTCACTATATTTTATATATGAAGAAAAGGTTTCCTAAGGAAGGGAAGTGATCAAGGTTACATTTCGGTGGTCAGTAGAAAGACCAGAGCTGTGAATTCAGCTTTCCCCACTAACCTACACTGTCTCCATTGGGTAGGGACTTGGCAGAAGATGCACTTGGGGCACGCTAAGCTACTCCCACTCATGACTTTCCGCTACCATTATATCAGCCAATGAACATTTATAGAGTGGTCACCATGTGCCAAGCACTGTGTTAAGCACTGGGGATACATAGGAAGGCAAAGGGGACAGTGAGGTGGTGCAGTTGATAGAGCACTGGCCCTGGAGTCAGAGGGACCTGAGTTCAAAAGGGGCCTCAGATCTCGACTCACTATGTGTGACCCCAGGTAAGTCACTTAACCTTGATTGCCTCAAACAAAAAACCAAAACGAGGCAAAAATAGTCATTGCCCTCAAGGTGCTCCCAGTCTAATTGAGAGACAACATGGGTTATAGACAAAATCCATGTAGAATAGATGGAAGATGGTGTTGCTGGGGGAGGGGCCACCAAGGGCCTCAGGGGGAGGTGGAGCGTGAGATGAACTTGGAAGGACCCCGAGAATTCTCAGTGATGGAGGTGGGGAGAAAGAATATTCCAGGAGGGGGTCAACCAGGCCAAAGGCCAGTAGAGCTGGACTTTGGGGTATACCTGCTGCCTGGACTGTGATAGGCTCCAGGGAAGGAGAGGACAGGTTGGTAAAAGTCTGCCACAGAGATGTGGAGATTTGAACTCAGCAGAAAAATGTACTTAGCACAGGCAGCCACTCTGCCTAAGGTCATCCAATCCCCATTTTACAGATGGGGAACCTGAGACCCAGAGCGATTCACACACATTTGAACCCAAGTTCTCTGACTTGGGGGTCAGTGCTGTTTTCAGATGCTGGTGCCAGTTGTTCCCTATGGGTTCCGAAAAGCCTAATTTTTCTGTCCTGGACTGAAATTTCATGAAACAGAATTTAAGAGAGACCAGTGTTACAGATATCAACTCAGATCTTCCCAATTGGCGGGGTTTACACAGTCTAAATTTCTTAGCTTGGTATGCAAGCTAATGCTACAGCGTAATTCTAGCTATGGTAATTCATTTCCCATACGATCCTGGGTCATATCTCACCTTTGCTCATCCTGATAAACATGCTTCTTCTTCTTTTTTTATATGTGGAATAGTTAGCTTACAAAGTATTTTTTCTTATCACAACTTATAAAGTAGGTCATTTTAAAATGTTGATGCTAATAATATTAACAATCACTTATGTAGTATCTACTATGTGCTAGGCTTTGTGTTAAACACTTTACAGATATCTTATCTGATCCTCACAACAACCCTGGGAAGTAGGTACTATCATTATCCCCATTTTCCAGATGAGGAAACTGAGACAGACAAAGGTTAAGTGACTTGCCTAAGGTCACACAGCTAGTAAGTGTCTGAGGCCAGACATAATGATATAAGGATCATTATGAGGAAATTGAGGCCCAAAGAATCAGGAAGATTATGAGTTTCTTGAGGGCAGGGACTTTTGAATGAGGTCCCTCCCAGCTCTGACATTCCATGTTTTAACATCCCTTCAAACTCTGGCATTCTGTGTTTCAAGATTCCTTCTATATCTGACATCTCATCATCAAGGATCTTTTTTAGCTTTGATATCCTATGGCCTAAGGTCTCTTCCACGATCTTACATTCTCTTGCCCCAAAGGACCCTATGGACCCTGATATTCTCTGTTTTAAGGTCTCTTCTGGTTCTGACAGGTCTGGGTGGGGAAAGAAAGTGGAGGTTAGCCAGTGGAATTTCAGTCGTTCAGGAATTATGCAGGGGGAGACGGCCGTGATGAGCCGGTGATGGATAATTTCCACAAGAGTCACTGAGAGGACAGAGTATCTATCTTCCCCCTCTTTCCTTCCCTTCCCCATGAACCTAAGAATTGGGTATCTGATAATATGCATTTAAAGTGGGCACCAAAATTATAAACAAAAACTAAGATTCGAAAGAAATTAAGATGTGTGTGTGTGTGTATGCATATGCATGTGTTGGGGGGGATGGAACTAGCTTTCAGGAGAGGGATCAGAGGAGACAAAGTTGTTTGACTTGGCTAGGAGACAGCTTGGTGTGGGTGTGGGTGTGGGAAGGGTTTCGGGGACCTTGAGGTAATCTGGAGATATTTGTAGGGTGTAAAATCCAAGGAGGAAGATGGACCATTTAGCCTGGTTGGGGGGTGGTGGTAGGGGTGATCCAGAGTGTTGGGGATGAGTAGGGGTTGGGAGGGGAGCCCCCTGACAGAGGACAGGCCTAAATTACGGGGGTAGATGTCCTAGTGGGAAACAGAGGGAGATTTCATGACTCAAGATGTTCTTTTGATCCAGAACCTGGAAGGTCAGTGCAGGCTGGTAGTGTGGGGAGTAGAGGACTGGGGTTTGTGAGCACTGAGCCTCACTTAGAGAAAAACAAGGGCTTGGTGTTCCTTGGGGTGGGAACTTTGTGATGGAATTGAAAGTGTCAAGGAACCTGGGTTCAAGGAATCTGATCTCTAGCACTGACTGACTGGGTGACTTTGGGCCAGCCACTTGGTCTCATCTATAGAAAATAAAGGGCTTAAATGAGTTAATCTCCAACTTCCCTTCCTACTTGAAATCTGTGATCCTCATCCAACTGTCTTATTTTACAGAGCAGGAAACTGAGGTCCAAGTACAAGAGATGACTTCCACAAGGTTAGGGAGCTAGTGTGTAGAAGAGCTAGGCTGAGAGATGGTATTGTGTAAAATGAGCATCAGCGAATTTGTATTTGCTCTGCCAACTTCAGCGTGGGAGTCAATGAGGGCTCTGCCATCTCTTTGCCCTCCCTTTATTTTTTTCTAGCAAACCTCCCAACTCAAAGGTCACCTCATTCAGGAAGCTTTCCCTGATTCTCACTACTTTTCTAACCAGTACTTGGGCTGTCCTCCTCATGGGATCATAGGGTTGACCCTTGGGGTCATCTGGTCCCATTCACTCGTTCTTTTGGTTGTGACATATTTATCTGCTTTCTCTTAGTCCTTTATGGCACTCATTGCACTCCTTGATCAATCAATGCCTTAATTACCCAGCATACAACTTGGTCAGGACAATAATCTGTAGTATCCCAATGCCAATAGCCCCTTGCCTCTTGACTATGCTTTATACCATCCTCTTCTCTTAGGTTTGAATTGTAAGTTTCTCAAGGGTAGGGACTCTGTTTTTCAATCTTTGTATCTTTCTCAGTTTGGTGAATAAGGACAAAGACACAAGGGGACAGATGAAAGAGATCTTACAGGACACGTGAGTGAAAGGACTTGACAACTGACTGAAAATGAGAGCTATGGGAGAGAGGAGAATTGAGGTTAACCATAAGGTTTTGAACTAGGTGAATTTTGGCACTGCAGAGGTATTCAGCAAACATTCTTCTGCTGTTCAATCATTTCAGACTTGACAAAGGTACTGCATTTTATAGATGAGGAAACTGAGGAAAACAAGGTTAAGTAACTTGCCCAGGGTCACACAGCTAGTAAGGTTGGATTTGAACTCAGGTCCTCCTGCCTCTGGGCTTGGCCCTCTATCCACTGTGCCACCTAGGTGCCCTCAGGACTTATTGAGTCCTAATTTATAGTGGAAAGGGCACAGGATTTAGAGTCAGATGGACTAGGTTTGAGTTTAGGCTCCACTTGTTCCTGGCTGTGTGAATCCACTTGTTCCTGACTGTGTGAATTTGGGAAGGTCACTTAAACTCTGTGGGACTCAGTTTTACCCATCTGAAGAACAGGGATAATAATCTCATTGATCAGTCAACAATCATTTAAGTTCTTTCTCTATGCCATGTGCACATATAGAGAATACAAAAAAAAAAAAAAAAGACAAGAAGAGTTCCTGCTCTCAAAGAATGTAAATTCCTGACATAGAATGTCAGAACTGGAAGGGGCCTTAGAACACAAAATGTCAGAGATTGGGGAGATAAGAAGTAAATAACTGGATGTAGATATAGATATATACACACATAGACAAATGCTTATATATGTATGTATGTGTGTGTATATATATATGTGTGTATGTATATGTATATACATACATACATACATATATATATACACATAGAGAGAGATAGACAGAGAGAGAAAGAAAGAACAGAGTGGATGGAAAGCACTCTGAAAGGGGAAGGCATTAGTAGCTGAGAAGCCTAGGAAAGGACTCCTGGGGAAGGTGGGATTTGATCTGAGTCTTGAAAGACTCAGGGAACCGAAGTGCTAGAGGTGAGGGAGCAGGCCATTCCAGGCATGGGAGGCAGCCATGGAGACAAGAGTCACAGATACAGAGATGGAGTGTCCTGTTCCAGGAACTACAATGAGGCCAGCGTAGCTCGATTGTATGTGGAGGAGAGCAAGGTGTAAGAATAGAAAAGTAGGAAGGAAACAGGTTGTAAAGAACTTTAAGGCTAAACAGATTTTTCTATTTGATCCTGGAGGAAATAGTGGCTCCTGGAGATAACTGTGGAGAGAGTGATGCCGTCAGATTCACCTTTTGGTAACTGGAGTGGGGAGAGAGACTTGTTGAGGCTGCGAGACTAGTTAGAAACCTATTGCATTGGTCCAAGGGAGAGGGGCCTGAATGAGGGGAGTGGCCACATGAGTGGAAAGAAGGGTTTATATATTGGAGATAGTGCGAAGGGAGAAAAAACAAGACTTGGCAGTGGACTGGATATGTGGGGTGAGCGTGAGAGAGGAGTGGAGGAAGCCACCTAGCTAGTGAGCCTGGGGGGCACTCAGAGGATACCCCCAAAGAAATGGAGGCATTATTGTTACTGCTATTGTGGTACAAATTACTGAAGGGAAGGAAAAGTTATCTCCTCATTGACTTCTGTGAGCTTCCTCAAGAGCACGGAAGATGTATGCAGGGAGGTGGTTAGAAGAAAGTTTTCAATACCATTGACTATGATTTAGATCATAGGAGGGACTTTATGAGAACAGACAATGTAAAAACTGAAAAAGATAGAGACCAACAAGCATTAGTGTTTCAAGGAACCATAGAATATAGAATGTTGGGGAGAGTTGGAAGCTTAGAACAAAGTCCATCAGGACAAGAAAGGAATTTAGAACATAGAATGTCAGAGCTGGGAGGGCCCTTAGAACATAGAATGACAGACACAGAAGGGGCCTTAGAGCACAGGATGTCAGAGTTGGAAGGGCCTTTGGAACACAGAATGTCACAGCTAGAAGGGGCCTTAGAACATTATCTGAGAGCTAGTAGGAGTGTTAGAACATAGAATGTCAGAGTTGAGAGGGTCCTTAGAACATAGAATGTCAGAGCCAGAAGGGACCTTAGAGCACCGGATGTCAGAGCTGGGAGGGTGTAAAAGCAAGCAAAGTGAGATTTTGTTGTTTTCTTTTGGGAGTTCAGTTTCCCAGGCTCAGGCTAACTTGTGAGTACCTGAGGGATTGATCTCCTTCAAACTCTCATAATTCACAGCTGTGCTGAGTCACATGGGTTTCATGCCTACTGACTGAGCCAATCAGGAGGCAAGTCTTTGCTGGGAGATTGGTGTTTTACTTTGGGGTTCGCTTATGAGAAGCACTGATTGGTTCCCTGGTCCAGACTCTGAGAAGCCTAGTTGAGATGCCCTGACTGCTCAGATATAAAGACTCTCTTGATCCAGGGTTGTATGTCAAGTCAATATTGCTTTGATTCAGGCAGTGAGAGCCCTGTCTGATGGTCTTTATTTCTCTGTATTTTCTCTGAAGTTCAGCATGCTGATCTTTCCCCTGAACTAGTGAATTAATTAAATGATTTAGGGAATAATTAAAAGTAGGGTTGTTAACCCCTTTTTGAGCAGTCTTTCCTTTAAAAGCAGATCAAAGAACCTGTGCTAGCAGGCCATCCTGGGTGTGCTAGGGGGCTTGCTGTTACAGAGGATCCTTAGAACAGAGAGTGTCCCAGCTGAGAACTTTAGAGATTATCTTGTCCAACTTCCTCATTTTACAAATTAGGAAACTGAGGTACCCAATAGTGACACAGATATAATTATACTAATGTTTCCCATCTGTTCTTCCATTTAGTTTTTCTGAATCTTCTGGATTGTCAATAATTCTGAGATTGCTGTGTCATGATGTACCCTCTAGGCCGATCCCTTAATTCTTTGGATATTTCAGTGATTTTTCAACCTCTCCTCTTAGTTGGGAGCCGTCATGTTTCCTTCTTGTTTACTTCTTGTTTATTGCTTCTCTGGACTTTTGGAGATTTTCCATTTTCTGCACGTTGACCATTTTCTTCATGATTCTCTCCTAACTTTTTATTTTTATAGCATATTTTAATTCTAGCTTGAGTTCTTCCCTTGATTTAAAAAGCCTTTCTTCTTACTTGTTCTTGTGAGTTTCTTTCCATTTGTAGCTCCTGCTGCATTTCTTTGAGTGAGTCACTGATCTGTTGAAGGCCGAGAGGCCATGGTGGTGAACAGAATGTTGGCCTGAGCTTCAGTCACCTCTGACACTGTGATCACTGGCAAATCACTCACCTCTCTGAGCTCCAGCAGTTGGCTAGCTAAGACTCAGTTGGAGACAGGCTGCCAGACCTGGCACATAGGAGGGGCTTAATTCTGTCACTCAGTCAAAACACATTTGTTAAGTGCTTGCTGTGTGCCCACTCCTTTGCTAATAGCTGGGATACAAAGAAAGGCAAAACCAGCTTCTAACTCACAGTTTAATAAGAGGGAAACAGCAGGCAAACAACTATGTCTGTATAAGGAGGGTAGATGGAAGATACTAAGAACAAATGAGGGGAGTGAGGGGGGCTTGGAAAGGCCTTTTCCAGAAAGTGGGAATTCAGGTGAGATTCAAAGGAAGTCAGTGAAGTGAGGAGGCATTCCAAGCCTGGGGGAGTGGGGATGGTGAGCAGGGGCAGGGCGGGGTGTTGTGTACCAGGAACAAGAAGGCCAGTGGATCATAAAGGAAGAAAACTGAGAGAAGACTCGAGAGATAGAAAGAGGGAATATTTGCTTGCTTGATCTGGCAGGAGAAGGCATTTCTACACTGGGAGTTCTCACATCAGCAACACTGCAGGTATTTGACTTTGAAATATCAATGTTAGAGACTAGAACCCAGGTTGCTCAACTCTTATCTTCAGCCCTGTCCAGAGCTGGCCAGTGAACAGGACCTTAGAGGGCATCTGGTCAATGCCTGAGACGTGGCATGGTGACATGGAAAAGACATTCAATTTTTGGTCAGGAAGACCTGGGTTTTAATTCTTACCAGATTCTTGTTAGCCGTATGACCCCTATTTCTTCATCTAGAGCAGGGGTGGGGGATCTGTGACCTTGAGGCCACATGTGGTCTTCTAGATCCTTGGGTAAGGCTTTTTGACTGAGTCTAAGTTTTACAGAATAAATCCTTTTATTGAGGGGGATTTGCTCTGTGAAGTCTGGATTCAGTCAAAGGGCTACACTTGAGGACCTAGAGGATCACATGTGGCCTTGAAGCCCAGGTTCCCTACCCCTGATTTAGAGGCAGCTAGGTGGTATATTAGTTAGAGTTCTGGATTTAGAATCAGGAAGACTGACCAGTGAACTGGGCCATCCCCCTTATTTATGGGGCTTGGGAGGGTATCCAGGGATGGGGCACATGTGTACATAAAAGGGCTGGTGGGAGGCCCTCTCTGTAGGTAGGATGTATGGTGGTCCCCATGTGGTATGAGGCAGCATGGTAGAGTACCAAGGGCATTGGCTCTGGAGTTAGGGCTTTGTTTTTCTGTTTAGTCCTGTCCAACTCTCCATGACCCCACTGGGGTTTTCTTGGCAAAGAAACTGGAGTGTTTTGCCATGTCTCCTCCAGCTCATTTTAGAGGGTTGTTGTGATGATCAAATGAGATAATATTTATAAAGTTCTTAGCCCAGTGCCTGGTGCATAGTAGGTAACTTCCTTCCTTCCTTCCTTCCTTCCTTCCTTCCTTCCTTCCTTCCTTCCTTCCTTCCTTCCTTCCTTCCTTCCTTCCTTCCTTCCTCCCTCCCTCCCTCCCTCCCTCCCTCCCTCCCTCCCTCCCTCCCTCCCTTCCTTCCTTCCTTCCTTCCTTCCTTCCTTCCTTCCTTCCTTCCTTCCTTCCTTCCTTCCCTCCCTCCCTCCCTCTCTCCCTCTCTCCCTCTCTCCCTCTCTATGAAGCATAACTGATACATAGCTTTCATGTTCCAATGTATTGGGTGGTTCCCTCTGTGGTTAAATCATGGGTGAACATGAACAAGAGTCATGCAAGGTGGGCATGATTGGATGGGTTGTGATCTGCATCATTCAGTCAATAAACATTTATTAAGCACCTGCTGTGTGCCAGGCACTATGTAAGCATCATTTGGGGAAAGCTTCCAGATGAATGACATCCCAGATTCGTTCAAATACTTTGAGTTTTGAGGCTTACTCAATGCTTTTTCCTCAACACCTGGGTATAGTGGATAGAAAGCTAGACTCAGAATTAGCAAGGTCTGAGTTCAAATCCCACCTCAGATACTAGTTGTGTGATGCCAGACAAGGCCTCAGTTCCTCATCTGTATAACAAGGGGTTTGTGTTGGATAGCTATTAAGGTTCCTTCTAACTCTACATCCAGGATTTCAGCTTATGATCCCCTGTGAGGAAGGCAGGGGAAATTATCATTACCCCCATTTTACAGATGAAGAAACTAAGGCTCAGAGAAATGAATGACCCATCGATCAATCAATAAAGGACTTCTTAAGCACCTACTTTGTGTTAATCCCTGGGTCCCCCCTTTGACAGCTGAGAAATGTTGATGTATGTGGCAGGATGGGGGCTCCAGGACCCTGCCCCCTCCCCCATCCCCTCACCTTGTGTCACCACCTTGCCGAAGACCGGCAGGCTGTCCAGAGTCGAGCAGTTCCACCGTCGGTTTCGAAACTGGTACTGGCACTCCTCGATGGCCAGCTGTGCCCCACGCCGCACAGAGTCCATCACCTCCAGGTTCCTCTTGCACATCTGCACCTGCCTTTGGATCAGCCCCTTCAGCTTCTCGCAAGTCTCCTCATCAGAGATGCTGCCCACCGAGGACAACTTGGCCAGGTACCTGGGGAAGGAGAGAGGGGACAGCGAGCAGGTGAGGTGGCGGCCCTGTAGACCCGCTCTCTGCCCAATCCCAGAAGCCCAGCGCTGGAAGGGATCTCTCAGCTGGCACATCCAGCCCCACCCCGAACAGGGCTCTCCTCTATGATGCAGCTCCCACTTGAAGAGAACCAGTGACTGGGAACTCACTACCCCTCAAGGGCATCCATTTCAACACTTTAGGTGGTCAGGAAAGTTTTCCTCCCTGAATTATATTATACTAGAATCTATACTGTCTATACTAGAACGGACCTCAGAGGGCATCTGGTCGGTGCCTAAGAGGCAGCATAGTGAAGTGGAAAACATGTTCAATTTTTGGTCAGGAAGAGGTTCAAATCCTTACCAGATTCTTGTTAGCTATATGACCCCTGTTTCTTCATCTAGAGCAGGGGTGGGGGATCTGTGGCCTTGAGGCCACATATGGCCTTCTAGGTCCTTGGGTGAGGCTTTTTGACTGAGTCTAAGTTTTACAGAACAAATCCTTTTATTAAGGGTGATTTGTTCTGTGAAGTCTGGATTCAGTCAAAGGGCTACACTTGAGGACTTAGAGGATCACATCACATGATCACTTTGAGGCTCAGTTCCCTACCCCTGGTTTAGAGGCAGCTAGGTGGTATATTAGTTAGAGCTCTGGACTTAAGAATCAGGAAGACCCGAGTTCAAAATCTGCCCCAGACACCTACTTAATTCTGTGACCCTGGACAAACCACTTAATTTTTGTTTGTCTCAGTTACCTTGTCTGTCAAGTGGGGATAATAATAGCACCTCCCTCACAGGTTTATTGTGAGGATCAAATGATTTGATATTTGTAAAGTGCTTTGTGAAACATAAACTGCTATATAGCTTACTATTAATTTTAATGATTTTGTGGTTCAGTTGTTTCAGTCGTGTCCAACTCTCTGTGACCCCATCTGGGGTTTTCTTGGCAGAGATACTGGAGGAATTTGACGTTTCCTTCTCCAGCTCATTTTACAGATGAAGAAACTGAGGCTAACACAGTTAAGTGACTTGCCCAGGGTCACACGGTTAGTAAGTGTCTGAGGCCAGATTTCAACTCAGGAAAATGAGTGTCCTGACTTCAGGCCTGGCACTCTATCCACTGTGCCATGTAGCTGCCCATTAATAATAACTAACATTTATACGGCACCTCCTATGTGCCAGCTATTGTGCTAATCACTTTACAACGATAATTTCTTTTGATTCTCACAACAACCCTGGTAGATAGGTGTTATTATTGTCCTTATTTTTACAGATGAGCAAACTGAGACTGGCAGAGGTTAAGTGACTTGCCCAGGGTCATGTAGCTAGTAAGTTGTCTGAGGCTGGATTTGAACTCAGGTCTTCCTGACTGCCGGTTTGGGGCTGTCTCTACTATGCCACCTCCCTGTCTCTCACTGTTATTAATCTGTATGAAGAGTTTGGTTCCTCCCAGCTCTGATGCTGTGATCCTCTGAAGCCCCTCTTCTGGAGGCAGCCTGTTCTACTTGCAGAGTTTTCATCTAAGAAGCTGTTTCTGCTGAACTGAAATCTGTTTTCCTGGAACCTTGTTCTGCCTGCTGGGATCTCCTCCAACTCCAGAGGACAAGGACCTGGGTGGGTGTGAATCCCAGTACTGCTATGAATTGCCTCGGCTTCCCTGGACAAGCTGAGCCCTCTCTTCGGGCTGTAGCTTCCTCTCAGGCCCCTTCTAGCTCCAGGTCCTCAGATTCCATGAGGTACCAGGGCTTCTTTCTCAGGAGTTCTGGACACTGCTAGAAACTCCAAGTTAGACTCTCAGGAACTGTCCTGCCTTGGGGACCAGGCCCATGTGCCAAGCTTTCTCCTGGCTTGGCAGCTGCTCTTTCCTCCCTTCTCTGCTCTCAGGACTCTCAGGAAGCCATGGGGGTGGGGAGGGTGGTGGCGCTCTCTGCCATGTCAATGTGCCCTGTCTTCCTGCCCAGGAAACACCCTGGCCAAGCACTACTAGGAAAAATCTGAGGTCCCTTGGAGTTAGCCAAAATCAGCAGCCAGCACGGGGCGCCTGGCAGCTGTCACCCCTCACCACAGGGCTCCCTTGACACCCAGTCAGCTCCTCCTCATGACCACCACCCTCTCAAGTCCACACTTGGCGCACCTCACTGGGTTACCCAAGGCTCCCACCATGCTGAATTCTGTGGTGCCCTGGAGCGTGGAGGCTGTGATAAAATCAGCTTATGCCTCCGTAGTACTTTAAGGTTTATGAGGGTCGGTCAGCTCTCAAAACAATTTAGTAAGCATTTATGAAGTGCCTACTGTGTGCCAGGCACTGACCTGAGTGCTGGGGATGAAAAAAGGCCAAAGAGGTCTGAGGCTGCTGAAGGAAAGGGAGCATGACATCGTGGAAAGAACAGCACACTAGGAATTAAAAAGACCTGGGTTCAAGTTCTGGTCCCATTGCCAACTTCTTGTGTGACCAGTGGCAAGTCACTCTGAATCTGTTTTCTCTTCTATAAAATGAAAAGTCTGATTGGGTTGGATGAGCTGGAGAGCCCCTTCTGGTACTGAGTTTCTGATCCCAAATGCTAGAGTCAGCCTTGAACCCCAATTGAACTCCAAGTCTTTTCACTTTACTAGGTACTGCCATTCCCAGCAATTGCCTGGGAACCATCACTTCATTGACTTTGTCTCCCTGTGGTCCTGCTCGAAAGGCCTTCTCCTAATTCCCCCTACACCCATCCCCTGAAGAGAGAGGCCTGGATCCTTTGGGTCATAACCCCACCACAGGGTATAAGAGTGAGTTGGGATGAGAACAACGTAAACCTTCTTGAGCTGTGGCTCCTCATCTTCCTTCCCACATTTCCTTCCCCTTTCTTTGGATCTACAGATTCCTAGGGCTTGCAGTGCTGTGATATACTTTAGGATGTAGACCATAGAAAGCCATTCCCCCAGGCAGGAAGGTCGCCTTTGGAGAAGCCAATGCTCTGAAGCCCCTGGAATTGCAGAATCTCAGAGCTGAAAGGGATTGGAGGTGGGCGATATCTTATTCAAACCACTCCCTGAGAAAAGAAACCCCCTGTACAACTTCTGGACTAGTAGTTATCTACTCCCTGTTTGAAGCCCTTGAGTGTTAGGAAACTCACCTGCAGAAGGGATCCTTCTAGTTTTGGACAGCTCAGAATTTAAGAGATGACAGAATGAATGGTCAGGGCTGGAGGTGAGGAGGGTATGTCACAGAAACAGAGATAGTTTGAGAGAGACAGAGACAGAGAGGAAGGAAAAGAGATTGGGAGACTTGGACAAAGAAGTGGTGTTTCTCTTCTGCTCATTTCATCTAAGCACCCAGCTATGTACCCATCTTCCCTCCCACCTCTCCATCCATCCATCCATCCATTCATCCATCCATCCACCCATCCATCCATCCATCCACCCATTCACTCACCCATACATCCTTATTCCTATATTTTCGAACTCTTCTCTCTCCCCTCAGGACTACCTTGCTTGATGAGAAAATGGCTCTTTAGGGGAAAGATTCTGGGGAGTCTTATAAAATGAGAGCTAACCTATGTCCTCTTACCCCTGGCCCTTCATCCTCTCACCCTCAGATGCTGACCCTGACCCCTTTCTGTTGTGCATAGCACCAAAGGCCTGCAGGGGGCACCAACAGCCAAGCTTGTGGTGTGAGTCTGTGGCTTCTCTAAGATACCCAGGCATCTGGAGGGGTCCCCCATTGAAGGGGCAGGGAGTATGGCCCTCTAGGCCCCTTTTGGACAGAGGCTACAATGCAGCTGACCAGGTCCCAAGGGACTGGGGAGAAGGTTGCTGCGTCCCCAGGATCCCCACAGTGCTGGGGAACCATGGTTGGGGACTGTTCCTCACTTCCTCGTCCCTGCTTATAACCATCTTTGTCTTCTCTCTGACTTTTACTGGTTGTGTGACCTTGGGCAAAGTGCTTCTCCTCTTTGGGCCTCAGTTTTCCCTTTGAAAAATGAGGGACTTGAAATAGATGACCTTTGAGGTTATGCATTCTGGCTCTAAACCCCATGATCCGTCTCCTCTCCGAAATGTTGGCCTGTGATAGAAATAGAGTCTGTACCTCTTTCTTTCAGCATTGTGTGTCTCACATCCCCAATCAAGCACCAAGCATTAATTAATCAATTAACTATTTGGTTAATTATGTGCCATGCTAGGGACTGGGGATACAGAGATGAGAAAAAAAAATAGTTCCTGCCTTCAATGAGCTTATACTCTCTTAGGGTAGATACTATGTAAACAGGAGGCAGACAAGTGGTGGAAACAGGACTGAACGTGTATTTGGAGGGTCCGAGTTCAAATTCTGACTCTTCCACTAAGTACTTTTGTGACCTGGGGCATATCATTTAATATCTTTAGACCTCAGTTTCCTATCTGTGAAATACGGAAGTTGGATAACATAGACTCAGAAGTCCTTTTCAACTCTAAAGTTATTATTCTACATACAAAATATATTAATTTTCTTTCTCTCTGTTTCTCTTTCCCTCTCCTCTCTCTCTCTTTCTTTCCCTCTCTCTCCCCTCTCTCTCTCTCTAGTATGTATATGTACACATATTTACATACATATAAATACTAATTGACAAAGGCAGGATTTGAACTTAGATATTCTACAATTCAGTACACACCTATTAAGTGCCTACTGTGTTCTAGGTGGCAGTATGGATAGAGCCCAATGACTTGGAGTCTGAAAGATCTGATTTCAAGTCCTGCCTCTGCCTATGGGACCCTGAGCACGCCACTTAACCTCTGCCTGCCTCAGTTTCCTCAGTTATAAAATGGGGATAATAATAGCACCTACCTCCCAGAGTTGTTATAAGGATCAAATGAGATAATATTTGTAAAACTGTTCGCAAAGTGCCTAGCACATAGTAGGCTCTTAAATAAATGTTTGTCCTCCCCCTGCCATGCACTCCCTTTCTCCTAAAAACTTGGTGTTCTTATTTCTATGCTAACTACAGCATTTAGAAATAGAAGGGAACGTATAGTGTCATCTAGTCCAGTCTCCTCATTGGACCAGGAAACTGAGGTCCAAGGTTGTACAACCAGATGGTGGCGGAGTCAGGTCTAGAACCTGAGTCTTTTGGGTTTTGGTCTAATGCTTGTTCTATTTTGCCAGAGATGTTTAAGAGTTTGCACGTTTGTAGGAGGGAGTAGGACCAGGGAAGTCAGGCTAGGGAGTCATATTTTCCAGACAAAACCCTCCTGAACATGAGGAGAGGCTATTGCCTCTTCCTGTTCTCTGCTGCCCCGCTTCCCCTCGGATTCCCTGGAGAGAAGGCTTCCAGGACTGCTGGGGTGAGGGAGCACCAAGATCGACACTCAGGGTCCAGACTCAGTGCCTCAGGCTGTTGGCCGCCAGGCCTTGGAGGGCTTGAAGGAAGTCCTGGGCTGTGACCAGCACCATGCCCTACCCGGGCATGTTCCAGGAAAAGACTGGAAATCTCGCCATGGAGGGAGAGCACCACTCCCTGGGCACAGCCCCTGGCACCCCCAGTGTTATAATGACAGCCGCTGTTCATGTTCAGTGAGCACTTTGGAGCTGCCAGAGTTCCTGCCCTCAGCCTCCTAAGTGTTGATATGCCCAGAGGGAGAAACAGACTCAGACAGTGAAGATGGGCCACGCAGCTGGCAAAGTGGAGACAGGACTTGGGGGCAAGGTCTTTGGACCCGGCCCAGGGTTGTACCTGCTACACAAGACTTCCCCCTGCAGAACACCCCTGGCAGCTGGCCAATGGCTCACAACTAGCTCAGGGCTGCCGCAGTGCCCTCCTCCTCCTCCTTGGTTAGGAGTACTAATGCTGGCTAGGTGAGCAGCAACCACCCGACTTACAGCAGCCCACAGTGACAAAGCAGTCTCCTCTCACAAAATATACAGCACCCTTTGGGGCATTATTCCCATTTCAGAAGACAGAGTTAAATAGATCATTGGATTTAGATCTGGGAGTGACCATGGAACATGGAATGTCAGAGCTGGGAGGGCCCTTAGAACAGAGAATGTCAGAGCTGGGAGGGCCCTTTGAACCCAGGATGTCAGAGCTGGGAGGGCCCTTAGAACACAGAATGTCAGAGCTGGGAGGGCCTTAGAACACAGGATGTCAGAGCTGGGAGGCCCTTAGAACAGAGAATGTCAGAGCTGGGAGGGCACTTACAACGCAGGATGTCAGAGCTGGGAGGGCCCTTTGAACCCAGGATGTCAGAGCTGGGAGGGCCCTTAGAACACAGAATGTCAGAGCTGGGAGGGCACTTACAACGCAGGATGTCAGAGCTGGGAGGGCCCTTTGAACCCAGGATGTCAGAGCTGGGAGGGCCCTTAGAACACAGAATGTCAGAGCTGGGAGGGCCTTAGAACACAGGATGTCAGAGCTGGGAGGCCCTTAGAACAGAGAATGTCAGAGCTGGGAGGGCACTTACAACGCAGGATGTCAGAGCTGGGAGGGCCCTTAGGACACAGGATGTCAGAGCTGGGAGGGCTCTTAGAACACAGGATGTCAGAGCTGGGAGGGCCCTAGAACACTGAATGTCAGAGCTGGGAGGGCCCTTAGAACCCAGAGTGTCAGAGCTAGGAGGGCCCTTAGAACCCAGGATGTCAGGACTGGGAGGGCCCTTAGAACACAGAACATGAAATGTCAAAACCAGAAGAGACCTTAGAGATAATCAGTCCAGCCTTTCCATTTAACAGCTGAGGAAAGTGAAGCAAAGACAGAAGTGACTTTTCCAAGGTCACTGAGTAAACGGTACTGAAGGCAGGCTGTGATCCCTGGCCCTCCATGCTGAGGCTACACTCTGGGCTGTCAGGGGAGGGATCCCTGAGGCTCAAGACTTGGTCTCCCCCTCCTCTCCCTGCAGATGTTCGGCCCCAATTCAAAAATGATACTGAAGCACCTCCCCTATGGCGAGGCAGGCCTGGAGCTTGTTTGCACTGGGAATCTAGAGATGAGATAACATGCGATTCCTCCCCTGAATCCAGGGGCGAGTGTGGGAGGGACTGAGACACGGGCACAAATCTCTGTCCACGAGTCCAAAAGTGAGAACTTGTGGTACAGGGGATAGAACGCTAACCCTGGAGTCAGGGTTCAAATCTTGCCTTTAATGCATGCTAACTGTGTGACCCTGGGTGCGTTATTCAAATTCTTAACATCTCCCAGGCAGCTCTCAGAGACTATAAACTACAAACAAGTTGCTGATCTTCATCCATGGGAAGTTTCCTTACCAGGAGTTCCCTGCATGAAAGAAATTGGAGGGAGCTTTGAGGTGCAGTGGATAGAGTTCTGGCCTTGGAATCGAGAAGATCTGACTTCATGTCTGACCTCAGACACTGTGTGACACTGGACAAGTCACTTAACCTCTGTTTGCCTCAGTTCCCTCATCTGTAAAGTATCGATAATAGCAGCAGCTGCCTCTCAGAGTTGTTGTGAGGACTGTAAGGCACTTAGCATAGTGTCTGCCACACGCTATACAAAAATGTTGGTATTTCAAATACGGTAATGGTGATTATATCATATCTAGACTGAAAAAAAAGTCAGAGTGTCATTAGTTTCAAGGAATAGCCCAGATCAGAAGTCCTGAGAGATTTAAGCATCTCAAAGACAGATTCAAATAGGAAGGGCTCCCTTCTAGCTTGGGACTGGGGAGGGAGGTGATGATCAGGGAGGGCTGCCTGTAGGAGGCAACAAGGAATAGGGCTTGAAGGATAAGAAAGAATTCTACAGGATCTTGGGGACTGGGCTGCTGTCCCCGCTCAGGCCCCTGATTGGGATCATAGACTCACAGCTGGAGAAGACCTCGGAGATCATCATCAATGCCCTTATGTTTCACAGTGGAGGATCCTCAAAGCCAGAGATACTGATGTCACATAGGTAGTAAATAATAGATCTGGATTTTGTATCCAGGTCTTTGGACTCCAAAATCCAGCACCACTTTCCACTGTCCCAGCTGGCCTCCTAGTCACTGAATCCTCCAAGGCCTGAGCCCAGGCTTCCTTGGGTCCATACAGGGCCTCATTGCAGCTGTTTCTGGCCTGCATTTCTTCCTTAATCTCATCTTCCAGGTCAACCTTTCCAGCATCCCAAGGTCCTCAGTAAGGCAGGGGCTGCTGTGTGTACATTGGAGGGTTGAAAGTGGATAGCAAGAGGAGGGTCCAGGAAATCACCAGAGGCATCTTTCCAATCTGTATCCCCCTCATTTCCTTGAGTCATGAGTTTGGGGCTCAGATGGACCGATTCACAGACTCACTATCATTATCCCTTAGTGTTTCTAACTTTCTGAAGTCACCCAGTTAGTCAACAAGCCTTTATTAAGCACCCACTGTATGCCAGTCTCTACGTTAAGTACAGGAAGATACAAAGAATGGTAATAAAAGATGGTCCCTTGCTCTCAAGGTGCTGAAGCCAATGAATGAATCTTCCTGGGAGCCTCAGAGCTGAAAGGGCCCTCAGAGGCTATCTGATCTGATCTGACATGGAGACCTCAATGCAATATCCTCACCAAGTGACCCTCCAAGCTCTACTTGAAGACTTCTGGGGACAGACAACTCACTACCTCAAAAAGTCAGTCCGTTCTAATTTGGGGTAGGTCCAATTCTTAGCAAGATCTTTCCCATCCTCGTTAAGTTAAAATTTGTCTCTGTGCAGCTTCCATCTGTGTTGTACTTCATTAGGTTCATACACCATTAATTGGTGGTTATTGATGCAAGGGTCACTAGAGACACCACTCTGCTGATCCAAGAATCCTGAGAACTCTACACTGGAAGGGACCTCCAAGACCACCTAATCCAACTGACACATTTTTTGTAGATGGTGAAGTGAAGACCAAGGGAGACCTGCTCAGGATCGCATAGGCTACTTAGGATTCAGACCCAAGTCTTCTCTCTAAACCACAAAGGACTATAGAAACTATGGCTGGTACTATTCTCTGAAGTTCCCAAGTGATTGGACTTGCTCACCCTTGTACATCCTGGCCAGGAGAGACATTTCTGCTGATTAGAACCTTTCTCTAGAGACAGGGGCAACTGTACTTACTGTCAGGAAGGGAACATTTCTCTGGAATCAGGATTGAGTCTGGATCATTACTTTCTGAATTAGTCCAGGTCAGATCTTGCCTCTGGCTCTCTGGAAGACATCCCTTCTCTACGCTAGAGTTTGGTTTTGGAAGATCTTTGGCTTCTCAGTTTTCCTACCCACACATAGCATGAGCAAGGAAATGGAGGATGCGGAGAGTGCTGGGCTCTCGGCCCGGCTCATGGAGTCAATTCATAGGCGCCCATGTGGAAGAGCCTCCTCGATCATCTGGTTCAATCCCATATTTTATAACACTTGCCCAAGGTCACGCACAAAGGGCCCCTGAGTCCAAAGTAAGAACCTTTCCCACTGTTCCATAGCCTCCCTGCTACCCCTGGAAGAGTGGGCTGATTTGGCTGATGGCCTATCACTGGCTTATTGTGGGGTCCCATGTCATTTCCAAGTTAAGAGGAGCTGGGGGTATGCAGAACTCCAGTTTTCTTCCCCCACCTCTGACCCAGGCATGGACCATTTTTCTTCTCACTGACTCCTACTGTCAAATGCCCCTGAGGAGGAGAGGGGTATATACAGGAGATTTTACTAGGCCCTTGCTTTCCATTGTTAATTGAGCAGAGACCACTCTTCTCTCTGCACCTCAGTTTTCCTACCTGAAAAATGGGATAGAAGTTGGACAAGATGATTTCTAAGGTCCCTTCTAGCCTTGACATTCTCTTCCAACAGTTTGTGTCCCACGGTCCTTTCCAGTTTTAACATTCGATGTTCTAAGCCACCTCCCCTCCTCCCACATGCAATATTCTAAGCGAAGGGGCAGCTAGGTGGTACAGTGGATAGAACACCAGTGCAGGAGTCAGGAGGACCTGAGTTCAAACCTTACCTCAGATACTTGACACTCACTAGCTGTGTGACCTTGGGCAAGTCACTTAACCCCAGTTGCCTCATCCTGGGTCATCTCCAGTCCTTCTGATGAATATCAGATCACTGAATTCAGATGGCTCTGGAGGAGAAGTGAGGCCGATGACCTGCACAGTCCTCCGTCACTCAAGACAAAATCAAGTGCCAGTCATGTCATCATTTCTCTGATGGCATGGTCTTCTTCGGCAACAAAGGACGAAGGACGAACACACATTCTAAGCTAAAGTTCCTTCCATCTCTAACATTTTATATTCTAAGATTCCTCCTGGCTCTGACATCCTGTGTTCTACAGAATTTTCCTTCCAGCTATAGGACTTGTGATAGGGAACCTCTGCCGTTAGCTGATTGATCCTGAGGGATACCCATGGGAGCAGGGCCTGACCAAAGACTAGTTAGCGGATCAAGAGAAATCTTTTTAAAGCTCTTATCACTTTGGTGCCTGGTGCTGTTTAGGTAGCCCCATGGGCCCCACAGTAATAGAAGTGAGTCTCTCCAGCTTATATAATGGCTTGACCTTTCCCCCAGAGAGAGGAGGACCATTTATTCCTCCTGGAAGAGACGCCCGAACTCAAATATGGCACAGGCCATTCCTGGAGACATTCAGAGAAGAAGGGACTGGTGAGTGGGTCCCTGGGCCCAGTTGCTCCCCTCCCATCCCAGGCCTACAGAAGGACCCGCCTTTTTTCAAGCCACTTCTCTGGTTCCATCTTTAACATCCGCATTTAGGCTTCGTCCTGGCTCTAAATATCAGGTTATTGATTTACCACCTGCTCCTGAGCCGCCAAGGATCTTAGCCATCCCATCGCCATTGGTCAGGTTAACCTTACTGGCCCTGAAGATCCTGTGAGCCTGCCTCCCTGCAGCTGAGGGACCAGTTCCTCTATTTCTAAAAGGGTCTCCCTGAAATGGGGGTGGCAGGGCCCTCCCAGAAGCGCCCCCTGTGCTTGGCTCCCCCTGGCCACCAGCCTAGAAGTCTTGAAGGCCTCAGGCCTGCCAGGAAGATCCGATCCCTTTGGCCACCTGCTGTTTTCATTAAAACTAAAATTAGCTGGGCCGGCCCCAAGCTCTTCCAGGTTTCTTTCTTCCTTTTTTTTTTTTTTAAATGTACAAATTCCTAGAGTAAAAATCGGAGCTCTCACTAGCTCCTCCCCACTGGCTCAGCCTCTGGAGAGAGCCAGGTCCTTGAAAGCGGATAGGAAATGGCTGCAGGGCTTGGGAGGCTAAGGCAGATGAGAGTGGCTTATGCCTAGGTCTCACCATGACCCTCTGGTTGCCCAGGTGGGGGCTGGGACACCAACCAGGCCATTGGAGCCTGGCTGTCCACTCCCTCCTCTGCCTTGCCCCTCACCCCAGGGTCACAGTTAGAGACTTTATGGCCCTCACCATTATCACCACCCTGGGGGTGGAGGAGGCCAAACAAGGGGCTGGAACAAGTGAGGCAGAGAACCCAGGGGCCTGGACTGACTCCTGCCTGAACCAGGCACTTGAGGATAGCTAGAATAATGATGCCCACGCTTCTCTATCCACTTCAGACTTACAAAGTGATTTCTCAAGACCATACTGAGAGCTGGACTCCAAGGATCTGTCATTTTAGAGATGAGAAAACTGAGGCCACGGAAGAGCAAGGGATTGCTTGGCTTTCTACTTGATACTGGTATAAATCCCACCTCTCCCTCAACCTCAGTTTCTTTTTCTGTAAAATGAGAGGGGTGTGCTATTTGATGCCTAAGATCCCATTCTAGCTTTAAGAACTCAGGACTTGCACAGAGTCACTCTGCTAGTGATCTTGCCAACCCAAGACTTAAGAAAAAAATTGACTTTTCTTTTTCTTAACAAGAATTTATTATCTTTTCCTTTCCATCCCCATCTTTTTTTAAAAGAAAAAACAAAACCCTCGTAGCAAATATGCAGTCAGGCCAAACAAATCCCCGTCTTGGTCATTCCCCAAGCTGGTCTGTCTCATTCTGCATCTGAAATCTAGGACTTGTTTCCTCTACCTCCCTAGAGGACCTCTCAGGCTCCTTCTGTTGAAAGTTAAAACTGCCCCCTCCACCTGTCCCAAGGAGGCACCTCTTATTCTCCACACCTGAGAGATGATGGAAGTGAGAGAGGGGACATGAGCTGTCCAGGAGCCCAGAGGGACCTCATGGTGGAGACTGGACTAGATCTGAGCTGTCCAGGCTTCCCATCCTGAGCTTCTGGACCAGCAGCAGGGACTGTCCTCTCTGTTTCCTTGTCCAGTGATCGTCAGGCTCAGATTTGGTAAGCTAGCTGGGTGGGCTGACTGTGACCCTCAAGCAGGGACCTGAAACTGGTGGTGTCTGAGGGTGGGGCAGGCCAGTTAGTTGGTCAATTATAGATGGAAAGATCTGGGTCCAAGTCCAGCTTTAGACTCTTATGTGACTGACCCTTTCTAAGCCTCAGATGTCTCACCTGTAAAATGGGGCCCATAGCACTTACGCTACTGGGTTGCTATGATGATCAAGTGAGGAGGTGGTGTATAAAGTTCTTTACTATTTAAGTATTAGCTGTGTAAGTGCACTTAACTGCTGTCTGCCTCAGTTCCCTTATCTGTAAAGTGGGGATAATAATAGCATTTACCTCCCAGGGTTATTGTGAGGAGCAAATGATACTCATATTTGATAGGATGACATGATATGATAATACATCTGATACAACATAATATAATGTGATATATCTCAGAAAATAATTGTGAAGCACTTAGCACAGTTCCTGGCACATAGTAAATGTTTTATTCTTGTTATTAGGTAGTGCAGTAAATAAAAAGCTGGACCTGGAGTCTGGAAGACCTGAGTTCAAATCCTGCTGCTTACTGTATGGCCCTGGGCCAGTCACATTCCCTGAAGTTTATATTGTAGAGCAGGTGCTGATGTGCCCAGGTAGAAGAAATTCTCTCTCTGGGAATTCCTTATACTAATAAAATCATAGTTCTGTGCCCTCCTCCATCCCTACACTCCTCCCCACTCCCTGTCAGTGTAGACTGGGTGTCAGGAAAAATTTTCTAACAATGAGAACTATTTAAGAATAGAAGAGGCTGCCCTGGGACATGGTGGTTTTCCCTTCCTTGGGGGTCTCTAAATAGGGGCTGGCTCACCACTCCTTGAGGGTACTATAGAGAATTTTTTTCTGAAAAACCCTAGGTTGGATAGCGGTCGGTGAGGTCCCTTCCAACTCTGAAATTTTGTGAATGTAGACTAAGATTATGAGAGTTATATTTTATGACCCCCATTAGCAATTTCTAATGCTTCACTATGGAAAGTACCCTGGTTTTAGTCAGAAGCCCCAAATTCGGATCCCCCCACAGATCACAAAAGACAACATTCCTTTGTAGATGGAAAGGAAACATGAAATATGTTCAAATCCCTGTTCTGGCACATAAGATGATGTGACTTTGGGCAAACCGCTCCTCTCTAGGCCTCAGTTTCCTCAATTGTAAAATGAGAAGCTTACCCCCAGGTTCCCCACTCTTGGTCTAGGTGATCTCTAAAGGCCTTTCCAAGACAATGTCGATGGAGCACAAGTCCTAACAGGTGCTACCTCTGGCTGGAAAGACTTTGATTACACCTGGTGAGGAAGGACCAGCCAAGCAAGGGTGGAGACCCATCACCAGAAGGCTGGCCATCAGGGATTGGTTTATTTTGGTCAAAATGACTCACATATGAGAACAATCACAGCTCCCGTTTTCCTACAAAACACTTTCCCTGGCAACAACTGTGGGATATGGTTAGTGTGAATAGTGCAATTCCCATTTCACAGAGGGGGAAACTGAGGCTCAGAGGGCTTAAGAGACTTGTCTAAGCCACAGTCGGGATCTGAACCCAGGTCTTCTGACTCCCAAACCCCTCAATACCATATTACCTCTAAGGCTACAAAGTCACAGGGAAGGGGAAGGTTGTGAGCTGTGATATTGAGGCATGGTGGAGGGTGGAGGTGGGGTTGTGATCCGTGATCTTTGTTGGTGGGGAGAGCACTGACAGAATCACAGATTATTAGAACTGAATTATTTCTCTGGTGCTTTACGGCAAACATGGAGATTTCTTCATGACCCCCTGTGAGATGGGAAATCCAAGTATTAGTAATGATAATAGCTAGTGTTTATATGCGACTTTAAGGTTTACAAAGTGCTTCACCAATATTATATCATTTGATCATCACAACAGTCCTGGGAGATAGATGCTATTATCATCCCTTTTTACAGGTGAGGCAGCTGAGGCAGCAGAAGTTGAGTAACTTGCTCAGGGTCACTTAACTATAAAGTTATCTGAGGCTGGATTTGAACTCTGGTCTTCCCGATTCCAAGGTCCAGCACTAGATCCCCTGTGCCACCTACCTGCCTAGAAGTATGGGATAGACAGGATGGCGTCAGAGGTCCCTCCTGCCCCCTGAGGGCCAGTGATTCTAAAAGCACAGAAATCAATCCCAAGTATCTCAGAGCCATCAAGCTGGACCAAGAGTCCCCTCCTCAGAATCCCTGGATGAGTGTTTGGAGGTCTCTAGTGAGGGGGAGACCACCACCTCTTGAGGTAGCCCCTTTCTTTGGGAGGAGAGCTCTAACTGTTTGGTTTTCATTTCAAAAGAGAATTTACTTCTCCACAGTTTTCACCCACTGCTCCTACTTCTGTAGCTAGGGGGAAAAGTGGTGGTTGGTTTTGGAGTATCTCTAAACCTCAGTTTCCTCATCTGTAAAGAGGGGAGTTATACTGGATGGCCTCCAAAGTCTTTTTCAGCTCCAAAATCTTTGATCCTGCCACAGCAAATTGGAACCTGCTTTGCCATTGATAGCCTCTCTGCCTCAGTTTCTTTATCTCTAAAATGGGGATAATAATGGTGTTTACCTCACAGGGCTGTTTGAGGATCAAATGAGGTGATGCATGTAAAATTTGCCATTTACCTGGTAGCTATGACTATTCCACATGACGGTCCCTCAGTTACTTGAAGACATTAGTCATGTTCCTCCAAATCTTCTGCAAGTTAAAAACCCCCAGTTCTTTCAACTGATTCTCATATGATATATTCTTCATGTTCTCTTTTGGGTCACCTCCTTCTTGATACCGTCCAACTTTTCTCAGTTTTTCCTAAAATATGATGTTTATAACTAAACAAAATAGTCCAGACAGGGATGGGCCAGGGAATAGTAGAAGAAAACTATTACCTCTCTCCTGGAAATTTTGCTTCTCATTGTAACCTAGGATAGCAACCTGTCTCTTCTGCTTTTCTCTCTCCATTCCCCTCATTCATTTTCTTCCTCTCATTTCCAATCTCTCTTGAGTCATTCTCTTCTTCCCTTCTGCCTATAAATACGCCTAGGTCTCCCCATCCTTAAAAACCCCTTCCCTTGCCTTCACCTCCCCTTCAAGCCTTCATCTTGTACCCTTCCTTTTCACAAAAACAAACTCCGAGAAAAATTTCATCTATACCTCTTGCCTCTATTTCTCACCTTCTGCCTAATTCTCAACCCCTTGCCATTATGGATCCCCCACCACCCCATTGAAATTGATCCTTCTAAGGCCACCAATGTCTTCATTATTAAAGCTGATGGCCTTTGTTCACTTCTCATCCTTCTTGACCTCTCTGGAAGCATCTGACCCTGTTTGACCACCCTCTCCTCCCTGCCCCCAATCCCACCTGCCATCTTGTTTTTAATGACAAGGCTCTCTCTGGATTCTCCTCCTACATCTTGGATTGTTCTTTTGTAGAGTTATCATCCACATCCCACCTCCCACTATATACCCAAATGTACCTCCCCCCATATCCTCTCTCTCTCTCTCTGATCTCATCAGCTCCCATGAGTCCCGCTGACATCTCCACCATGACTATCATGACTGCTAGCCACCGTCTGTCTCCTAAGCTCAGTCCTTCATCTCAAAATGCCTTCGCTTGGATGCTCCCAAAGCATCTCAGATTCATCCCAAACTGAACTCATCATCTTTTCCTCTACGCCCATATTTCCTCCCAACTTTCCTACTCCCATATCTAGTGAGTTGACCAATGTTACTGGCTTTCTTTCCACACCATCTCTTAAGCCTTTTCGCCATCCTCTCTTGCTTGGATTACAGAAGTAGTCTCTCTTAGTTGGTTTCCCTGCCTCCTGCCTCCCCTCTCTCAATATACAATCACCAAACAGCTGCTAAGCTGATATTCTGAAAGCACAGGTCTGACCTTTGCCACTCCCCTGCTCAGGAAGTTTCTCTGGAGGCTCTCAATTGCCCACAGAATAAAATAATATCTTTCAAAGGCCTTCACAAGGTGGCACTAGGCTCTTACCAGGCTTCACACACTCTATGTTGTGGCCAGACCAACCTGCTTCCTTGTATGAGGTATCTCCTGTCTCAGGCTGTTGCCTGTGTCCACAATGGCCTCCTTCACCCCTTCCCTTTAGAATTCCTTCTTTCAAAGCTCAATTCAAAGGAAAAGAAGGTCTTTCTAACCCCCCCTCCTCTACTCGCTAGTGCCCTTCCCTTTTCAAAGTCCTTGGTATATATTTTATTTTTACTTATTCGGGGACACGTTACTTCAGAGATTAGTTTCCTTTTTGCCTTTTTATCTCTAGGTATCTAGCACAGTGCCTGGTGGATAGCTAGAACTTAATATAGGCTTGTTTAATCTAATTCAATTATAGTCTTTCCCCTGATGAACTGAACCTGTTTCAGTTTCAGTTATTATGTCTATGCTCATGGCCATCCACCAGGACTTGAACCCAGATCTCTTGGTTCCCAGTTCAGGTCTTCTCTCATTACATCCTATTGCATAAGTCATCTTTTTGTGTACAAGGGACTGTTTCATGGAGAAGAATTGAGAGTCCTCAGGGCCTTGACCTCCCCAGTCATTTGTGGCTTTTTTTTTTTTACCCCAGATGCACACTAGAGGGGATAGTGGGATGCAGGGGCAACCCCCAGAGTCAGGGGTTTGCAGTGAGGGCCAGGGTTTTGTCAGAGAGTTGATAGGGCTGGCCACTGGTGTGGGCCAGGAGAAATAGAAACTTTTTGCACCGTGTATGTAGGTATTGCGTCTTTCTCATCCTCTTCCCCTTGGGACTTCCTTGCTGATGGCCAGACCTACCAATGGGGTGGGTGGGAAGGGGATGGAATGCCCCATTGGGCTCATTTGGCTGGATGGAGCCAAGTGCTGACCTAGCTGTGGCTGCCTTAGTCACCGTGAGGGCATTTGTGTCTCTAGAGCCTGATTCATGGGAAAGCTGAGTGGTTGTTGGGGTAACATACCATCCCCATCCCTGGGAAACCCACTTCCCTCCACATCCTGGCTCGGAAAGCTCTGCCTCCACCCCACTTCCTATCTGAGAGTCAGGCCCCGTACTGTTCATGCTAAGGTGCCAGCTTCCTTTCTTGGAGTGTTTGGTCACGCAGTTCCTGTCTGGAAGGCTTAGAACCCCATCTCCTCCTCTTTCTTATCTCTGAAGGCCCAATTCTCCTGAGGATCAGAGTTTCGGGAATAGGAGGGACATTAGGGGTCATGGAGTCCAACCTTCTCATTTTATAGATGGGAAACTGAGTCCTACAAAGGTGGAAAAAATGGCTTAGGGGTATGTGAGGCAGGATTGGAACCTAGGTTTTACAGACTCTAAGTCTGTCAACCTGTTTCTGAGGGCCTTGTTCTCCACTTTCTGTCCTGAGTGCCAAGGCACCTCAACCCCCCTCCCCTACTTCCTATCTCTGAGGGCCTAGTTTCTCACTTCCCTTCTCTAAAGGTCCACATTTCTTCCTATAGCTGAGCACTTTCTCTGATAACACCTCTGCGTACTGGGTGTATAAGTATTCCAAATCCCATTTCACAGAGGGAGAAAGTGACTTGTCCAAGGTCTCATCACTAGGGAAGGTCAGAGTAGAGATAGGATGCCAAGTCTCTGACTGTGTCTCTGAACACCAATGGCCTCTTTCTGCTCCAATGGTCCAGCTCCTTCACATTCAATAAAATGTGAAAGTCCATTCACCCTTTTCTGCCTTATGGCTCAGACCCCCAACTTCCTGTTCTGAGGGCCCAGTTTCCCCTTCCCCCCACCTTCCATCTTGATGGCCCAGC
The DNA here is from genome assembly GCF_028372415.1 of Notamacropus eugenii. NCBI lineage: Eukaryota > Metazoa > Chordata > Mammalia > Diprotodontia > Macropodidae > Notamacropus > Notamacropus eugenii. Next base: position 62,276,884 of record NC_092876.1, read on the forward strand.
TCCTCACATCTTCAAGCCTTCAGGGTCCAGCCCCCTTCACTTATCTTTGGAGGGTTTAGTCCTCCCCATTTCCTATCCTGATGGCCTTGTTCCCCAGCCCCATCTCTGAGGGTCTTGACTTCTCTGTTTTCTGTTCCTCAGTAGTTAGGTCATGCAATGGATAGACCATTGGGTCTGCAATCAGGAAGACTTGTATTCAAATCCTACCTGAGACTTTTAATAACTGCATGACTCTGGATAGCTCACTTAACCTTTCATAGCCTCAGTTTTCTCATCTGTACAACAGGGATAATAAAATGATGGCAGATACCTCCCAGGGGAAGGTTACTGGGGCCTAACATGAGAGAGGCAGGAGGGTAGGGATCAGGCATTCGGAGCTAGGAAGTGTCCCAGGAATGGGGGGGGGGGGGATGGAGATTTTGCCCTAACAACCACTGCCTTTCTCGATGATCAAACAAGATAATATACGTAAAGTGTTTTGCAAATCTTAAGGCATATAAATGCTAGCTATTTCCTGTGGGCCCTACCTCCCCAACCAAGTTCCTGGGGCTCTTTTCTGCCCCTCCCCTACATCCAAATATTGGTGAAAGGGCATTTCTTTGGATTCTTGCTCCCAGGGGAACTGCCAAGACCCTGGGTGGGGCTGGCAGCAGCAGTAGCCAAGGCTGTTGGGGAATCCCCAGTACTGGCAGCACCCTTTCCTTGGGTGCAGAGCTAGATGGGTGCTACTAGGCCCATGCTGGTATGGTTGCCTGCACCAGTGGAGCCTGGGCCTGGAGGGAAGGAGTGGAGACCAGGTGTTTTTGTAATGGTTATCTCAGGATCAGGGTACTGGGTGCATAGTTTACCCAATAACCAACTCTAGGGGAGATTCCTATCTAGTCCAGGCTGGATTCCTCAACTCCCACCCCCCTGCCAGGATTTCCCAATGAATTCCGAAGGATCCTGTCCTTAGGACAGGAGGGGACCAAGGGCACAATCTTTAGTTCAGCTGTAGGAAAAATGAACAATCAGACTGGTGTTCAGAGGACTCTGGGGCACTTGGTTTGAAAGGTTGGGCTCTCCCAGGTACAGATTTGCAAAGACTTCTCCACGCTGCTCCTTCACCCCCCAGCTCTGACACACAATCTATCCTGTTACTTTCCCTTAGAAATACCTGCGCTGTTCACAGAATTAATGGACTGCATCCCCAGAATCCTAGTTCTGAGTATTTCAGTCTCCCCCCACTCCCAAATCATGAAGAGGCAGAAATATAGTGGAAAGGATGACAGATATAGAGTCAGATACCTTGAGGCTGGGTCTTGACGCAGATACTGTACTTTCTAACTGCCCAACAATGGGCAAGCCATTTCATTTTTTCCGAGTCTCAGTTTCTGTCTTGGTCCAAAAGAGTGATGATAATTACATATAATAATTGATCTCCTTGGGGTATATGCTCAGTAGTAGGACCACTATGTCAAAGGATGTGAGCAATTTAGTGGCCTTGCTCTTGCCCCCAGAATTCCAAAATGTTTTGCAGAATGGTTGGTATCATTCAGAACTTAACCATATATCAGGGTCTTTAAGGTCAGTCTCTCCAACATTGGCTGTTTCAGTCTTTAGTTTTTTCACCTATGCCAACCTGGTGGGTAAGGTGAAACCTCATAGCATTTCTCTTTTTAGTTGTGATTTGGAAAATTTTGGGGTATCATTGTTGATCTTTGACACTTTGCTTATATTTTTACCACATATTCATTGGGGATGGCTCTTGATTTTATCTACAAAAATTTATGTCAATTCCTTCTATATATTAGATACCATGATATAATGATTTTTGCCTTCTTGATCATTTTTTTCTTGTTCTAGGTATATTGATTTTATTTCTGCAAAAAATGGACTTTTTAATCTAATTTTATTATTATATTATATTATAATATATCATATATTATATATGATATATTTATCATATATTACATTATTTTATTTTATATAATTTTATATTTATATGATTTTATATAATTGAAGCTGTTTTATTTTGAATGTTCACTTCTGTAACCCTTGCTTGGTTTAGAATTTTTGCCTTCCTTTTTGTTTTTGTCTATTTTAAACAAAATTACATTTATGTTTAGGCCACCTGATATGGTAATAGTTACACTACATGAATCATAGGGTTGTTAGGAGTATAGTGTTTGCTATATCTTAAAGTGCTTTAGAAATGGGAATTATTATTATTATGGTGAACCAGAAGATGCTTGAGGAGGTAAAGTGGGGAAATAGGAAAGGGATAAGCATTATTAAGTGCATATTGTATGTTAGGCACATCACTAAGTGCTTTACAACTATTAACTCATTTGAGATAATATGTCCATGCTAGGAATAAAATGTCTCTGATGCTCCAGGCAAGGCACTGAATGAGATCAGAAAGAAGCCAGGATTCAAACTGAGAAGCGAAACAAGTCAAGGTAATTCCTCCCCTTTCTTGTCCCATCCCCAACACAATTTTTATTGGTGTTCAGCTGTTTTAGACTCTCCGTGACCCCATTTGGGATTTTCCTTGGAAAAGATACTGGAGTAGATTGCCATTTCCTTCTCCAGCTCATTTTACAGATAAGGAAACTGAGGCAAACAGACTTAAGTGATTTGATCAGGGTCACACAGCTAGGAAGCGTCTGAGGCCAGATTTGAACTCAGGAAGCTGAGTCTTCCTGACTTCAGGCCAGCACTCTATCCACTATGGCGGCCTCTAGCTGCCCTTCTAAGGTTATGTAGCTTTTGTTAAGTGTTAGAGTCAGGACTCACACCTAGCTCTTTCCTGACAACAAGTCCAGTGCTTCTTTTACTATTACTGAACTGCCTAAGGGAGTCATCTCAGAGCAGTAGCAACCCAAAGCACCAGGGGACCCCTAGAATCTCCCCTTTCTTTCCCGGCAATGGGTTCCTGCTCTCTCTGCAGACGTAATGTTTTTCTTAGACTAGGTTCTTTCCCTTCTGGGAAAGACCTCCTTCCTTTCCTCTCTGTCCTGGCCTCTCCTCAGCCGAGTTCCCTCAGACCTGGAATTCTCTGATGACTTGGAATTTTTTTGCAGTGGTTTGGTGTAAAGTGTGCCTGGAAGGAAGGTTGAGTGGGGAGAGGGAGGGAGGTTCAGGGAATGCGGCTGATGGGGGTCACTGCAGGGATTGGGCCTCCTTCTGCCCTTGGCTAAGTCACAGAGGATGAGATTTGGGACACAGAGATAAAACCTGGCAGTCCCCATGGGGAAATCTGGAGACAGACCCAGCCAGGTCACAGGGTCACTTTCCAGCTGGGTTGAAAGCATCGGAGTTTGTTGAGGGAGTGGATTTCACAAACAGTCTTTTGGTTTCAGTATCTGAAATGGAGGGTCATAAGATGCAGATGTGGATAGGACCTTAGGATGTGAGAGCTTAGAATGTCTGAGCCAGGAGGGCCCTTAGAACACAGGATGTCATAGCTGGGAGGACCCTTAGAACACAGGATGTCAGGGCTGGGAGGGCCTTTAGAACACAGGATGTCAGGGCTGGGAGGGCCCTTAGAACATGGGATGTCAGGGCTGGGAGGGCCCTTAGAACACAGGGCTGTGAGAGACCTTAGAATATGAAATGTCAGGGTCCTTAGGACATAGACTATCCAAGCTGAGAGGAAGCTTAGAGATAATTCTAATTCATTGCCCTTATATGACAAAGGTGGGGAGTAAGGTCTGAAGGAAGGGTAGTGACTTGTCTAAGGTCAATAGCTGTGCTGGGACTCAACTTCCCTTGGGTACTCTATCCTAGTTCTAGTACCTAGCACCTAGGCAGTGCTGCTCCTCTTAAAGCTAAGTTTAGGGAGTTGGGGGTGGGCATTAAGCTCCCTTCTCCCACTCCCCTCACTTTCCCCTAAGCCCAACTGGCTCTGTGGGTTGCTTCAGGGCCTTGTCTGAGGACTCTGGGAGGAGAGTTCGGTGTGAGCAAGACACTTTCCAAACAGAGCCAGAGGGCTGGGAGTTGGGCGAGTTTTGACAGGTTTGGGGAGCCCCTTCTTGTCAGATGCTGGCTGAGCCACTCAGCTGCTAATCCAGGAGCCCCAGAGAAAAATCAAAAGGCAGCAGACAGCAGCTGGATCATGGGGGTGCTGAGCAAACCCTGCTGGAATACCCTGATCTTTGGACTTCTGAGGCAGAGGGAGAGAGGGCATCAGTCCTGGCTCTGAGGGCTACAGCCTGGGGTGAGAGCCAGATTCAGCATGCATGCATGCACCTTCTGGACACGGCTGTGCACATGACTACACCTGCCCAGACCCTAGGCTTCAGGGACCAGAGCCTAAGCCTATGAGAAAGGAGATGGGACGATGACCAAACCTATCCCTAGTCCAGACCCAGGTCCTCAGAGAGGATTCAAGGCCATGGATCCCTGGATTTTGGAGTTGGAAGAGCTGAGTTTGCAAGCCAGGTCTGATACCTCCTCACTACAATTCAACCAACATCTATTCTGTGTGTTTTTCTGTGCTACATGATTCTAAATGCTACTAGTAGGCATACAAAGACAAATGGAAGTAGTACTTTTATCTCCCTGGGGTTTATATTGTGTGTGTGTGTGTGTGTGTGTGTGTGTATAGGTAAGGGTGGGAGGAGGATACAGTTTAAGTAAGTAAACGCTAGGGATTCTAAGAAAAGGAGGTGCTGGAGGAAGTGCATTCCAAGTGTGGGAGCACAGCCTATGCAAAGGCACAGAGATGGGAGATGGAACTTTGAGTTCAGAGAACAGTAAACAACCCAGTCTGACTGGACCCCAGAGGGCATGAAGGCAAGCAAAGGAAAATAAGTTTTGAAAAGCAGTCTGGTGCCAAATTGTGAATGGCTTTGGGTGCCAAGCTGAGGAGTTTGTAACTTATCTCAGGGGCAATAGGGAGCTGCTGAAGATTCAGTCACTTAATCCCTCTGGGTTTTATGTTCTCTGTCTGTAGAACAGACCTCCAATGTCTCTTCCATCCCTAAACGTTATGATTTTATGAGATACAACAACATCGACGTTAGCTCTAATATTTAACTCAAAGCCCGCTGTTCCTAGAGCCAAATGTCATTCATTTATTCATTCCTTCCATTCATTCCAATTTTTACTGAATTTTTTTTTTTACTGCTCCAAGGAATTTAAAGCTAAATATCGTATGCATGTAGCTTTAATGCAATGCTTTGTAGCACAATGGAAAATATGATGGATTTGAAGTCAGAGGAGGCGGGTTCAAATTTTCCACTTCTACAAAATGAGAGGATTGACTAGATGGTTTCTCAGGTTCCTTCCAACTTGAAATCTGTGACTCTTTGAGAGCACGGGATGGCACAAAGAACCTGAGACAGGACTCTGGAGATGTGGGGGAGATCCTTCCCAGGGGGTGGCTTCACAGGGGTGGTGGGGCACACCCTCACCTGTGAGTGAGCCAGCTCAGCGGCACACACCTGGGCTCAGACTGATGCATGCCCTCCAGATCCACCCTGCACATGGAATAGAGCTGCAAGCTTGGCTCATCAGAGTCCACAGTGGCACACCATACCATACCACACCCACATTTGGGGAATTACACCCAGCTGGGGCCTGTGCCCTTCTGACATGCCCCAGGGTGCAGACATACTTGAGACACACACACACACACACACACACAGACACACACACACACACACCTGGGGAATCAGAATGGGGCTGGGCATTGAACACTGTGTGCCCTGAGACAGGTCTGGGCATACCTGCTAAGGCTCAGGCAGCCCTCCTGGCAGTGCCAACCAGTCACCGTGAGGTGTCTTCTGGAAGCCAGGTGGGGTCTCCCTGCTCTCTCCAGCCTGGAAGATTACTTATCTGTGAGGTGTGGTGAGAGAAGAGTCAGAAGACAAACTTCAAATCCCCAATCTGCTATCTGCTATTGCCTGCCCAGACTTCTCCCAAGTCCCTTCCCCATCTCTGGGCTCCAGGGTGGTCTTCTTTAGAACAAAGGGGATTAACCAGAAGACCCCTAAGGTCCCTTCCAGATCTGGCTATTTAGAAGAGAAGCTGTGTGCTGTAGAGTGCACCCTGCTGGATCTGGTGGTCCGGAAGACTTGGCTTTAAATCTTGCCACTGACGTTTATTAACTCCGTGCCCCCGGGCAAATCTGAGCCTCCATTTCCTTACCTATAAAATGGGGATAAAAGTATCTACCTTAAGAGAGTCATCTTGAGACTTAAATGAGATAATGTGTGTAAAGTACTTTGCAAACCTTAAAGTGCTATATAAAATGTCAGTCATTATGATGATCATGATGGAATTATCATAATAATATGGAATATAGGATAACAGGCAAAAGGGGAAACTTCCCCAATCTTTGGGACCCAGCCCATAATCCTGTCTAGACAGAGCAAGTGCTTACAAAGCTGGGCCAGGGAGGAAGCTAGTGCACCCCCGTTGCCTTCCCCACCTTCCTTTGGTCCAAGTCTCTTACCAGCCCAAGTATAAGATCATAAGAACATTGGGAAGGAGCTTACCTAGTCCAAGCCTGTCTCTACTCTGGAACCTCAGAGTTGGAAGGGATCTAAGTGACCATCCCTTGGATCTGACCCAGACCTGAATGGGAATTCCTTCCACAAAATCCCCAACAAGTGATCCTTCACCCTCTGCTTGAATATCTCTAGGGACAGGGAGCTCACTCCCTCCTCAGGTGGTCCATTCCATTCCTGGACAGCCCAAAGTTCTAGTAAGACTTTTCTAACATCAAGTCCACATCTACCTCTTGGCAGCTTTCATGAAGGAGGAGGCAATGAATTTGCAAAGAGGCAATGCCTTGCCCAGGGTTATTCAGATGGCAAGTAGCAGATGCAACATGGGAACCCAGGGTGTTTGACTCCCAGTCCAGTTCCTGCTCATTCCTCCATAAGCACAGGCTCTCCATGCATCTATTCACTCAACAAGTGCCTACTATGCAGTACATGCTGCTATCGCAAAGACAAAAAAGAAAGGCTCCCAAGGGAATCACTGCCAGGCACAATCACTCCTCACTCACTAGGAGCCAGAACCGATGTACGCACACCAGTTTCCAGTTTGTGGTGCTTTAGGTACAATGGTCTTCAGGACATCCATGTGGGGAGGATGCCAATGCTGCCCTTCCCTGGCTGCCCCCCCCACCCCCAGCACTGTGTATTTCATTGCTGTTCAGTCACCCCCTTTGAGGTTTTCTTGGCAAAGATACTGGAGTGGTTTGCTGTTTCCTTCTCCAGCTCATTTTAAGTCTAAACCCAAGTCTCAGAGAGGTCCGAAGCCACACAGCTAGGAAGTGACAGGGCTCACTTAATGGCAACAGTGGAAAGAAAACTGGATTGAGTGGTCAGGGGATCTGATTTCCAGCCTGCTCTGTTGCTTTCTACCTGTGTGACCTTGGGCAGGTCACCTTTATAAGCCTCAATTTATACAGTTCATCCATAAAATGAGGGGAGACCAGTTTTCTTCTAGCTCTAGATCAAGGATCCTATGAACCCAGGGCTTCTGGAACCCAATTCCAGGGCTCTTTCTGCTGCTCCTTTGGGAAAGATGAAGCCTCAGTATGAAAAATGCTTCAGCCCTTTGAATAAGTGCTCTTCAAAGGTCAAGACTAGTGCCTTGCCTTGGCCCATCCTGAGGGTCTATCAGTGGGACGGGAAGGGAATTATCATCTCTTAAGGGTTTACTATGTGCCAGGCACTGTGCTTAGTGCTTTCCAAATATTATCTCATTTGAGTTTTACAACAAGCCTAGAAGGTAGGTAAGTGTGCTATTATTATCCCCATTTTTCAGTTGAGGAAACTGAGGCAGACAACAATTAAGTGACTTGCCTGAGTCATGTTACTAGCAAGCGTCAGAGGCTAGATTTGAACTCAGGTCTTCTTGACTCCACTGTGCCTTCCTCCTTCTCAGGAAAACAACAGTTCCTTTCCTCCTCATTTCTTCTCTCCCTCCCCCTCCTCTGTTATCTGATGGTCTCAATTTTTCAAAGCACTTTGCAGCCACTGTCTTAGTTGATCCTCAGAACACCCCAGGTGCATGGTCATTACCCAGAGCAAACTATTTGTCTGAGGTCCAGCAGCTAGTGAATGGCCAAGCCAGGAGGAGAACCTCATTCTCTCAAGGACCAGCACATTCTCCTCACCATTGGCTCAAGCTTTCAGAAGGGCACTGAGATCCCATCTCCGTCCAGAGCAGGTCACCATACCTAGTGCAGCTGCACACTGCCTACACGCATCAGGACAAGCCTTGTTCTCTCAAGGGGATTTTCACTGCCTGCCTGTCCCCCATGCCTAGAACCCTCTCCTCACACAATTCTGCCAATGAGCTTCTTTCAATTAAAGCCCCACCTTCTGCAAGAAGTCTTCCTCAATTCCCCATAATGGTAGTACCTAACCTGGAGGTTCCATCCAAGTTACCTTGTTTGCACATACTTGTTTTCATTTGATCTCTCCCCCTTCCTGTGAGCTCCTCCAGGGCAAGGACTGGCTTTTCCCTTTCTTTGTATCCCCAATACTTAGCCTGGCACCTAGTAGGTGCTTAACAAATGTCTATCCACTAACTGACTGACACAGACATTAAATAACAGAACCAGAATTCTGTTCAGGTCCCTGAGGACAGATTCAGCATACTTTCCAATGTTCTGTTATTTCATAGATCAGTCTTGCCTTCCAAGTGGATGACAAGCTTCTTGAGGGATCAGGACTCTCAAGCAGAGAGCATCTGATGCAGAAGATATGACCAAGTAGATGAATTAGGGCATTTGGAGTTGGGAGCCCCAAAGACTGGCTTCAGTGCTTAGTAGCCCTGTGACCATGGATCCCAGGATTCCATTTGGTGATCAGAGGTCTAGACTGGAAGGGACCTTAGAGCCCAGCAAGCACAACCCCCCATTTTCAACATTTGCTTCAGTGCTTGGACAGAGGGGATTGTTTCATTTTTGTATCCCCAGCACCTGGAGGCACTTAAATAAACAATAAATAAATAAAAATTACAGGTTCCTAAATAAATGCTTATTGATTGATGAGGAAATTAAGGTCAGAGAAGGTCAAGTGACTTGCCCAAGGACACATAGGCAGTCAGTATCAGAGAGGGGATTGGAACTCAGGTTCTCTACTTCACTCTGCCCTCCCCCACTCACTTGCTTTTTTCCAGCGTACCATGCTGGGGAAATTGTTTAATGGTCACTATAAAGGAGGGGCATAGTACCTATCTCAACAACTTTTTGGAAGCTGGAATGGGATAATATACTAGGTGTCCCAAAAGTCTTAGTGCAGCCAAAAGTTATAATACTTTAAAACTTCATTAAGACCTTTGGGACACTTTGTTTATAAAAGTACTTTATAAACTTGAGTGTTAGAGAAATATGAACTATTATTGCTGTTTTTTCTTTCTATTTCCTACTGTGGTGGGAGGGGAGTGCGGGGGCAGAAGCTGTGTGTGTGCTATGTGCCTTTAGTCTAGCCCTGGGCACATCGGAGATGATCAGTAATTCAGTTTAATATCTGTTTGTCCATTTGGGACTGAACTAGATGCCCTTTGAGGTCCTTTCCAACTTGGAGAGTCTAGTCCCCCTGGATTCTCTGAAACATGTGGAATGCCTGTAGATTGACCTCATCTTGGAAGTCAGCCAGCAGCCGAGATGCCAATGCTCAGGGTAGTGTAGCCTCAGAAACCTTCCTTTGGCCTTTGGTGGTTGAAGGGGCGCCGGTGAGGCTATCCCCATGATCTGCTGCCCCACAACCCAATTCACCTGTTGGCCCCAGAGAACAGGTTTGCCAACCTCTGCTGCCGTGGCTGCTTCCTGCTCCCATGATATAAAAATTGGATTGCTGAAGTTCCCCTCTGGTCTGTATGGGGACCCACTGAGTGGCTTCCATGTGGTTGGGAAGTGGGAAGGGGCTTCTCCTGCTTGGGGGTGGGGTGGAGCTGGTGTGTGCTCTAGGTATCCCCAAGGGATCACAATTCCCAGCCGCAACAGAAATCAGCATTTGGGGCAGTGGGAAAGATCCTGACCCGGCTTCAGAAAGCTTGGGGCTGGTTCCTGGTTCTGTCACTTGACTATGTCACCTAGGGTAAATCACTTTTCCCCCCTAAGCCTCAGTTTCCTCATCTGTAAAAAAAGTCTTAGTTTCCTCATCTGTAAAATAGAAAGATAGGGATCTACAGCATCTCCCTGCCAAGGTCAGAGGGATTACAGGATTGAGAACTGGAAAGGACCTTGGAGATCATTTCATCTGGTTGTGGTGGAATAAATGCCTCCTGAATTAGAAAGCCTTGTAGAAATGCTGGCTAATTCCATGTACTTCCACTCCCCACTATTCCGGTGGTAGGAGAGCCCCCACCCCAGCTGGATGGGCTGCATGTAGCACTTGGCTCACTGTGGAGATGCCCAAGACAAACAAACAGCCCTGACTCAGACAGAGCTTAGGCCACTGACCCCTGGGACCCCAACTCTCTCCTGTGGAGGCCAGAACTTTGCTTACAAGGTGACAGGCCTAGAGCTCTTCAGGTACTGTCCTGGGCGGTCCCCACCCAAGGCTCAAGCCTGGGGGTCTCCTCCTCCAGTTTTAGAGGTTTACTATCCAGTTCCCACCCAACTAGGGGTGTGGGGGGATATATGGCGCTGGCCTGGGTTTGTGTAAGCAGCACGGGGCAGCTCCCGAAGTGTTAATCAAATTAGGAATCCAAGAAAAACAAAACTGTCTACCAGCCACTTGCAGCCTCCCCCAGGCTCTGCCCCAAGTGGGTCTCCTGAGCAGCTGGGAAAGTTCCACATCACCTCAGTCCCCAAACTCCCCGGTGGCTCTGACCCCAACTGAACACAGCTCCTTCCCAGCAGGCCCGGCAGGCCACAATGACCTCATAGCAACAGCCAGTGGACACTGAAGACAAACTCATGGGAGACGTTTGTTCTCCAGTCTTCATGCAGAGAGAAAATTTTTTTCCTCTCTCCTCGGTCTCCATGGAAACCCCAGGCTACACTGTTGGTTATATCCCCCCTTTAGTCCTCGGATCAATATTGGGGTCTAGGCTCCCTGGGCAGCGAAATAAAACAGGACTGGATTATGCTTGCAGGTGCTGCTGCATCTGGGGGAAATGGGAGGGGGGCAGATGCCAGGGTGGAGGCAGAGGAGGAACGACTCCCCCCTCCTCTCCTTGCACTGGCCTCTTTCCCCAGACCAGCTCCAACACCCCCTCCCATCTCAGGCTTCGGTGACCCTGCTGGGATCACAGCTCCCCTACACATAGAGCAGGGCCAGGGAGAGCTAAGTTCCCCAGGGACCCCTGAAGGCCACTGGCCCAACTACAAGCTTGGGAGCTGGAGCGGGTATTGGGTGGAGAGGTCCTCCTTTCATTCAGTTCAGGCTGCGTTCTTCCTTGGGGAAAGGGATTCAGGACCAAACCCAGGTCAGCAACATCGCACCCGCCATTAAGAAACCACACTGGCCCCAGCCCGGCCCCTCTCGCCGCGGCCCCCGCCCGAGCTCCGGCCCCTCCGGGCACAAACAGGTCCCTACACGCCAGCTCTCCCGCGGGCTGCCGGCGGCGGCACCTCAACCCGAGCACAGGCAGCTCCCGGGGACTCTTCTTGGGATTAACCTGCTATTAAATCCCTGAGCCTTTCTCAGTAATTGACTTTCACAACAGACCTGTCAGAGCCGAGCCAGCCGAGCCCCGCCAGCCGAGCCCCGCCAGCCGAGCCCCAGCCGGAGAGGGGAAGGGCAGGGGACCCGGGGCGAGGGAGGCAGGAGCGCCCGGGGAGTAGGAGGCGGGGGCAGTCAGGAGAGCTGCGCCCATCTGCCCGGGACAGGAACCCCTTCTCCCAGCCCCAGCTGCCATCTCCCACTCCCACTCCTCGCGCTCCCCCAGCTCCAGCTCCGGCTCCTCACTGGCTCGGGGCTGCCCAGGCCAACAGCGGCCCCGAAGGACTGGGGTACCCGCTGGGGGCTCTTATTCCGTGGCGGGGGGCAGGCGGGAGGGAGTCTGAAGAACACCTGCTCGGCGCAGTGCGGGCAGCCCAGCTCCCTAGCCCCCCGTGCCCAGTGCCCTTAGCCGCCTGGCACCACCCCGCGCCCGCCGGCCCCTGCCCTGCCCGCCCTGCCCTGCCCTGCTCTGCCCTCCCGAGCCCTGCTCGGCGGCTCTCCTCTCCCCCAGCCCCACTTACAGCCAGTTGCTGGCGGCTGCCGAGAAGACGGCGAAGACCAGGAGGCGCAGGGAGCGCAGGCAGGAGCGCGGACTCATCGTGCCGCCCGCCCCCGGCCCGGGCAGCGGCCGCGCTGGGACCCTCCCGTCGGGGCTGCAGGTGGGCAGCCCGCGGGCTCCGAGTCCGACTCCGGGAGCCAGAGCCGGGGCCCGGCCGGGGCCCGCGCCGGGCGGGGAGGGGAGGGCAGGGCAGGGCAGGGCAGGGGGCGGCGCGGCGGGCGGGGCGGGGCCGGCGAGCAGGCGGGCGGCGGCCGGCGGGGCGCTCCCTGGTCTCTGCGCTGCGGGCTGCCCGGCGGCTGCTGCCCGGCGGCTGCTGCGCCCGCTGCCCGGCTCCGCGCCGAGCCGACTGTCAGCGCAGCCCCAGAGTCCCGAGATGCGGCGCAGGAGGGAGCGGAGAGGCGGGCGGGGGGGCGGGCCGGAGGCGGGCCGAGGATGGGGTTACCTGGGCGGGCCCAGCGGCCCGGGACACCCCCCGGGGGGCGGGCCGGCCCGGCCCGGGGCTGGCCGCGCTCCCTGCTCCCTCTGCGCCCGGCCTCCCTCTGGGCCCGGGGGTCAGCGCGGCCCGGGCCTCGGAGCTGGCCAGACCGGGACGGTCCGCGGCGCGCTTCGCTGCTGCTTCCCCTTCCTGCTCCCCCGGCCAGCCGGGACCGCGAGGACCCAGCCCGAGGCCCCAGGGGGCTGTGACACGGCTCTTCCTGCCTTCACACGGGGCCCTGCGAGTCTCGGAGCCAGTGCCCTCCTGGGCTAGGGGGAGCAAGGGGCGAGCTGCCTACACTTCTGGGTGCTCTGGCCACGGACCACTTGCATCCGGCCAGGCACCGCGTTGGCTCAGCCCTCACCGCTTTTCTAGGGTCTGCAGCCCTACTTTCCCCACTTTCTCACGCTGTAGTGGAAAGGGACACAGTTTCAATTCCAAGGGCCTCGTTTCAAATCCCAGCTTCCTCACTTATTCGCTCTGGGACCCCGGGCAAATAATTTTCCCTTCCCAGGGCTTCACTTTCCCTCTTTGAAAAGTGAGGGAGTTGGATTATATCAGAGGTTCTAACCCTTTTTTGTGTCATGGACCTGATCCAGTCTGAAGCCTATGGATCCCTTCTCAGAATAAGGTTTTTACATCTATGTGATAACATCAGAGATTACAAAGAAATCATTAATACTGAAAACAGTAATCAAAATATTTTTTAAAAAATTAACGCATGGGACCCCCTCAAATTTATTCTTAAAGAAATTCATAGACCACAAATTAGCAATCCTACTAGGCAGTTTCAAAGATTTCCAGCTCTCATTCGGGGATCCTATGATTCAGCAGCCGAGGGACTGGGGTGACAGGCTCAAAGGACCCTGAGGGGGGAGCCGGGAGATGAGAGTTCTCCTGGAGTTTGTTTCCTCACCTGTAAATTAGAGGGGTAGGCTGGTAGTGCCTGGCTAGATCGAGAAGCTTAATAAATGCCTTTCGATTAATGATTGATAAACCCTAAGGTTTCTAAATGACCCTTCCTAGGTTTGACGTTGTTGGTTTTAAGGAGTATTTCTCTGCTCTCGCACTCTCGGTTCTGAGACCTCTTCTACTTTTACCTTGTGTGTTCTGAGGAGCATTCCCTGTCCTGGGAAAGGCCTCCACAGAGCCCAGCGTTGCACAGTACAGGGGGGATAAGAAACCCATGGAGACCATGGCTATCTGGCTAATGAGAGGAACAGGGAACCATAGGATCTGGGTTCCACCTCGATGTGTGACCTTGGCTGCTTGACTCCCCACCTCTGAGCCTCCTATTTCTCCCTCTGTCAAATGGAAATCCTACTCCTTCACAAAGCAGTGAGGTCATGGATGGGAAGGAAAGACGCTTGTACAGAAAGACCCAAGGTGCTGCTTCCAGTATGGAGTTGGGTGACAGAAGTTAATAAATACCGTAATGGGATGCCAATTATCCTTTGGTTCTCCAACAAAACCTTCCCTGATTGCTCTGGCCTACATCGATCTCTCCCTTCCTCGAATCTTTCCTCTGGTGACCTAATTACATGCTTCCTTTGCTTTTGGTATAGTAGAAAAAAGCCCTTATGATGGAGTCCAGGAGACCCTATATTAGTCCTTGTTCTGCTGTAAACTTGCTGTGTGGTGCTGGGCAATCTCCTTGAGGTCTCTAGGTTTCAGTTTCTTCATTTAGAAAATAAAGGGTGAATCAGTGGTTCCCAACTGTTTTTTTTCTTGAACCCCGTTCAATAACAAAAAACACATTGTGAATGCCCAGGGTAATTTAATATACTACTCATACTCTTCTTCAATTATTCACTGCTTAAGGCAGCATTAGAGAACTCTCAGTGCTACCCCTATGGACCATCTTTTTGGATCCCCAAAGGATTTAAGAACCACAAGATGGGAACCACTAGACTGGATGAACTTGAAGGTCCCTTTCAGGACTAAGAGTTGGAGGTAGCAAGCAGCCTGGGATACCCCAGTGTGAGGAGTGTTGGGTGAGGAATGGGAAGTGGTGTTTAATTTTTTAATTTTGTTACCTGAGACCCTAGATGGTGAAATGGCTGAAACACTGGACCTGGAGTCAAGAGGACTTCAGTACAAATCTATCCTCAGTTACTTACTGCTGTGTGACCCTGGGCAAGTCACTTACCTTCTGTCTGCCTCAGTTTTTCAATTGTAAAAAAAAATGAGGATAGCAATAAATAATAAATTATTAGAATAAAATATTACAAGCGTGTACCTACATAGGGTTGTTGTGAGAATGAGGCAAAGTGCTTGGGACATAGTAGGTGCTTAATAAATAATTGTTCTGTTCCTTTTTGAGTTACTTCTGTATACACTTCATTCTCCCTATATATAAAGAGGGGACAATTATTACTGCTTCAGTCAGGAGGCTGTTGAGAGGTGGTATAAGGGACAGAGCTGGAAAGGGAGTCAGAAAGGATCTGAATTCAAATCCTCCCAGTTTCTAGCTGTTTATGGCCCTGGGCAAATCCCATTAATTCTCTCAGCCTCAGTTTCCCTATTTCTAAAATGAGTGACTTGGACATGATGGCTTCCAAAACTCTTTCCACCTTTTACTGAAGAAGTCAACACATTCCGGAGGATTGTTATTATCCTTGTGCTTACTTTGGAGAGGTCAGGTGGTGCAGTAGTTAGAACACTAAACTTGGAATCAGGAAGACCTGGATTCTTACAGTTAAGTGACCTTAGGCAAATCCGCACTCAACTTGTTTTCCCATCTGTAAAATGGGGATAATTGTATCTCCCTCATGGGGTTGCAAAGAAGATTAAATAATAATAATGATAGAAAATATTCAGCATTTACATATAGCACTTAAAAGTTTTGAAGCCATTGACATATTATCTCATTTGATCCTCAATTATAAAATGTATTAAAATCACTTTGAAAATGTTAAACTCTATACTTATATATAAATACATTTATTTTTTTGAAATATAGTTATGTATATGAATGTCAGCTATTAATATTTTTACTTTATTCTTTCCTCTGTGTCCCTCTTATCTCCCAACTAGACTCCATGTAGTTGGAAGGTAAGGAGCATTTCTTTTCCCCCTCAGCTAGAGCCCAACACTGAGCTAACACTCAAAAGAGACTTGTTGAGTTGCCCTAAGCTTACCCAAGAGGCCTGGTGTCAAGGCCAAGCAAGAGGTAGAGGCAATTACAATGCTATTTCCAAGCAGCATATGCACTTGTCCTGTGTTATCCCTGGATTTGCTCTTCGGCTCCTCTGGCCAATCTCTGGTATGGCTGATTAGCACCCAGGCTGGGTAGGCCCCTTCCTGCCGCCAGAACAGAGGGTGTGGAGGAAGCCTGGTTGTGTGGAGGAGAATGGCAGGTCACTGATCGACTACCCCAAGGAGGGTTTGCTTAGGGCTAGGTTTCCACAGCAGTCCACAACCTATAATAGTAACACCTTCATTATCATTTCTGAGAAATAGCCCTAAGATGCCAAAAATCAGGGAGGGAAAGGTCATTGATAATTAGCACTATTGGGAGAACAGGGGCCATTCAGAATAATTCAGGGAAAACCATTAATTTGAAAATGGATTTGTTAACATCACAAAATCAGAGAACATTAAATCTGGAAAGCATTTTAGAACTGAGGAGGTCAGAACCAGAAGAGTCCTTAGATCAGAGAATGTTAGAATGAAGGATGTCAGAGCTGGGAGGGTCCTTAGAACACAGGATGTCAGAGGTAGGAGGACCCTTAGAACACAGGATGTCAGAGGTAGGAGGGCCCTTAAAACACAAGATGTCAGAGCTGGGAGGGCCCTTAGAACACAGAATGTCAGAGCTGGAGGGGCCTTTAAAATACAGAACTTCAGAGATGGATTTGGATTGGAAAAGGGATATCACAGTATTTGTAGCTGGAAAGAAACTCAGAGAGGTGATTTAGTCCAGTCTCTTATTTTACATAGGAGAAAACAGAAGTCAAACAGATTAAGTGACTGGCCAATGTGAACCACGCAAGTAGAAGAATCAGAACTTGGACTATTATTCTGATTGGTTACAGAATGGGAACAGTGAGCAGACTGATCTGGTTGGAATGAATGCATGCTGAGGAGCTATGGGAGGTAAGATGGGAAGGTTAGGTTAGGGCCAGATATGGAGGCCCTGAATGCTAGTCTGACCAATTATCTTGTAGGACCTAGGGAGCCAATGGAGGTTTCTGAACAGAAAGATGATGTAGTAAAGTCTGTATTTAAGGAAGATCATGTGTATAGATGATTTGTCGGAGAGACCAGAGGGGAAATATTGGGCAGCAGGGAGGCCTTGAGGTCATAGATTTAGGACTGGAAGAGACCTTCCAAGTCACTGAGTCCAACTTTCTCATATGAAGAAACTGAACCCCACAGTGGTCAAGTGACTTGCCCCAACTCAGATGGCTAAGAGTGCTGGTTGAAAGTTGATGGAGGCTGAACTGGAGGTTGTGTTTGTCCTTCGTTTTTGAAGAGGACCATGACATCAGGGAGATGATGACATGGCTTTGATTTGAGTGAGGCAAGGCTGTGCAAGGTCACCAGCCTCACTTTCTACTCCTGAGTCATCTGGATCCAGTCTGAACTGGAGGTGACAACCAAGGGAATGGAAAAAAGTAGGAGAAAATTTCATCTTGGTAATCCCAGCTCCCAGAATGTAACACATAGTGCAATATATGTATATATATCGCACTCTTTAGGTGCTTGATAAATATCTGTTGAATTGTTGCTTTAAGCGACATTAAAGGAAAGAATCAACCAGAGTGAGCAACCTGACTTGGTTATCGTGAATTGAGTTTAAGGCGTAAAGAATTCTGAGCCTTAATTTCCTCCTTTGTAAAACAAGGGAACTGAAGAAGCTAGTTGTGTCAGTACATAGCAGGAGACAATAATGAGGAGGGGAGAGTCCTGCTGTCTTCTGTCCTAGTTCGATCACATCTAGAATCTCATGATCTGTTCTGGGCACCACAGTTTAGGGAGGACACTGACACGCTGGGGTACATGGAAAGGAAGGGCAGCTAGGATGAAGGGTCCTGTGTTCAGGACCTTTTGGGATTGAGTGAATGAACTGGCCTTTGGAGTCTCCAAGCAAAGGTTGAACCACTCCTTGGGGAGAGATTTTCTTTCTTAAGTCCGAACCAGATAACCTCTGACATCCCTTGCACAGTCTGAAATTCTGTGCTAATATTACTTCTAACTCTGCATCCTAAAATCCTTTGGCACAGATTATGCCAGAGGGCCCACATCATGAGTAGGCATCATTTCATTCTTTGCTCTCTTTCCCCCAGTGCCTAGCCCTATGCCTGGCACATAATAGGCACTTGGTAGATAGGCATTTGGTGATTGACTGGTTGATTCATTGTACTTATAGGGCTGAGTCTGGGCAGGTTCAGGGTTCTGGGCCAGAAGAGTATCCAGTCTTGGCTCAGAGAACCCTGCCTATGGATGACGTCTAGTAAAGAGGGTGGTCAAGACAGTTTGGGAGAAAGTGGAAGTGACTGCTTTTAAATCCAGAGAAAGTTTGCCAAACTCTGGGTTCTACTACCTTGGAGGGAATGGTTTGGGGGGAAGTGGAAGATGGGGGAGGCCGGATAGGAGAGATGATCTCGGAAGTGATGCTACTTAAAAATGAGGCAGTTCAGTTTGGGGGAGGAGGTTTATTTTGGAAGTCAAGATGATGCAAAACTAAACTGGGAGGAAAAAATAGGAGAGGCGGAAGAGAAGGGTCTGTCTGTGGTGATTCTGGGAGTGTTCACACTGTAACAGTGCTGCTAAGCAAACAGATGGGCATTTCAGGTTTTCTTTATGTTGGCTATAAATACCCTTGCCTGGCAGGCTAGGGGGGAGGGGGGTTGTGTTTCTGGGATTGTGGGTGTAGAAAACATCTTACAGAAAAGGCTAACTGCTGTGGAAGGAAGGGTGGCAGCTCCTTTACCGCTTTCGGCCTACCTGAATCTTGTTCCTTCTTCAGAAGCTAAATTCCACCTTCTCCACAAAGCCTCCTCTGACTTTGGAAGTTCAGGGTCCTTCCTGCCTCTGAGACCCTGCTGCACTCAGTGTTCCAAGGTTAACAGAGCTGGGAGGGCCCTTAGAACAGGGAATGTTAGAGCTGGGAGGGCACTTAGAATCTAGAATGTCAGGGCTGGGAGAGACTTTAGAACAGGGAATATCAAAGCTGGAAAAGATCTTAGAGCAGAGAATGCAGAGCTGGAAGGGACTTGAGAACTGAGAACAGTATATTGGAAGGGACCTTAGAAGACAGAATGGCAGAGGTAAGAAGAACCTTAGAAGAGAGAACATTACTGCTGGGAGGGGCCTTCAAGCACAGAATGCCAGACCTGGATGGGACCTTAGGTCACCACCATCACTCTCATCATCAAGCATTTATTAAGCACATCCTGTATGCCTGCATTGTGCTAGATCATTAGTGATAGAAAGAAAGGCAAGAAGCAGTTTTTGACCCCCAGGGGCTCATTTAATGGGAACAGAGAGTCTCAGGGCTGGCAGAGACCTGGGCATGCTCCTTGGAATTGGCACGCTCATCAGTTGTCCCTATACATTTGTTCCAGCTTCTGCCTCTGACCCCCAGCTGGCCCCCTCCACTCTCAGCAGCAAATTCCATACAATTCAGCCTATTCCAGGTGTGCTAGGCTTCCTGGCTTCTCTAGCACCCATCTCTGGCTTTGCAGAAAGCAATTTGTCCCCTTCCATTGGTCAAACAAACTTTCAGTCTTCTGTCTTTGGCCAACCTCCCCCAGAAAGTTTCCGCATATTCCTATAAGCCACCTCAGGGCTCTCATACTGAAGGAGAGGCATTGTGGTGGTGTGGTACATTTGAATCAAGCATCCACATAGGAAAGCATTTAACAGACACCTGTTACGTGCTGAGTGAGGCAGCTAGGTGCTCAGTGGATAGAATGCTGGGTCTGGAGTCAGGAATATCTGAGTTCAAATTTGACCTCAGACACTGTGACCCTGGGCAAGTCACTTCATCCTGTTTGCCTTGGTTTCCTTATCTGTAAAATGAGCTAGAGAAGGAAATGGCAAACTGCTCCAGTATCTTTGCCAAAAAAGCCCCAAATGGGGTCACAAAGCGTTGGACATGACTAAAACTAAACCAAAAAGCAACTGAACACCAACAGATGTTCTGGGCACAGGAGTACTGAGTTTGAACCCTTTCTGCATCAGTCAAGAAGTGTTCTTGTTCCAGACTCTCTGCTAAATGGTAGGGATGCAAAGAAAGGCAAAATTATCCTTTGTCCTCAAAGAGCTTATATTCTAACAGGAAGGCAATAGGCAAACAACCAAATACATCTCAAGTATATGTGTCAATGGAAATCATCACAGAAGAAAGAACTGGGGGGATTGGGGTGGGTGGGGTGGGTAAAGGGAGTGGAAAGAGCAGATGGAGAGAGGGAGAGGGAGGGAGAGAGGCCTTTTCTACAAGGGGGAGATTTGAGTTGAATCTTGAGGGAAGCCAGAAGGCAGAGGTGAGGAGTGAGAGTGTTCCAGATGTGGGGGACAGCCCCCAGAAAGTCATGGAGGTTGAGCAGTGGAGTGGGAGGAGCCAGAAGAAGACCAATGTCACTGAATCAGCCTACCAAGAGGAAAGTGTAAGAAGACTGGAAAGATAGGAAGGGATGGGTTTGTGAAGGCTTTTAAAAGTCAAACAGAAGATTTTCTATTTGATCTTGGAAGAAATAAAGAGCCAATGGGGCTTATTGAATAACCAGTGGTCGATATAATCAGACTCTGCTCTAGGAAGGTCAGTTTGTCAGCTGAGTGGAGGATTGGAGTGGGGACGCATTAGCTCTAAGACTGTGGTCAAATCACATAGGATCACTTGGGGAGAAGGGGAAGGGGAAAGAGGAGGAGGAGGAAGAGGGGACGAAGTAAGAGGCTTTGGATCATAGAATCATAGCCAGAGCTAGAAGGGACCTCAGATGCCATCTAATCAATCCTCCTCATTTTGCAGTTTAGGAAACTGAGGCTAGAAGTTAAAAAGAAAGGGAACAATCAGTTATTAAGTCCTTCCTATGTGCCAAGTACTGTGCTAGGCATTGAGTTTGCAAACTATTGTTGTTTGCTGTTCATACTCAAAGAGGAAAAAAATGCTATCATTTGGATGTTGGAGTCAAAGGACAGTGTGTCTGACTGTGGATGATCAGTCCAGTACGAGCTCAGAAGACCCAACCACAGGCTGGGCACAAATATGACCGTTTGGCACATCTCATGTTTCCTTTGAGCTCTTTCAATTCTACTTTACTCATAAAACGTAGCACCTTCTCTTATGAAGGGCATGCCATGCTGAGTGGTTCTGTACTAGCATCTCCCTTGTCACACAATCAGTTTCAAAGTTCTCCAGAATGTCCTTGTATCACTTCTTCTGACCTTCCTGTGAGTGATTGTCTTGGGTGACTTCTCCATGAAATAGTCTTTTAGGCAAAAGTATGTTTGGTATTCAAACAACATGGCCAAACCATCAAAGTTGAGCTCTATGAGGTAGAGTCTGAATGCTTGGCAGTTTAGTTTGACTATGGACCTCAGTGTCTGGTACCTTATCCTGCCAGGTGATCTTCAGAATCTTCCTAAAACAGTTCAGATGGAAGCGATTCATTTTCCTGGCATGGCACTGGTAGCCTGTCCATGTTTCACAGGCATACAACAATGAGGTCAGCACAATGGCTCTGTAGACCTTCAGTTTGGTAGTCAGTCTAATACCTCTTCTCTCCCAAACCTTTCTTCGGAGCCTTCCAAACACTGAGCTAGCTCTGGCAATGTGTGCATCAACCCCACCATGTGTGTGGACATCTCTGGAAAGTATGCTTATTGCCTACCTGGAATTTACAAATGTAAGTGAAGAGAAAGAAAATCCCTATCCACAAGGGACTTGTATTCCATCAGTTAAGAAACTTACTTAACACTACACAGAATAGTAATAGTTGGGGGGGGGCAGGATTTGAACCCAAGTCTTTTCAGTCCAGTTCATATCTCTTTCTACTGTATCATCAAGTCTCCTCAAATTACTTTTAAGTCTCAGAGACTCTATTTCCTGATCTATCAAATGGGGATAAGCATGTTTGTGTTACATGTACTCTGCATGAGTTTTTCTCATTAATTTCCGTTGCGGTTCATTTTTCTGCCGTAATATACTCATGACAATAGCATCAATACCAGGAAGAGCTTTTTTTCACTCCCAGAACCCTAGAGACTGTTGGGACTGGGAACTAGGGTGTTGGGCACAGACACAATTAAATCTTCCCTATCCACTAGAATCATAGAACTGATAAGTGTTAGCATATGGAATATTAGGCTAGATTGGGACCCTAAACTATGAAATATTAGAACAGAATGTCAGAGTTGGGAGGGATCTTAGAATACAGAACGAAAATCCCGGGGAGGGTGAGACCTTAGAACCCAGAATGTGGAGCCAAAGGGGACTTTAGGATGTAGAACATAAAAGATTGGTCGTATCCGAGAGTGGCAGAGATAGAAGACACCTTTTTCATTCAGATTTGTGATTTTGTCAGCTCCATAAAATTCCTTCTGTCAATATAGATTAGTTGCCAGTTTATGATATATTTGCTATTAGCCTTGTGGATTATTTCTCCAAATTTGAACTTGTGCTGGTGAGTTGGGTCCTCAGAAGGAGTGATTAAAAGTACAAGTCTGATCAAGTCACCCTCTTCTCCCCACTACTCAGAAATTCCAACGACTCCCTCTCACCTCTAGGATCAAATGTAAAATTCTGTTTGACATTCAAAGTCCTTTATAATCTGCTTCACCCTCCACCCCCACCTATTCCACGCTTCTTACAGCTTACTCCAATGTATTCTCTGATCCAGTGACACTGGCCTTGTTGCTGTTTTTTTGAATGACACTCCGTCTTCTGACTTTGGGTAGTTTCACTGACTGTCCCCATGCCTGAAATTCTTTTCCTCCTGGCTTCCTTCAAATCCCACCTAAAATCCTACCTTCTGCAAAGAGCCTTTCCCAACCCTCCTTCCTTCTAGGGCTTTCCTTCTATTGATAATCTCCAATTCATCCTGTCTATATCTCGTCTGTACATAGTCGTTTGCCTTTTACTCTCCGTTGAGAGCAGGACTGTTAGTGCTTGGCACAGAGTAGATGGTTAATAATGTTTATTGCCTGACTGACTGGTTTTAACTGCAGTTCATGAGCCCTCATTGGTGTGTTTCCAATTAATAATCAGATTGTAGACTCAGTTCTTAGCAAAGGTATTTATCCAAATGGCACAGCAAGGAGTTTAGTTACCAAATATTTCCTCCCCAAATTGCTCTCACAAATATACTCAGAGTCCATGGGGGAGGGGGGGGAGGGAGGAGAGAGTAGGAACAGACAAAGCACAAATAATGAGGCATATGTGTAGGGATCCCGAGTGGCCAAGGTAATTCAACTTTGAAACATCAGGATGGTCTCCTTCATGCAGATACCTCATGAAGTTTGTTTATGTGATGGATTGGCCACTCAGTTTTGTGCCCCCTCAGGGCTTCAGCGCCAAGTTGTGTCACCTCCAAGACTAGAGAAGGGAGAAGTATAGGCTGTCCTGTTAGAGAATTCTTCCTAGTTCAAAGCTGGATTCCTTCCTTCTCTTACTTACCAGTTACATTCCCAGATTTCTATTGGGGTCTTATGCAAGTGAGTGACTGGGAACTGTGGAATTAAGGCAATTTGGCCTTTATGGAAATTTCATTGTCTTTGATGGTCTTTTTCTATGCAATTAAGTCGTTCAAAGCCTTAGTCCACTTCCTAGGTATGGGATACTTCATTTATACCTGAAATGATCTTATCACCTCTGTTCTTGCCCCTTAAGACCTTTTCACTTTGCTGAAAAATACAGAGGATACACACTTACATATTGCTGGAGAGAGTAAAGTGACTTGGCCAAGGTCACACAGCCAGTATATATCAATACTTGAACCCAGGCCTTCCTGACTTCCTGTATCTCCTATGCTATTCCACTCTGATAGGGACTTTAGAATGTGAAATATTAGAACTGGAAGAATCTTGTCAGTCATCTAGTTCAACCTTCTCTTCCATTTTTCAGACTGAGAGATTGAAAGTGACTTAGGATCTGGCAATGGAATCGAGGTTTTCTAACTCCAGATCTCTTGCTTTTTCCATCATGCTCCTTCGTGTCTTTTCATCCTCTAGCCTGGACTTTCAATTCTAAGCTGCCGGGAAAAGAACAGATACTGGTAGAAAGCAGGGATGCTTCCTAAACCCAGGAAGAGTTTGACAAAACAAACAAGGCGGGAAGTGGGGATATAATTTTCACCAAATATAAATAAGACCATCCTTTCTGAAGTCTCTCTGGAAACTTGCGGTCAGTTTGGACTTTGCTTAAGGCAGCTCTCTCCGCCACCGTGAGCCCAAAACGGCTGAACAAACTCAGAGCTTCACATGGGGCTGTCCCTCAGTGATTTCAGTGCGGGTGCATTTCTCTAAAGTGCAAACCTCAGAGGAAGCAGTGGAATCATGGATCTTGGAGGAGCTGACCTGCACCAGGGAGGAGAGGTCAGTCTTTGCCCTTTGGCACAGGCCCCCACCACAGGGAAAGTGAGATTTCAGGGACTTCTGGGCCCAAAACAGTCCCTCATTCAGGTAAGATCATAGGGATTTTGAGCTGAAGAGACCATTTTACTGAGGAGGAAACAGGTCCCAAGAAATGAAATCCTTTGATCCTTCTTCTTCCTACCTACCATTGTACTCATCTGTCTAGATGGAGGGTTCTTCTTAATCATAGCATGCCTTTATGCAGTACTTTAAGTCTTGGAAAGCACTTTCCAAATATCTCATTTGATCCTAGGAGGCAGGTGCTGCTATTAATCTCATTTTGAAGATGAGGTAACTGAGGCAGACAGAGGCTAAGTGACTTGCCCTGGGTCACATAGCTAGTAAGTGTCTGAGGCTGAATTTGAACTCAGGTCTTCCTGACAGCCCAGGGCTTTATCCTGGGTACCACTTATGACTCTTGGAAGCCTATTTTTTCCCTTGGCATCCCCAACCTGGAGCCTAGTTCATGGTAGCTATGTTGGCACTTGATGGATGCTTGTTGGATAAAATTTGTTAAAGCTCCTAAGTGACAGAGCCAGGGTTTGTACCTCTATTTTTTTCCTCTATACCAGAAACATCCACGGGCCTAAAATGTCCCCTTTGGAGATAGCACAATGCAGTGGAAAGAAGATGATTCTGGAGTCAGAACACCTGAGTTCAAATCCCACCAATGACACTACTTACATGCCCTTGGGCATTTAAACTCTCTAGGGCTTAGTTTTCTCATCTATAAAATGGGAGTTTTGACTAGAAATTCTCTGAGATCCTTTTCCAGCTCAGGTCAACGAGACAAGGTTCTTTTTAGTCTAAGTATTGCCCTCTTTTCAGAGACATCTTTTAAAATACAATGTCTTATTATACAGAGTATTGCCTTTTCAATTTATCCACCTATCAATTAATAAATACTTATTAATATTTCTATTCTATTATTAATATTCTGCTTCTATTCTCAGCTGAAAAGATTTTTCTAAAGCACGTCTGACTGTATCACCATCAACACCACCATTACCATCACTATTACCCATCTTCCTCCCATTAACATGAATGTTACCATCTCTTATCACCCTCACCAGCTCCATTAGAAAGTCTAAATTCACTGTCTTATTGGGTATGACTGTACCCTGGACTTACCTAAAGCAGAGTCCCTGCCTTCTGAAGTTTACAGCCTAAGAGTGTCTCTGTGATACCAACGGTCAGTCTGAGTCAACTGCCAAGGGATTAGTTGACTTCTGTTCCATCTCAGTGTCCAGGATGGAGCTCCCCCCCCCGCCCCCAAACATTTATCAGATGACAACACTAGGCTGAATTTGTAACACACATTATCATCACTCAGATCCAACTTTGGGATGTTCTCTTTGGAATATCTAGGACCTAGAGTATAGAAATGTAGGAAACCCAGATAAAACGCAAGAATTCCTTACCTGAGTATTGGCAGGCAAGCCCCACATCTAACAGAGGGGAACTCCAACCAATGTACGCCGTAGCCTACCCACTTCACAGGGTGTAGAAACATTGATTGGCCAGTTCCACATCTGTACACTAGCATTGTTTTCTAGTATTTGGAATCAGAAAGATCTGAGTTCAAATCTGGTTTCAGACACTTACTAGCTGTGTGACCCTGGGCAAGTCGCTTAACCTTGCTCTGCTTCTGTTTCCTCTTCAACAGAAATCATAATAGTACCTACCGATGGATCTGTATAGTTAATATCTATAAAATGATTATAGCACAGGGCTTGGCACACAGTACGTGCTTGTTAAATGTTTGTTCCCTTTTCTCTTCTTCTGCCTCCCAGGGTTGTTATGAGGATAAAATAATTTAAAATTTTCAAAGGGTTCTGCAAACCTTAAAGCATTATGGACGTTTTAGTGGTCATTATTATTAAATATAATAATTATTGGCTCCTCCTAAATGTTGCACACTCTGATTCAGACTCAGGTGAATTTGTAAAATTACCTTATAGCTTTGGACCCCAGCTGCGCTCTTCTGCTCTTATACCTGTCACTGATGGTTTGGGCCTCCCAATGACAAACAAATGGTTTGACTTCTTCGTTTCTTATTGAATTCTCTAATTTTGACTAACCTATCATTAAACAAAATTGTTCAGCTGTTTCCATATTGGACAAAAGGATCAGTTCCATCAAAATGGCAGAGAAGATATAGAGAAAGGAAATTAGAATGAAAATGATGAGATCTAGGATAGGGGAAGTAGAATTTTACAGAGAGTGAGGGTAAGGATGGAGCAATCAGAGGGATTGGGGTGGAGATTAGGGGTAAGTCAAAAATTCCCCTCTTTGAGAGTTGTCCCAAATGGCTGAGTTTCCTTATGACAGAGTGAATGGGTTTCCCCTCTCTTGAGTCCCATGGCTCAACTCAGTGCCTGGCACATAGTGGGCTTTTAATAAGTACTTGTTAACTGATTGACCAATTGAACTTCCAGGAACCTTCTGTGTTCCTGGTTTTGGTAGTGGCCTTTTCTCTTGGTCTTCATAAAACATATTGTTTAACATCTTTCTAATGATTTCTTTTTTCTTTTTTCAATTTTCAATTTCAATTTAATTTTAAAAAATTAATTTTAATTTAATTTATTTTTCTTTTATATTTTAAATTTTGAACTGCCTCTTTCTCTCCACCTTGCATTAGAGAAGGCCACCATTTCTCACACACACACACACACACACACACACACACACACACACACACACACACCCACACACACACACACATACACATACCATACTATGCATATTTCTATTTGTCAGCTTTGTCTGGAGGTGGGTAGCATCTTCCTTCATAGGTCCTTTGTAACTGATTTGAATATTTATAATATTCAGAATAGCTTAGTCATTCACAGTTATTCTTTGAATAGTTTGCTGTTACTGTATATAACATTTTTTTGGGTTCTGCTTATTTCCCTCTTCATTATTTCATGCAAATCTTTCCACATTTTAAAAAAATCAGCCTGCTAATCATTTCTTACTTCACAGTAGTATTCCATCACAATTATATATCACAACTTGTTTGGCCATTCTCCAATTGATGTGCGTCCCATGCATGTTCATTCAATGTTACATAATAACAAGTCACATTTCTATAGGCTTGCAATAGATTATGAATATCTCATTCTCTCCTCATGACCACACTGGGAAGGAGGCACTCTTATCATCTCCATTTTATAGATGAGGAAACTGAGGCAGGCAGAAGTTAAGAGTGACTTGCCTAGGGTCATACAGCTAGGAAGTGTCTGGTTTTCCTGACATTATGTCCAGTGTCCTCTCTCTAACAGGCCACCCAGCCATGTTATTATTGTTATCTGTGCTATCTCCAGCCTAGACAGTAAGTTTTTTGAGGTCAGGGTCCATTTCTCAGTTTATATCTTCACTAAGCCTACCGTAGATAGGGCTTTGATGACATCAAGCATCTTTTAAGCATTTTTTGTCATTACCTTTGTATTTTTATAAAACTCCATAGGAACTCTGGGTTGGGGAAAACATTGCTGACAGGTCACAATCACCACGTGGGAGGCCCAGGTTGCTCAGATTCCGTGGATGAAGGCCTGATTGACACTCACATGGAAGCATAAGATTTATAGCTGGGAGGGACCTTAGGATTAATTATAAAAGTAATACTAGCTAATAGCTCACATGTCTAGACTGCTCTATGGTTTCTGTGCACTTCTATGAGGTTGGCAAGGCAACTATAATTGTCTTGATTTTATAGATGAAGAAGCTGAGTCACCAGTTGAATGACTCTCCTAAAGTCACAGAGTTATTAGATGGTAGGGCTGGGATTTCAACTGCCATGCTTTTATGGCTATGCTACAATACTACTTGTGATCTCATGTATGTTGTTACTCGGTGGATGATGTTAATTATACCTTTGTGCCTTTCTTAGGCTCAATTTCTCCAGCTGTAAAGGGAAGGAGTTTGGACTACATGACCTTAAGGTCTCATTTAGTACCAATATATTCTAATGGCCCTTCCAGTTCCAACATTCTTTGTTCTAAGGTCTCTCCTGGTTCTAGAATTTTATGGTCTAAGATCTCTTGCAGTTTTCATATTCTGTATTTTAGGAATCTTAGCTTCTAACCGTAGCATCCTGAGTTCTAAGGCCTCTTCCAGTTCTGACATTCTGTACTCTAAGGGCCCTCCCAGCTCTGACATTCTGTGTTCTGAGGTTTCTTCTGGAATGTTCCTTACATCAAATCTAAATTTGATTCTTTGCAACTTTGACCACTGCTCCTCCCTTTAGGGCTAAGTAGAAAAAAATCTAATCTATCTTTCACTTTATAGTTCTTCAAATACCTCATTGTCAATGTGTACATCCCTGGAAAGTACACTATCAAGGTAAGTGAACTTATCCACAGCGTTCAGAACTTTTTCATTTGTTGTATCCAATGGTTCCACATATGGATGGTGTGGCGGTGTTTGATGGAGCACCTGTGTTTTCTTGGTGTTAATTATTAGGCCAAAATTAGCACAGATAGCAGAGAATTGATCCATACTTTGTTGCATCTCGGCTTCAGTGGATGCATTGAGTGCACAATCATCTGCAAACAGAAAATCATGTACCAACACTCCCTCCACTTTGGTCTTGGCTTGTAGCCTTTTCAAATTGAAGAACTTGCCATCTGTATGGTAGTTGACCTTGATGCCACGTTCAACCTCATTGAAAACATTTGTCAACATGGCTGAAAACATCATGCTAAAAAGCATGAGAGCAAGCACACAGCCTTGTCTCACTACACTGGTGACTGGGAAGGCACGAGAGCATTGTCCATTATCCAGAATCCTAACGCTAAATGCACATGTTGCCAGAGCTAGCTCATTGTTTGGGAGGCTCTGAAGCAAAGTTTGGGAGAAAAGAGGTATTATAATGACTACCAAACTGAAGGTCTACAGAGCTGTTTTGCTGACCTAATTGTTGTATGCTTGTGAAATATGGACAGTCTACCAGTGCCATGCCAGGAAACTGAATTGCTTCCAATTGAACTATCTTAGAAAGATTCTGAGGATCACCTGGCAGAATAAGGTACCAGACACTCAGGTCCTTGTTTGAACTAAACTGCCAAACCTTCAAACTATGCTTCAGAGAGTGTAACTCTGATGAACTGGCCATGTTGTTCGAATAAAAAATGTATGCTTGCCAAAAAGACTATTTTGTGGAGAACTTGCATGAGGCAGGTGATCACATAGTGGCAAGAAGAAGGGATACAAGGACACTCTCAAGGTCTTTCTCAAGAACTTTGGATTTGATTGTGGGACATGGGAGACACTGGCACAGGACTGCTCAGCATGGTGTGCCCACAACAGAAAAGGTGCTGTGCTCTATGAGCAAAGCATAATTGAAACAGCACAAAGGAAACGTAGGATGCACAAATTTGGAGTAACCACCCCAAATGTTCACAAGGACTATCTGTGCCCAACCTGTGGTAGAGCATTCCAAGCTCGTATTGGTCTGATCAGCCACAGTCAGACAAACTGAAACTTCATAGTGATGTCATTTTGGTTGTCTTCGAGAACAAAGAACAACCACCACCAACCATCTTCAAATACTTGAATACAACAGTCATGTTTACTGCCTCCTCTTCTCTTGGCTAAACATCTCTATTTCCTCCAACAGGTTCTCCTGCAGCCTAATCTCAAGGCCCTTTATTGTCCCGCTTACCCTCCTTTGTTCCCTCTCCAGCTTATCAATATCCTTCCTAAAATGTGGTGCCCAGAACAAATAAATGAATAAATGAAAAACTCATTTATTAAAAGCACTTAGTATCAGTCAGGCATTGTGCTGAATGTTGGGGCTACAAATATGAGCAAACCACACAGTCCTTGTCCTCAAGAAGATTACAATCTAACAAGAGAACTCAGCACACTCAGGAGAAAGTTGTGCTAGCAGGATGCTTTTCCCCAAAACTAATTCCAATTCCTAGGATGCTAACCGTAATTCTGAACCTGGTTTGGAGGTGACTGGGAAGTGGTCCAAGTGGCCTAGTTTGGGGTCAGTTCAGAAGCTAGAGTTAGGGGGAGGAGGGGAGTTTAGAAGGAAAAGGAGGAGGAAGACCAGAGGGCACAAGGTCCTAAAGTAAATGTAATACTATAGATGAATTCTAACCAATACAAAACATAGTAAGACTCAGGTCTTGTGACTCTTTCCGTAGTACAAGGTTGGTAGGGTCTTAAAAAAATACCAAGTCGTATTGACTGGCTCTATGGGATTACTGTTTCCTTTTCGAGATATTCATTTGCCACCCCTTTAACAATATATGCTAGAATTTTACCCAGAATTGAAGAAAAGCTCACTGGCCTCTACTTCACAAATTCCATTCTCTTCTCTTTTCTTTTGAAAACCAAGACAATCCTCTCCCATCCTGCAGCACTTCTTGAATTCTCTGAGATAATCCAACCCACTAGTTGTTTTAGTAATATGAGATGGAGTTCATCTGGGACTTGATGACTTGAACTCATCAAAGCTTCTCACTTGCTATCTCTCTATGCTTCTTGGGTATCTTGAGTATCCCCACTTGGGACTCCCCATTAGTCATTACTGCTTTGTCCTTTTCAGGGCAAAGGTTGTTCTTGGAAGGAACTGAGCAGCTCTGTCTTGACCTCCCTGCAGCCTTTGACACTGTGGATCACTTTTTCCTCCTTCATACTCTTTTTTTTTCTAGGTTTTAGGACGCTCCTCTCTCCTGGTTCTCCTCCTTCCTGTCTGACTGTTCCTTCTCCTTCTCCTCTGTTAGATATTTCTTCAGATCAGGCGGTTTAGCATAGGTGTCCTTCAGAGGTCTGTCCTGGGTCCTTGTCTTCTCCCTCTACACTTGGTGATCTCATCAGCTTCCATGGAATTAATTACTAGGTCTATGCTGATGATTCTCAGACCTACCTGTCCTTCCCCAACCTCTCTCATCTCC
The DNA here is from genome assembly GCF_028372415.1 of Notamacropus eugenii. Taxonomy (NCBI): domain Eukaryota; kingdom Metazoa; phylum Chordata; class Mammalia; order Diprotodontia; family Macropodidae; genus Notamacropus; species Notamacropus eugenii. Next base: position 62,308,027 of record NC_092876.1, read on the forward strand.
AACTGCCTTTCAGATATCTCAACCTGGATGTCCAGTAGATATCTTAAACTTGACACGTCCCAAGCAAAACTCTTTACCTTTCCTCTAAACCCTCACCCTGCAACCTTCTATATTCTAGGGTCCTTTTCAAATCTGACGTGCTATGATTTTATGACTCAAATGATAGTAAAATTGTTATTACTGCTGTTTTTAACATATACTGGTTCTGAAGGCAATTCCCAAAGGGGTGAACTGATGTAAAATTATAGCAAATATTCATATAGTGAGTACCAGGCACTGTGCTAAGCACTTTACAAATATGATCCCATTTGATCCTCACAATAACTCTGAGAGTAGGTGCTGTTATTATCCCCATTTTACAGTTGAGGAAACTGAGGCTGACAGAGGTTAAGTGATTTGTCTAGGGTCAAATAACTAGTAAATGTCTGACGCTAGATTTGAACCTGAGTCTTCTCAGCTCCAAGCCCAGTGCTTCATCCACTGTGCTGCCCAACTTCCTCAAGCCAAAACCTCACAGGAGAGGAGCAGGGCCTAGAATCAGCTTCTCTTGACCCCCAGTCTTGTGCTCCTTCTTGGTAGCAGTAAGAAGGGTTGGGGATTGACGGGTTTGGAAGAGTTTGGATACTGATTTTATGCCCCCTCGAAAACAGAGTCATTGCTCCTCTTGGCTCTCAAAAAGCACCTGGGCATGGTGCCAGGTAACTGGCCAGCAAGCCAGAGACGTGACAGGGAATCCAAAGAGATTTCTGGGCTTGGCCAGTTCTGGAGGTGGGAGGCAAGGGTTTGGGTCTTGCCAGGCAAAGAGATCCCCCAAGCAGGAAACACCTTCTCTGACTGAGGCTGCTCAGCCAGAGATGTGGGAAGAGACGGGCGACGTGGGCTGTCCACTGCCAAAAAATGAGGAGGGTAAACTATAAATGGTTGCCTTGGCTACCCTGGGCCCAAAGACCAGGACAGCAGGCAGTTGGCCTCTCACCATTTCTGTTAAGTAAGAGAAGAACCAAACCTTGAACCACTGGCCACCAGCTGCCACGGAAGAGGTTGACCTCACATGAATGGGGGCTTGGCCCATTGGAATGGTCCCTGCTCATATGCCCCCCAAGAGTGGACCTTGGAGAAATACTTGTAGTTCAGTGCTTAAAGCTGCCCCAAGCCTGGTGTTGTCATAGAGCTGGGCATGGAGGAGAGGATCCCTTCCTTCCTAATTAGAAGTCCGTGTCATGGAGTTGACAGAGACACAGATCTTGGGTTCAAATTCCGGCTCTACTACATCCTACCTGTGTGACCTTCAGCAAACCATTGAAACATTCCTCAGGTTGTTTTCCTCTTCTATAAAATGGAGTTATATTAGATCATGGCTGAGGTTCTTTCTTGTCTAAATCAAGGGTGCTTAACCTTGCATCCATGATCTTTTTTTTTTTTTAAATATTTCAGTAGCTATATTTTGGTATAATTGATTTCCTTTGTAATCTGATGTATTTCCTGTGTTTTTATTTAAAAACATGATTCTGAGGAGTCTTCCTCAGACTGTGAAAGGTGTCCATGGCATAAATAAAGCTAAGAATCCCCCTTCTAAAAATGATGAGACTAAGTAGTTTTATTTTACAGATGAAGAAACTGAGACTAAGGACCAATCAATCAATCAATCAATCAGTAAACATTTATAAAGCACCTACTATGTGTCATATTGAATGGCAAGATGTCAAAGGACTAGAGTCATAGGTTCATAGGCTCACAAGGGAGAGCTGGACCTCAGAGTCTGTCTAGAACAGGGGGTGGGATGGGGAAACCTATGGTTTTGAGGTCACATGGCCTCAAGGCTACAGTTTGCCCACCCCTGGTCTAGACTAAACCCCTCGTTAGTGGATGAGGAAACCAAGGCCAAGAGTAATGAAATGACTTGACCAATATCAAGCTGGATGTGATTCCCATGGATCCTATAGCATCAAGTCTGGAAGAGCCCTATGATTTGTTTCTTCCAGCTTTAGATCCAATGATTCCTAAGAGAGAACTTTGAGTCTCAATTCTATTATTTACCTGCTGAATGACCTTTGGAAGTCACTTGAACCCCCTGAGCATCTTCTTTAAAGAACTTCATTTTAAGTTGGACTTAAAACTAGATGGGACCTTAGCTATCTCCTCCAACTACTTCAGTTTACAGATGGAGAAACTGAGGCTCCAAGAGACTAAGTGACCAGCCCGGTATCACAGGGGTTAAATAACAACTAGGGATCAAAACCAGGTTACTCCCAGTCCAGGACCCTTTTCATTACAGCATGTTTTTGTGATGCTGGGATTCTGCACTTCCTACTCCCAGGTAGAATCCATAGAACACAGGCTGTTCGAGCTGGATGGAACTTTAGAATATAGAAGACCAGACCTCAGAGCACAGAACATTAATGCTGGAAGAAATGTTAGACTATCACTCAACTAAGAAATGTGTAGCAGCTGCCTCCTCTATACCAGGGACTGTACTAAGCTCTGGTGATATTTTTTGTTGTTTAGTCATTTAAGTTATGTCCAACTCTTTGTGTCCCTATTTGAGGTTTTCTTGGCAAAAATACTGGACTGGTTTGCCATTTCCTTCTCCAGGTCATTTTATAGATGAAGAGCTGAGGCAAACAGGGTGAAATGACTTGCCCAGGGTCACACAACTAGTGTCTGAGGCTAGATTTGAACTCAGGTCTTTCTGTCTCCAGGTCAACAAGCTGCCCTCTAGGGATACAGAGGAAGGCAAACAATAATCCTTGACCTCAAGGAGCTCATACTCTAATGAAGGAGACAATAGGATAAATAGGAAATAATTAGCAGAGGGAAGGCACTAGAATTATGAAGGGTTGGGGAAGTCTTCCTGTAGAAGAGGAGAGTTTAATTGAGATTTAAACAGGGAGGTCAAGGAGGTCAGTGGACAGAGATGAGGAACCAGAGCATTCCAGACATGGGCACAGCCAGAGAAAATGCCTGGAGAGGAATGATGGAGTATCTTGTTCATGGAACAGCCAGCATCACTGGATCAAAGAGTACATGATGGGGAGTAAAGCATAAGAAGGCTGGAAAGGTGGAAGGGGTTAGGTTAGGAAGGGCTTCAAATGCCAAACAGAGGATCTTGTATTCAATTTTGGAAGTGAGAGGGAGTCACTGGATTTTATTGAGTAGGGGGTTGACCTGGTCAGATTTGTTCAGTAGGAAAATCACTTTGGTGGCTGAGTGGAGGATAGAGTGGAACAGGGGAACAGATCTGAGGCAGGCAGACCCAGCTGCTATTGCAACAGTCCAGGTGTGAAGGGATGAGGGTCTGCACCAGGGTGGGGGGCAGGGTCAGAAGAGAGAAGGGGGTGTATTCAAGAGATGGTGCAGAGTTGAAATCAATAGATCTTGGAAAAAGCTTGGATGAGATATAGTGAGGATTGGGGGATGAGAGATAGTGAGGAATCTGAGATGACACAGGTTATAAGTCTGAGGGACTGAGAGGATGGTGTTTCTTCCACAGAAATAGGGAAAGTAGGAAGGAAAGATAATGAGTTTTGGTTTGAACATGTTGAATTTAAGATGTCTATTGGACATCCAGATTGAAATGTATGAAAGGCAGTTGGAAATGAGAGACTGGAGGCCAGCAGAGAGATTAGGACAGAGTAGACAGACTTGAGATTCATCAGCATAGAGACGGTCATTAAATCCCTGGGAGCTGATGAGCTCATCAAATGAAGTAGTATAGAGGGAGAAAAGAAGAGAGCCCAGAGGGATGAGGGACAGAACCCTGATGGACACCCATGGGCATGATCTGGAGAAGGATCCAGAAAAGGAGACTGAGAAGGAGTGTTTAGAGAGGTAGGAGGGGAACTAGAAGAGAGTGGTGTCCTGAAAACTTAGAAAAGAGAGTATCAAGGGGGAGAAAGATCAATGCTAGCAATGGCTGCAGAGTGATGGAGGAGAATGAGGAATGAGAAAAGCACATTGGATTTGTCAAGCAGAAGGTCACTGGTGACTTAGGGAGAGCAGCAGAATGACAAGGCTGGAAGCCAAAGGGTTAAGAAGAGAGTGAGTGGGCCTTGGGACAAAGGATGTCAAAGCTGGAAGAGGCTTTGGAACTAGACTATTAAAAATGGAACACACCTTAGAAACATTAGAACGTCAGAGGTAGAAAGGCCTTCAAACAGAATGTCGGAGCCCTTTGGACATAGAACGTCAGAGTTGAGAGGGACCTTAGGACACAGAAGACACCTTGGCCAACGGTGTCAGACTCAGAGAGAAACGGATCCTTGTGTTGACTTAGAAAGTGTATTATAATTTTGACTTCTTGACATTATTGACTTAGAAAACTAAAAATCAACATTATCTATGTGATACTGCATTAAAAAAATCCCAATTACATTTTAATTTTGCTCTCCATGCTGGAGAGTTTTGTGTTTTGAGGGAGCTGGGGCTGGGGATTTATGCCTTAGAAGACAGAATATTCTAGCATTAGAATGTCAGGGATGGGCGGAAGGGTAATTTTGAATAAGGGAATTACAGCACACTTTGGAGTGGGATGGGGGAAGGGGTATGAGGTTATGTAGACAAGCGTGCACTTATTATCCTTCCATAAGGAAGATGCCTGAGTGCTTAGCTATAACTCAGGAGAGGGAGCTTGGAATCACCAGAGAGTCTTCCTGGTTGTTATCGGCCCCACGTGCAGTTGTAGCTACAAAGGGCATCATCAGAAGTGGGCACTGGAAGTAGATATACAAAGCCATGACTCCTTCATCTGTTAGCCAATCAGTACTAATTAATCAGCAACTGTTCTGTGCCAGGCACTGTGCTAAGGGTTGAGGTAAAAACCCTCTGAAGGAGCTTATGCACTAAAAAATAGAAAGGGGTAGGGGCTAAGCCTGGGATTTCACTCATCCCAGATGATAAAACTCTATCTACTAATAGAGTTTATATAAACAAATGATACAAGGCAAACTGGGGTTGGGGGGAGTACTAGTCCCTGGGTGGGCAGGATCAGGGAAGTCTTCGTGTCCCACTGGCCAGCCTGGCTGAACTGTAGAATGCTTTAAATGCACTTTATATTTGATCCTAGTAGTAATAGGGGACTATTGAAGTTTATTGAGTAGAAGAATGTTTACTCTGCTTTAGGCAGCTGAATGAATAATGGATTGGAATGCAGAGAAGTTTGAGGCAGGGGGACCCCTTAGAAGGCAAACACACTAATCCAGGCAAGAGGTGGTGAGGGCCTGAACTGGTTGTCTGAGTAAAAGGGGGAAAATGTATAGGAGAGGTACTGTGGGGAGAGAAATGACAAGACTGGCAACTGATTGGAAACGTGGGATGAACAGGAGTGGGGAGTCAAGGATGAAACTGAGACCGTGAATGCAGGCACCTGGAAAGGTGAAGGTAGTTTGGAAGAGGAGGTCTTGGGAGGGGACCCCAGAAGATAAATTCTATTTTGGACGTAACTTAATTTGTGATGCCTACAGGACATCCAGTTCTTATTTATTTATTCATTCATTTATTGAATAAATGTATTTTCTAGAGGCAGGTTCCAGTAAAGACAATCTCTCCTGCGCAGTCTTTCCCCTGATCAGTAAAGACCTTTCTGAGTCCCCTTGGACCATCAACTCACATAGCTCTAGATCTGTACCTTTCTAATACATTTACCATGTATCAGGATTTATTTTGGTCATCTGCATATGCTTTGTTGGTCCTCCTAGACAGGGGAAGGGATTCTGTGACCTTGAGGCAACAAGGGCCCTCTAGGTCCTCAGGTGTGGCCCTTTGACTGAATCCAAACTTCACAGAACAAATCCTTTTATTAAGAACCTAGACTGTGAGTTCTAGGAAGGCAGACACTCTAACCAAAGAAAAGAAGACAGTGTAGTGAGGTAAAAAGAGCCAGGATAGTGAGTCAGAAGACCTGGATTCGAATCTTAATAACCATTTATTTACCTGCAACAATAGTTAGCTGACATGTCTTCTCTGCTCTTTTGACTTTTTAAATCCCTATTCCTATTTTATAGCATCATAAGATTTAGAGTTGGAAAGCATTCCTCTCATTTACAAATGAGGAGGCTGGGGTCAAGAGAGGTTAGGAGACTCAACTTTAATGCTCCCTCTCCCATGAAACTGTCCCTGATTCTTTATCAGGTTGGGCTGGGGTTGAGGTTGGATCCCTCTGTCTCTTCTAGCTCTCAATTTGTGACCTTGTGATTTGTGATGTCCCTAATTTGTTATTTCATTGAGTTGTTAACGACCATTTCCCTTTCAGGCATCACACCAAACTTTACTTGTACCTCTGCTGTACATTTGGCTTACATCTTGTTTATTTATGTATGCAGTATGTCTCTTTATAAGTGTATAATTTCCTTGAAAGCAAGGACTGTATCTTGTATGAACTTTGTATCTTTGTATTCCCCCAGTAAAATATAAGCTCCTTGAGGGCAGAAACTGTATTTATCTTTGATTTTGTATTCTCACTGACTGACACATAGGAGATGCTTAATAAATACTGTTGAATTAATAATAAAAAAGAAATTAATAAACATTGAATTGAATTTTTGAAAAATTCTCTCTATGCTGGCTGCTTTGTCTTGCATGATTCCCACTTTCAGAATTTCTTGTACTGATCATTTTCCCTTGGCAAAAAATCCTAGATCAGTTCCTCTCTGTGGTCCTTCTTTCCTCTTCTAGCTCTTGATTTGGGCAGTGTTGTGGGGTTGAAGAAACAATGCTGGACCTGTTGTTCACGCACTTGGGTTTTCATCCCAGCTGTATTTCCTGTAAGCCCATGAACAATTCACCATCTCTCTAATTTTACTCCATTTGCAAAATGAGGATCACAGAATCTGAGAGTTAGAAATGACCTCATCAGTCATCAAACCAACCTATACTTAACCAGGAATCTCTTCTACTCTATCTCAAAATGTTAGAAATAAGAAATTAGGGAATATGGGAATTATAGTTGGAATAAATCCCATTTATATAACACTTTAAGATTTGAGACCAGTACTGTGCATTCTGGGGATGTAAAGACAACAGTAAAACTTTAGTCCTTACCCTCAAAGAGTTTATAATCTAATGGAAAAGACAACAGGCATGTATATAAGGACACGTGGAGTATGTATGTACACAATGATTATAAGTTTGTGGTAGGAGGGAGGGTACTAGGAGTTGGCGGGATCAGAAGAGGCTTCGTGCAGAAGAATGTGGTGATGGAGATAGGTCTTGAAGGGATGCAGAAGTGACAGAAGTAAGAGGGAGTACATTCGAAGCATGGGGGACAGCCAGTGCCAAAAGATAAAGATGGAAGATTAAGCTTTGGGTGTGAGGAACAGTAAATAGTTAAGTCTGGTCATACTGAAGTGTGTGGTGATAAGTGATGATAAGAAGATTGGATAGGTGAAGAGCTTTAAATGTCAAACAGAGGAATTTGTTTTTGATCCTAGAGGTAATCAGGAGTCATTGAGGTTTATTGAGTAGGGGGGGCGGTGATGTGAGACCTTCACTCTAGGAAAATCACTTTGACAGCTAGGAGAAGGATGAGTTGGAGAACAGAGAAATTGGAGGCAGGGAGACCAATCGGGAAAATATCATAATAGCCCAGGAGAGGGAAGATGAGACTCTGGAGTAGGGTCGGGGGCCATATAAATTAAGAAAAGGAGATGAATGCAAGAGTGGATGTGGTGAGACAAATAATAATATTTAGAAACTGGATACAGAGGGGAGAATGAGAGTGAGCCATCAAGGAGGACATCGAGGTTGGAACCAAGATGTCAGGAAAGATCTCCTTGATATACTTGCTCCTCCTTGAGGGTAGAGACTATCCCTTTTATCTCCAGCGCTTAGTACAATGCCCAGCACATAACAGGGGCTTCATAAAAATGCTTGTTGTCATAACCTGAGACCCACTCTCCAGTTTGGTGACTTCCTAGCCATTTCATGAGGAGCCTCAGTCATGCTCACCTAAGAACTGGCTATAATGATGGTGATGATGCATAGCTAGCATGGATATAGCACTTCCACGTTTGTAGAGCTCTTTCCAAACATTATCTCATTTTATTCTTACAAAATCATTGGGAGGTAAATGGTATTATTCTCCTCATTTTACAGATAAGGAAACTGATACAGATACAAATAAAGAGAAGTTATTTAGTGGCTGGTGAGTAGCACGTAATTACAGGGTTGAGTGACTTGTCTAGGGTCACACAGCTAGTAAGTATCTGAGGCTGGATTCAAACTCAGACCTTATTGTCTCCAAATCCAAAGCTCTTTTGACTGTTTGATGTTCTGCTTCCTCTCTAGCTACTTTCCCTGTCCTTTTCTCCTTCCCATTTCCCCCTCCCCTTTCTAGCTTCCCTTTCTGTGTTGTCTTCTCTATTAGAATACAAGTTCCTTGAGAGACTGTTTGATTGGCTTCTATTTGTATAGCCAGAGTTTGGCATAGTGCCTGGCATTGTAAGTCTGAAAAATGCTTTATCTACTTACCGATCTCAAGCCCACTAGCTCATTTCAGGTCTATCTGCCTCCATTCTCTCCCTCCTTTTCAACCTCCTCACAAGTGTCAGGTTGATATTCCTGAAGTACAAATCTGACCATGTCACTCACCTACTCAAGAAACTCCAATGGTTCCCTATTACCTCTGGGATAAAAAGTAGACTCTTCTGTTTGGCATTTAAAGCCCTTCACAATTTGTCTGTAATCTACTTTTTACACATTATTCCCCTTCATGAATTCCTTTGTAACAAAATCAGCCAGCTCACTTTCCTTATAGAAGAATCATTTCTTATCACCATGCCTTTGCACAGGCTGTCTCCCATGTATGGAATATCCTCCTGCCTTTCTTCTGTCTCTTAGAATAGTTTGCTTTATTCAGAGCTCAGCTCAAATGCTACATTCTATTTGCGACCTTGCCTGATCCTTCCACTATCGATTCCTCCTCCCCATCCAGTTTTACTTTGTATATATTTTCTTATATTTACTTACATGTATGAGTGTGTTGCTTTCTGTGATAAAAATGTATGTATGTATGTAAGCTCATTAAGTCAAGCCAACAAGCATGTAGTAAGCACCTACTGTGCAGAAGGCATTGTTCTAAGCTCTGGGGATACAAAGAAAGGCAGAAGACAGTCCCTATCCTTAGGGAACTCCTACTCTAATGGGGGAGATACCATGTAAACTAGGACTGTTTCATTTTTTAAATTTGCATCCTAATGCCTAGTAGAGTATCTGACACACAACAGGCACTTAACTAATCCTTGTCAATTAATTAATTCAGTGATCAGATTTCTGTCTAGAGAAGGGGCTCTTAACCTTTTTTTTGTGTCATAGACACCTTTGGCAATCTGACAACATCTTTGACAACATCCTTTCTCGGAGTAATGTTTTTAAGTGCATACAATTGAATTCATAGGTTTATAAAGGAAACCAATTATATTGAAATATAGTTATTATCCAATATTAAAATGAAACCAAGTTCTCAGACTCCAGATTAAGAACTCCTGGTGAGTAGCATGTAATTAACAAATAAAGGAGTTGAGTCTATTCATCACATATTCCCTAATCACAGATCAGATAGACACTATGTTGGTTATGGCACCGGTCAAAGCTAATTCGTAGGAATGCTTTATTTTAATACCAGGATCTTGTCTCTCTCCAAATACTGGTCCCAAGAGCTTCCTAACCCAGACCTGTCCAACAGTGGAAAGATCTGCCTTGATAGATAATAGGTTCCTCTACTCTGGAAATCTTTAGCCGGGGTGGGGAAACTGTGACCTTGAGGCCTCTAGGTCCTCAAGTATGGCCCTGTGATCGAATCCAAACTCCACAGGCTGCACTTGAGGACATAGAGGGTCATATGTGGCCTCAAGGCTGAAGTTTCCCCACTAATTTGTTCTGTGAAGTTTGTATTCAGGATTTGTTCTGTGCTCTATCCACAAGTGTATGTGTGGGGGGTTTCTTCCTTTGGATGGCAGTAGGTCCTCTTCAAATAATGCCACCCCTTCTTCAGACTTAGATTTTTCTGGTAGGGACATAGTAATGGTACCTAAACTTTTTTCAAACTGTATTATGCTTTTTTAGCATCAGAAATGCCACTAATGTGTGTGTGTGTGTGTGTGTGTGTGTGTGTGTGTGTGTGTGTGTGTGTGTGTGTGTGTGGTAACTCTGGAAGCAAGCACTTAGACTTTTCCTACCCTGGCTTTTTCATGTTTCTAAAATCTTTCTGCACAAAGCCTTCTTCTGGGTGATCTGGTTTCCAGCAGGTTTTAGAGTCCACCTGGCTCCATGCATCCACTGTTCTGGCAGGGAGAACAAGGGAACTTTTACCTATTAGGTTGAAGGGAGGTCTCTATACCCTCCTATCATCACTGACAGGAAGTAGCTGCTATTCTGAGATGTAAGGAGGATGCCAGAAGGGCCTTGGAGTAACCATGGTGACTCTGTGGTGGCATTGGTGACCTGGATGACCTTGGGCCAATGGTAACCCTAATGCAGGTCTTCTAAGCTCTGGTGGGGACACCTCTTTATGACTGTATTCCAGGGGCAAAGGTCACCTGGAAGCAATCTCCTTTTCTTACACATTGGGGACCACCATCTCTGCTGCTTCTGTATTGTTGGACAGCCCTTCCTTCCAGGGAATAACCTGAAGCAGGGGGGCCCAGGAGAGAATGTTCAAATTGCTGGGTAGGTTTCAGATACACCTGAATGACCACAGAACCATAAAGTGTTAGGCCTGGGTGGCACCTTAGAACAGAGACTATTAGACCAGAGGATGTTAGAGCTGTAAAGAATCTTAGAACATAGAATGTTATAATGTGGTAGAGGAGTTGGAAAGAACCTTAGGTCATAGAATAGCAGAACATGGAATGTCAGAACTGGGAGAGGCCTCAATACCTAGAATGTCAGAGTAGGAAGGCTTCATAGGATACAAAATGTTTGAACTGGGATGAAACTTAGAATACATAAGATTAGAATTGGAATGGACCTTAGAACTTATCAGAGTTGGGAGGATCCTTAGAACAGAGAGAGAGAGAGAGAGAGAGACAGACAGACAGACAGACAGACAGAGACAGAGAGAGACAGAGAGACAGAGAGAATGAGAGAGAGAGAGAGAGAGAGAGAAAGAGAGAGAGAGAGAGAGAGAGAGAGAGAGAGAGAGAGAGAGAGAGAGAGAGAGAGAGAGAGAGAGGAAGAGAGAGAGACCTTCAAACATAGAGTATCAGAGCTGGGAGAGACCTTTATGGGACGTCAGGGTTGGAAGGGATCTCAGTAGCCATCTAGTCCAAATAGACCATGGTAGGAGCCTCAATCTTGGTTTTCCTATTGAGGCCTTTCCATTTTTTTTTTTAAAAGAACACTTTATTATCCTTGATAACTTAGAGATCAGACTAGATGACCTCTTCTGGTTCTAAAGCTGTGGTTCTATGATCCCAAGTTCCTGGGTCTCTCTTCCTCATCTTAAAATGAGGGGGTTAGACCAGATTGTCCCTGAAGTCTCACTTCTAGATCTCTGCTCTTGTGGTTCCTTCCTCTTCTAGGTCCTTTCCAATCTTCCTTCCCCAAATGTGAATCTCTGATTCTTCAAACCCTCCATATTTTATTTTCAGGTATGAATCTCACCTTCTTCCATGTCTTCCACCACTCATTGAGAAAATCTGAAAACAAAACCAACTACAATTGCGTAAAGTCAAACAAAATGAATTTCTTCATTAGTCATATCCAATATATATGTATATAATATGAGGTTTCATGTATGTTACTTCATCATATATGAAGACAGCTGCTTCAATCCTCCCTCTGAGAGGATCAGCTTTCTCTCTAGAGGTGGGCAGCGTGTTTCATCCTGAGTCGTCTGGAGCTGGGGTTGGTTCTATTGTGTTGATCAGAGTTATTGAGTCTTTCAAAGTTACTTATCTTTATAATGTTCCTGTTGCCATATAAATTAATCTCTTGACTTTTGTTCTGCCACTGGACTCTGGACTCTTCAATGACTCTAGAAGAGAGAGTCAGGTTGATGACTTTGCACAACCCTGCCTCACTTAAATCCAATTCACTTGTAAGTCAAGACAATACCCTGTGATGCCACTGGACCTCTTCAAAAATGAAAGACAAACACCCCTCCCCCCCACTACCACCACTACCACCACCATCCCATTCTTCTGGTTCTGCTCACTTCACTTCGCATCAGTTCATACAGGTCTTCCTGGGTTTCTCTAAAACACAGGTTTTAAAATACAGGTTTTTCTAAAACCATTCTCTTTATCATTCCTTAAATTTTAATTTCAGTTCCAAATTCTCTCCCTCCCTGTACCCCTCCTCCACCCATTGAGAAGTCATTGTACATATGAAGCCATGCAAAACACATTTCCATATTTGTCATGTTGCAGAAAAAAACAAGAAAAATTAAGAAATGAAAAAATACTTCAATCTGTACCCAGAGTTCATCATCTCTCTCTCCCCAGGTGGATAGTGTTTTTCATCATGTCATTTGGAATTTTCATAGATCATTGTATTAATTAGAGTAGCTAAGTCTTTCACAGTTGTTTGTCATTATCATACTGTTGTATGATGTTCTCTTGGCTCTGTACACTTTCCTTTGCATCAATTCATATAAATCATCCTGGGTTTCTCTAAAACCATCCTCTTTATCCTTTCTTATAGCACAACAGTTGTCCATTATGAACACATGCCATAACTTTTCCAGCCATTTCACACTTCATGAACATCTTCCTAGTTTCCAATTCTTTACCATCTTGAAAGCATTGCTATAAATATTTTTGTACAGATAGAATAAAATTTCTAATGATTCAAGACTTTCAAGTTCTTGTTTTGCTCAAAATATATTTTCGATTGGCTCAGATGTCTTAAAACATAGACCATAGCTGTAAAGTTGGAAGGGACATTAGAGTGAGGTTGCCTTATTTGGAAACCAAGGCTCAGAAAAAGTGACTTCCTTCAGAAACTCTCAGCAGCTCAGGGAACTTTAGTGCGAGAGTTCATGACACTGGTGGGTGTGCCAGGAGGAACACTTAGTTTTTAGCAACATCTGGAAAGAGCTTCCTTGAACCTGAGGACAATAATACTTTGGTTCCTTCAAGTGGAACATGCCTACACACTGTCTACCTGCCTATTCCTCCGTTTTGTTTGGGAAGTCATTGGGCCTTTGTGAGAAGGAGAAAGGAGGAATTGAGAGAAGAAAGAGACCTGTAGACCTGAAAGAACATCACCAGTGATCATCAGTTTTAACTGCAAGGGACCTAAGAACCTAGAATGGAAGAGTTGGGAGCGGTCCCCTAGTCTAGCTCCCTCATTTTCTACTTGAGAAAATGGACTTGGGGTGGAGATTTTTCCAAGGACACATTGTAAGTGAGTGGCATTGAGTTTTCTAATGGTGAAGCACTTGGTGTGATGAACACTTAAGGCAGTGAAGTGTGGTAGGAAAAGCCTGGACTGGGGATCAAGGGGCTGGGGTTCTAGGAATCTGCTCTCTAGTCCTCATTTTGCCATGGACAAGCTGTGTAGCACTGGGAGAATCACTTCCCTGTTTAGGGGCCTCAGTTTTTCCAACTGTAAATGAGACATTTGGACTTATATGGTGTCTACCAGTGTTAAATACATGAACTTATGATTCTTTCCCAGCTCTGTCATCCTGTGTTCTAAGGAGGCCCTCCCAGCTCTGACAGCTTATATTCTAATGTCCCTTCCCAGTTCTGAAATTCTGTGTTCTGAGATCCTTTCCAGCTCTGACATTCTGTGTTCTATGGTCCCTCCCAGCTTTGACGTTATGTTCCAAGGTCCCTCCTGGCTCTGACATTCTGTGTTCTAAGGCCTCTTCTAGCTTTGATTAGAAGATCATGTAGATTGCTAAATGAAGCTAGCTGTCATTCTCTACTTCTGTAACTACGTGAATAAAGAGTGTAATCACCGAAACTCTTAACAATGATCTAATAACAGGTTCAGACTTGGGCATTTTTTACAAAAAAAAAAGCTACAGGGCACCTACAGGTGTCAGCTCAGCCAAGATTCTGCAGATAAAGATTCTAAAGATAATATTTGTTGAATTGAACTCTGTCTTAACTTAGAGCTCGGGCAAGACTCGTTGCTTGGTGAGGCTGAGGGGTTTGTTTGTTGTGGTGATTCAGGGCAGGCAACTGGAGCTGAAAGTGATTGAACCAGAGCCCTGGGAGCTATGGGTCTGTCCTGTGCCCTTGAGGGGACCTTAGAATGAGGCAAGGCTGTTTGGGACTCAAACACCAAGATTTAGCCCTTTGAGGTCTCTTTATAAGGGGGCATCGGTAAAATCATAGAATGCTAGAACATAAAAAAGACACAGGTGGGAGGACCTTTAGAACACAGAGTGTCAGAGTTGGGAGGACCCTTAGAACACAGAATGTCTGAGGTGGGAGGGCCCTTAGAGGGCCCATTCCCTTAATTTTACAGCTAAGGAAAGTGAGACACAGAAAGGGGAAGTTGTTAGCTGTATAATTTTTTGTCTTAGTGATCTTCCATTGTAACACACAAGCTCATTAATCAGTACACTCCTTCCAAATTGTCCAGATGAGTCTGGGTGTTGGGAAAGTGTCAGAGCGCCATGTAGAAACAGCTACAGCTTGCAGGGAGGCATGTCTGTGTGTGGGTGCAGCCTCATTATGGTTCTCCAGCCCCATCAAAGCAGATTCACTGAGTTTAGTGTTCCAACCAGAGTTTGAGCAATAGTCTGACTGTTTAAGCCAACTTGGAGGAGTCTCCTAAGAAAGCCACCTGTGGGGGGCAGGGAGGAAGGGGTACACTGGGCTGCTGGGAAAAAGCAACTGCAGCCAGACCCAGAGACTTCACTTTGGATACTTAGTTATCAGAGGCAGACTGCCTGATTCTTCTGGGTTATCCAGGAGACTAAGTCCCTGGCTTAAGGGCTCAGGTTAGGAACAGGCCATAAAATATTCATAGCTCTTGGATACTCAGTAAATACCACTAGGCCTACAGGTCTTAGGAGGCCCCATTTCCCAGGGTCTCCAGAGACTGCCTCCACCCAAGGGCCTTGGGGTCAGTGGGCAGCTATGGTTGTTACCAGTCAGAGTGAACATCCTGGATTGAATGGCCCCTGCTTGTAAAGTTTTGTATTGGCATATAGAACGTTGTATGTTCTAAAGTCCCTCCTAGCTCTGACATCCTGTATTTTAAGGGCCCTTCCAACCCTGACACTCTGGGTTCTAACCTCTCCCAGCTCTGACACCCTGGGTTCTAAGGTCCCTACTAGTTCTGACATTCTATGTTCTAAGGACCCTCCTAGTTTTGACATTCCTTGTTCTAAGGACTCTCCCAGCTCTGACAGTCTATGTTCTAAGGCCCCTCTCATCTCTGACATCCTGTGCCCCTCCCATCTCTGACAGTCTGTGTTCTAGGGTCCTTCTAGCTCTGACATTCTATATTCAAAGTTCCCTGGAGTTCTGATATCCTCAGGTCCTCCTAGCTTTAGTGTCCTAGGCTGCAGGAAGCTCCCAAATCTGGCCTCATTGACATTTTCCTGGGGTGGGATCCAGTTCTCTCTGATGATGGCTTTTTTTCTCTCGATAAATCTGAATTTTTCAGCTTGAATCTGTAGAGGAGGGTATTTTATTCCAAGAAGGTACAGAAGGGAGGAGAGGCAGTAGAAATTATGAGCCCTAGGAGGGGATACTTCTCTGTTGTGATTTCACAAGTGCATAAAAATGGTGCCCTGGACCCTGCAGGGGAAACTGGGAGATGACATACACTGAATTTCCCATTTTCCCCTCTTCAGACTCCTGGGCCCAGTTTTGGGGACCATGAATGTGGGCTTAGGTGGGACTTCTATTTTTTGAAACTTCTAGGCAGAGTGCTTTGGATGTTTTCTGGATTTGAAAAGCAATGTTATCTTGAAGACAAAGCAGAGTTGTGAAGAGTCCTGTCTCAGTCCAGCTTAGCTCTCTAGGTTCAATTCAAGCTCTATAAGATTGTTGCTTGTCCTTCGTTCTTGAAGAGGATGGTGACGTCAGGAAGGTGATGCCATGACTTTGAAGTGAATTGGATTACAGTGAGGCAGGACTGTGCAAAGTCACCAGCCTCATTTTTTCCTCTGGACCATCTGGGTCCAGTGGTCAGGATGACTAGAGATGGTCCCTGCAACTTTCTAGCTGTATGTTCCTGGACAAGTAGTGTAACCTCTCTGTGCCTAGGCTGACAGATTTAGAGCTGGAGGGGACTTTGGAGGTCATCCAGTCTAGTGATGTTAAATTCAAATGGAAGTAGGGTCATTAAACCTCACATATAAGAATCTCTGTAGCATATTGACTTAGAAAATCACAAATTATCACTTTTTGTATATTTATTTATTTTGTTTCCCAGTTACATTTTAATCTGGTTCTGGCCACACTCTCTGGAATGTTTCAGGCTGTATTTTGGGCAACATGTTTGAAACTTCTGATCTAGTCCATTGACAGAGGTTTACAGATGAGGAAACTGAGGTCCAGAGAAATTAAGGGACTTACTCAAGGTTCCATAGGTAAAATGATTTGATCCCAAAGTCTTTTGGCCCCAAACCTAGTATTCTTTCCCTTGCACCCCAATGGCTCCCTCATTTTTCACATGAAGAAATGGAGACTCAGAGACCCCATGATATGCACCCTAAAATCACATCACTAGGAGGGAGCAGAATTGAGATTTGAACCCAGGGACTAATTTGGTGAAGGTCACACAAGTGGAAAATTGAAAGATGACACTTCACAGCATTGTTGCAGAGAAAGAGTATGGCAGACCCTAAAGTTGTAGTGTGGCATTATGGGTAAAGAGTTGACCTTGGGGTCAAGAATATTCAAGGCCGGACTTGGGCTCTGTCCCAGGGCATATTCCTTATCCTTCTCAGTGCCCCAGGCAGCCTTCTAGGACCATGATTTCCAGAGAAGGCTCCAATCTGCTTTGGGAGGATCAGAGATTTTTGAGCTCGAAGGGACCTTAGAAGCCATCTTAATTTATAGAGGAGAAACTGAGGCTTACAGGGGTGAAAATACTTGCCTAACTTCATATGACTGGTAAATATTGGAGGTAGGATCTGAATCCAGCTTTTCCTGACTCCAAATCTGGCACTCTATCCACTGGAGGAAATTTCTCACCAGTTGCTCCCTACATTGATGAGATCATGGCTTTTGTCCAAAAAGAAGACAAAACTGTTTATTGTCAAAGTGTTATTGACGACACTTCAGACAGGAGGCAGAAAGAGCTGAAGACCGTGCTCCTCAGCATGGCATTCAAGGCTCTCTGCAATCTGATACCATTCTAATTTATCTCCTCTTCTCTGACATATACCCTTTGCTCAGGTCCAACTAGCTGGCCAGCCATCCCCTCTCCATATTCTATACTCTCCTGCCTCTGCATCTAGATCCTGAATTCTCTCTCCTAAAGTCTTCTTCTGTTGGATTCCTGCCCAACTTTTAAGGCCCAACTCAAATATCATCCTTCCTGGAAATCTTTCTAGATCTTACACCCCAGCTCCCCCAGTCAGAAATGATTCCCCATCCCACAACTTGGTTTGCCCCTTTCTTATGTGTGAATAATATATAACTTCATTTTATAGTTGGTGTATGCTGTCTTCCATTTCTAGACTCCATGTGAACCCTTGAAAGGAGGGATCTTGTCTTATGAATATTTTTATTGTCTGCCCCAGGGCTGAACATGGGGTTCTGGGGTTCCTACAGCTAGGAAAACTGCTTTGAACAAAAGCAGTTGAGTGTGTGTGTGTGTGTGTGTATGTGTGTGTGTGTGTGTGTGTGTGTGTGTTGGAGGAGAAAGGGCTAGGAGAAGGTGAGTGGGATGGAGCAGTGCAGAGGTGTGATTCTAAGACCCTCCCAGATTGGCCATAAGTGTGGCAAAGTGACAGGCTGGTGAAGGACCACTAGATGAGGAGGGGAAATGCAGGAGCTACAGGGAGACAGTGTCTCCTTATATTTTCAGCTACCACTTATAAAGTACCTAATGTAACTGATATAAGATACAACAGACTGGACTCCCAAGCAATCTACAAACTAACAGAAAAATACGCACATTCAACCATGATATGAAGGAAGGTGAGTGAAGTGTAAAAGAGAAGTCTGGGCAAACTGCCGTGACAGACTATTTTCACTTGTGAGGAGAGGCACAGCCGCCAAATTGATTTTCCTGAAGCGTCAGTGACCATGCTGCCTCCCCTCCAGCTCTACACTACCTCCCAGCTCCCTCACTCAATAAGTTCCAATGGTTCCCTATCACCTTCAGGATTAAACATAAATTTTAGCTCTAGATGGGACCTTCGAGAGTATCTGGTTCTAATCTTTTATTTTACAGATGAGGAAACTGAGGTGCAAAGAGGGAAAATTACTTACTTTTGATAGGGTGGGAAGATAATGACACGGTACCTGCTTCACCATGCTTGATGACTTCAAATCATCTGACCCAGATGAACCACACCCTCTTTTGCTGAATGGACTGATTATGACAGCTGAGCCACCGACAGTGAGGTCTGACAGATTATAATGAATGGGAGAAGTGGTGCGAGACTGGAGAAGGGTAAATATTATCCTGAATTCAATAAAGGAGCGAATGATGTTTGCAAATTATCTGCCAGTGAGCTTGACCACTTCCTGGCAAAAGTCTGTCTTCTCTCTACCATCAGTTGTCATCCCATTTACCCAAAGCAGCGGTCCTGTCTTTTTGTTTTGTTTTGCTCTGAGACTCCTCTTTTTCTCCAGAATAGTTAAAAAAATAACAATCTTTTGGTTGCCTTTCAGTTCCATCCCCAAGCTCAGCTCATTTTGAATTCTAGCACTCCTGATCATATTCTATAGTGTCACACCTCACATTCTATTCAACTTCTTCTTGTTTCTAGCTTCTGGGCATTTAAAAAAATCAGTTAGTTGATGAGTTCCCTGTGTGTCCACATCCACCTTTTTAGACAACTACCAGTTTTTCTCTTCATCAAGATAATTTTTCTTCATGCCTTTTTGAAGGAAGAAGACTTTATATTTTTATTTCTTTCTTGAGTATTTTCCATTCCTCCTGGACTGATTTCTCCTGTAGAATTGTTGACCATGGACTTTGACTTGTATGAACCCTCTGAAATATGCTTTCCCAAAATGTAGGGTCCATGCCAGACTGTCCCTATTTTTCCTCTACTTTTCTATTGAAAACTCTAGGATGGAGTGGCCCCCTTTCCCCCAAGGTTCCCAGTATTTCTAACCTAGATATCAGTTCCTCCCTATCATTGAGAATCAGTCCCTGAGTGAAATTCTCCTTGTAGGATAGATAGATGGAGAGATCTGTTAATCAACTGATAATAGAAAGAAGTCATCCAGACAGAGAGATGACAGAGAGATAGACAGAAAGGGAATGCATTTATTAAGAGTTTACTATGGACCAGGCAGTGCGCTAAGTTCAAGATGTTTCCTTTTTGCAAGGTGCTTACATTTTAATAGGGAAAGTTCGAACAAAAAGGGGAAATTTTCTGTGGGAGAGGTGGGAGATGGGGAGAAGAGGACAAAGCTGCTGCTAAGAGGAAGGAAGCCTGGAGAATGATGGAGTTGGGAGTGAAGTGAGCATGGCTGGGGTCCCTCATGAAGTGATGGTTCTGGCCAGCGATTCATCAGTCAGGAGAGCATGTCCTAAGAGAACATTTTCCCAGCTTCTGAAGGAGGAAATTACCATTATTTGAAGGAGGAAAAGTGAAGAAATTGTTATTTGCTTTGCTTTTGAGAGAGGTGGAGGGAGAGAGAGAGAGAGAGGTGGGGGTGGATGGGAGAGCTCCAGCATTTATCATCATGCTTTCTCCACTCTGTCATGCTGCCTTGAATGCACTGAGTGTATGCTCTTTTCTCTTCTATAAAATGGGGACACTGGATTGGATGATATTTGAAGTTTCCTCCAAGCTCTGACATTCTATGTCTAAGGACACCACATCCCCACTCCACCCCCACCCCCACCTCTGACATTCTGTGTTCTAAGGCCCTTCCCAGCTCTGACATCTTTTATTCAAATGTCCCTTCTCAGATCTGAAATTCAATGTTTACATGTTCCTTTTTGACTCTAACACTCCATGTTCTAACATTTTGTATTTTATAAAAGCCTCCTCTTGCTACTAAAATTCCATGCTTTAATGTCCTTTATACAGCACCATTATTTTGTGATTATAAGTAGCAGAAAAGATGAGTCCATTACCTAGACATATGAAAAGTTAACTTATAAACTATTTAAGTATCAGTGCAAGATGACTGATGAGGAGCTTTCCCAAGTCCATATGTTACTAAATGAGGAATACTGACAATAAATGTTGTGGAAGGTCATGGGGAGGGGAGTGAAATTTTAGATGAATGTAACACCATAAAGATTAGGACTGTCCAAGTTATGAGATCTGTTCTATAGGAAGTAGTGAGCTCCCTGTTACTGACAGTGTTTCAGTTAGAAAATGGTTGATGACTCATTGCAAATGTTCTAGAAGGGATTTCTGTTTAGATGAGGGTCAGCCTAGATGTCTAACTCAGAGATTCCATGAGAAGTGAGATTGGGTTGGAGGAGGAGTAGGAAGGTGTCCTAGAAACAAGATGAGAGGACAAAGAGTTTACATAATAGCCAGTATTTCCAAAGTGTTTAAGGTGCCCAAAACCTTTCTTTTTTCTTTTTAAAAAATTAAATTTTATTGATATCTTTTGCTTTTTTAATATCACTAGAATTTCTCCTCTTTACCTTAGTTTCCTCATCTGTAAAATGAGCTGGAGAAGGAAATGGCAAACCATGCTAGTATCTTTGCCAAGAAAACCCCAAATGGGGTCATAAGGAGTCAGACATGATTGAAACAACTGAACAACAATACCTTCTCCCCCTTTCCATTCTCAGTGAGTCATGCTATATAACAAACTTTTTCTTTCCAATTTATTTATTTAACTTTTAACATTCATTTTCACAAAATTTTGGGTTCCAAATTTTCTCCCCATTTGTCCCCTCCCCCCACCCCAAAGCACCAAGCATTCTAATTGCCCCTATCACCAATCTGCCCTCTCTTCTATCATCCCTCCCTTCCCTTGTCCCCATCTTCTCTTTTGTCCTGTAGGGCCAGATAACTTTCTATACCCCTTTACCTGTATTTCTTATTTCCTAGTAGCAAGAAGAGTACTTGACAGTTGTTCCTAAAACTTTGAGTTCCAACTTCTCTACATCCCTCCCTCCCCACCCATTCCCTTTGGAAGGCAAGCAATTCAATATAGGCCATATCTGTGTAGTTTTGCAAATGACTTCCATAATAGTCGTGTTGTGTAAGACTAACTATATTTCCCTCCATCCTATCCTGCCCCTCATTGCTTCTATTCTCTCTTTGGATCCTGTCCCTCCCCAAGAGTGTTGACCTCAAATTGCTCCCTCCTCCCCCTGCCCTCCCTTCCATCATCCCCCCCACCTTGCTTATCCCCTTCTCCCCCACTTTCCTGTATTGTAAGATAGGTTTTCATACCAAAATGAATGTGCATTTTATTCCTTCCTTTAGTGGAATGTGATGAGAGTAAACTTCATGTTTTTCTTTCACCTCCCCTCTTTTTCTCTCCATTAAAAAGTCTTTTGCTTGCCTCTTTTATGAGAGATAATTTGCCCCATTCTATTTCTCCCTTTCTCCTCCCAATATATTTCTCTCTCACTGCTTAATTTCATTTTTTTAAGATATGATACCATCCTATTCAATTCACTCTGTGCTGTGTGTGTGTGTGTGTGTGTGTGTGTGTGTAATCCCACCCACTACCCAGATACTGAAAAAAGTTTTAAGAGTTACAAATATTGTGTTTCCATGTAGGAATGTAAAGAGTTCAACTTTAGTAAGTCCCTTATGACTTCTCTTTGCTGTTTACCTTTTCATGCTTCTCTTCATTCTTGTGTTTGAAAGTCAAATTTTCTTTTCAGCTCTGGTCTTTTCATCAAGACTGCTTGAAAGTCCTTGATTTCATTGAAAGACCATTTTTTCCCCTGAAGTATTATACTCAGTTTTGCTGGGTAGGGGATTCTTGGTTTTAGTCCTAGTTCCTTTGACTTCTGGAATATCATATTCCACACCCTTCGATTCCTTAATGTAGAAGCTGCTAGTTCTTGTGTTATCCTGATTATATTTCCACAGTACTTGAATTGTTTCTTTCTAGCTACTTGAAATATTTTCTCCTTGACCAGGGAACTCTGGAATCTGGCCACAATGTTCCTAGGAGTTTTTCTTTTTGGATCTGTTTCAGGTGGTGATCGATGGATTCCTTGAATGCTTATTTTGCCCTCTGGTTCTAGAATCTCAGGGCAGTTTTCCT
The DNA here is from genome assembly GCF_028372415.1 of Notamacropus eugenii. Taxonomy (NCBI): domain Eukaryota; kingdom Metazoa; phylum Chordata; class Mammalia; order Diprotodontia; family Macropodidae; genus Notamacropus; species Notamacropus eugenii. Next base: position 62,330,316 of record NC_092876.1, read on the forward strand.
TGATAATTTCATGAAAGATGATGTCTAGGCTCTTTTTTTGATCATGGCTTTCAGGTAGTCCCATAATTTTTAAATTGTCTCTCCTGGATCCAGGTCAGTTGTTTTTCCAGTGAGATATTTCACATGATCTTCCATTTTTTCATTCTTTTGGCTTTGTTTTGTGATTTCTTGGTTTCTCATAAAGTCATTGGCCTCCATCTGTTCCATTCTAATTTTGAAAGAACTATTTTCTTCAGTGAGCTTTTGAATCTCCTTTTCCATTTGGCTAATTATGCTTTTTAAAACATTCTTGTCCTCAATGGCTTTTTGAACCTCTTTTGCCAATTGAGTTAGCCTATTTTTCAAGGTGTTATTTTCTTCAGCATTTTTTTGGGTCTCCTTCAGCAAGATGTTGACCTGCTTTTCATGCCTTTCTTTCATCTCTCTCATTTCTCTTCCCAGTTTTTCCTCCACCTCTCTAACTTGATTTTCAAAATCCTTTTTGAGCTCTTCCATGGCCTGAGCCCACTGAATATTTATTTTGGATGTTTGGGATACAGAAGCCTTGACTTCTGTGTCTTTCCTTGATGGTAAGCATTGTTCTTCCTCATCAGAAAGGAAGGGAGGAGATATCTGTTCACCAAGAAAGTAACCTTCTAAGGTCTTATTTTTTCCCCCCTTTTCTAGGCATTTTCCCAGTGGGTTACTTGACTTCTGAGTGTCCTCTCCACACCCACCTTGCCTCCAGTTCTGCCCAGCTAGTGCTTGGGGTCTGAGATTCAAATGCTGCTTCCCAGCCTCAGGGCTTTTGGCGAGGTGAGGCTGCTATTCAGTGTGAGATTAAGTTTAGGTGCTCAGGTGGGGGCAGGGCCACCACATGGGGCTCAGTTTATGTGGAGACCTTCAACAATGGATCTGAGCTCCTGCCTACTTTGGGAGCCCTTGTCTGCTGACGCCTCTGCTGCTGCCTCCCAAGGGGGCCTGAGTTGTGGGGACTCCTGCACCCGTCTTGGCGAGCTGAAAAGACCCTCTCACTGACCTTTGGGGCCTGTGGGTGGAGGGATCTGCTCGGCTGCTGGAGATTTTGTCCCTGAAGCCTGCTCAGATCTGCTTCCCCCAGTGCTGCGCCAAGGCAGGGCTGGGCTCTGCTCTGGGTCCAGTGCACGACAGACCCTTCGTGTTGGTTTTTCAGGTCTCTCTGGAACAGAAATCTCCTCCACTCTGCTGTTCTGTGGCTTCTGCTGCTCCAGAATTTGTTGGGAGTTCTTCTTCACAGGTATTTTATGGGCTGTGGGTTCGGAGCTTGCATATGTGTATCTTTCTACTCCGCCATCTTGTATAACAAACTTTTTTAAGGAAAAAAAAGAAAAAGAGGAGGGAAAGAAAAGCCCCAGTCAATACATGGGGGAAAAGTCTGCATATGTAATGCACCACAGTGTGGATCTCCTCTGGAGGCAAAGGAATGGGATGGAGGGGTTTTCTCATTTATTTTCTTTGGGGGCATGCTTGGTCTTTATAATTTTGCAACATTCACTTTTATTCTTTCTATTTACATTCTTGTAGTTATTTTGTATCTTGTTTTCCTGGTTCTGCTTACTTCACTCTGAATCAGATTGTGTAATTATTTCCACACTTCTCTGTATTCATCCATATATAATTTCTTCTAGCACATAATTTTCCATTACATTCATGTACCACAGTTTCTTTGGCCATTATCCAATTGATGAGCATCTACTTGTTTCCAATTCTTTGATGTCATATAAAGGGCTGCTAGAAACATTTTTATATTTATGGAGACTTTCTTCTTATCAATGAATTACTTTGGCAGATAACCTTAGTAATGGAATCTCTGGGTAAAATGATGGATGGTTTACTTTATTTGCACAATTCTTAATTGCTTTCCAAAATGGTTGTATTAATATACAGCTTTACCAACAATACCAGTGTGCCTATGTTCCCATAGCCCCTCCAACATTGGCTATTCCCATCTTTAGTAATCTTTGCCAACTTGTTGGGTGTGAAGTTCTCACTCAGGTTTGTTGTGATTTGCTTTTCTCTTGTTGTTAGTGATTAGGAGCATTTTTTTTATTTGGTTGTCAATAGATTGCAATTCTTTTTGGGGGAGACTGTGTTTTTATTCTTTAATCACTTGGCTCTTGGTGACTGGTTTCAAAGCATTTAATTTTAACAATCCTGCAAGGTAGCTAGTGTAAGAATTAGGCATTTTACATATGAGAAACTGAGATTGAAAGATGTGAACTGACTTACTCATGATTATATAGTAGTAAGTGCCTGAGCTGATCCTCAGACCCAGGCCTCCTGATTATAGGTACAGTGTTCCCATCATTATAATGCATCACCTGTTAAAGAGGTGGGAGAATGCCAGGCATATCTGGAGAATGGTTTGGAGATTGCTATACAGGTATGCACAGTAACTTGACCTCTGACATTCACTACCCTTGACAACTCAGGAAGATATCTAGCCTCCTTGGACTTCAGTTTCCTCATATACCTATATCTATCTGTATCTATCTATCTGTATCTATCTGTATCTTTCTATCTATCTGTCTGTCTGTCTGTCTGTCTGTCTATCTAGAGATTGAACCAGTTGCTAGAGTCTAGTCTAGCCCAAGAGAGCTTCTAAAAGTCTCTTCCAGCTCTTACATCTTTGAGATCTAAAACCTAAATCTTTCAGGTCTAAGACCTAGATCTTCCAGTTCTAAGATTTAGATTATAATTCAGTAAGAAGGGGAATTCATTGAGTTGGGGTGAACATTTGGAACCAGATTGTGGACAGTCTTCAATGTCAGCTTCAGAAATTTGATTTTTATTTTGTAAGTAATGGGGAGCCACTGAAGGTTCTTAAACTGAGAAATGACATGACTAAAGTGGTACCCTAGGAAGACTTCTCCAACAGTTTATGCAGAATGTGTTGGAAGTGCAACAAACTGGAAACAGACCCTATAAGACTAGAGACCCTTTAGGAAATCATTGGAATACACTAGGTTTGAGATTCTGGAACAGAGGTATTGGAACAGAATGAGCACATGCTAGGCAGGGTCATTGGTTACAGAGAGTTGATTGTAACCATGTCAACAAAGCTCCGTTGCTAAGGGCCATGTGCTAGGACATGAATTACCTTGCTGTACTGAATAGTTCATTGGAATGTGATTGGCTAGAACACCTGTATTAATCATCTCTGTTATCCCAGCATTCCTCAGTTTCTGACTTCATGATGACTCAGACCCCCCAGGACCAGTTACAGGGTCAGTGGGGAGGTTCAAAGCTCACCTGTTTCTGAGATGACACAATTATTGGAGTATCCACCCCTGTCCTCTCTGACAGGGGAGGTAGGTGTGGTGGAATCCAAACTGAGTAACTACCAGAGGTCAGTGGACCTCATGAGGTCTGAAACTTCCAATGTCACAGTCATGGGCACCTTAGAAGCAGTTGGTGGCACAGGTATAGAGTGTTGGACCTGGAATCAGGAAGATCTGAGTTCAAATCCAGTCTCAGACACTTACCAGCTGTGTGACCCTGGGCAAGTTACATAACTTCTGTTTGCCTCAGTTTTCTCTACCAGAAAATGGGGGTAATAATAACATCCAACTAATGGGGTTGTTTTAAGGATTAAATGAGATAATATTGGTAAAAAGGTGCTTAGCACCATGCCTGGCACATGGTAGGCATTATAGAAAAGCTTATTCCCTTCTCTTATACCCTCATGGAGGTGGGCCATGAATAATGATCTCATAAAGAAGACTTAGAAGACATATCTGACTGGGTAGGCAGGAGAACCAGGAAAGCAGTGTCACAAAACGCTAGGGAGGATAAAGTGTCCAATAGGAGAAGGCAGTCAGCAGTCAAATACTAGAGAGAGATCAAGAAAAGTGAGAACTGAGAAAAGGCCACTGAATTTGACACCAGAGAGGTCACTGGTAACCTTGGGGAGAACAGTTTCAATGAGTGGGAGGATGGGAAGTCAGATTACTCTAAGCAAATACTTGGTAAAGAAGTAGAGGCAGTAGATATACAGCTTTTCTAAGGATAGCTGGCATTTGGGACAGAGCGATTTGGGGGAGGTGACTCCCAGGCTCACTTCACCTTGCCTGGCCCTTTGAATTGGAGCAATAGGAACAGGAGACTCAACCAGAAAACCAGGAAGATGGACCTGGCCAGCTGAGCAGGAAAGCAGACAGTGTGGTCACAATGCCTGGCTCACTTGTCTAGGTGTGGTCCACCTTCACAAGGCTCTCTAGTGTTATTTTTGGCTTTTCAAATTCTCAAGTCTTCTACTCCTAGAATTCATTGTGTTTCTCCCCATATGGAAGGCTAGAAGAGCTGGGAGTCCCTCTAAGAATAAAGAAGAATGATAGAATGATAGTTTGAGGAAATAATATAGAATCAAATGAAAGGGGGTGGTTTTTTATCTTTTATTTTTTAAAGAATGGAGGAACATTAGGGCAGGTTTGGAGGTAGCAGGAAAGAGCCAGTGGATAGTGAGAGGATGAAAATTATGAGAAGGAAAACAAAGAGGGGAAGGAGAGAGAGAAAGACAAAGAGAGAGACAGAGACAGAGAGACAGAGACAGAGAGAGACAGAGACAGAGACAGAGATAGAGACACAGTGACAGAGAGAGAAACAGAGACACAGAGAAACAGAGGCACAGAGAAACAGAGGCACAGAGAAACAGAGGCAGAAAATATGATCAAAGAACACAGAGGGAATGGGATTAAGGGAAAAAATAGAAAGAGTGGTCTTGGAAGGAGAAAGGTCTTAGCAAAGAAGAGAAAATAGGGTTTGGTGCTGAGGTGATTTAGAGTAGAGCTGAGAAGGAGCTCAACTGAATGTCTCAATTTTTTTCAGTAAAATGTGAAATGAGATCTGTTCAGAGGGATTGGGAAAGAGGGAGTGAAAGTATCTTGGAGAGAGAAGGGAAAGTTCGAGATAATTACTGTGAGTAATAAGCTAGAGTCAGTCAGGAAAGGGTCATTCAACAAGCCTCAGTTTGGTATTTACTCTATGTATCAGGCAGTGTACCAAGCACTGAGGATACAAATACAACAACCACAACAAAAGACAATGCCTGCCCTCAAGGAACATATATTCAAATGAGGGAAGACCACACAGTAGAAGGGAAAGGTAGGGCAGGGTGGAAGTGGAGTGGGTTGGGGTAAAGGTATTGAAGTGGGAAAGTCAGAAACAGAGCCATGAGAGGAACAACGCGTCATGGTCTGGGCTTCTTCCTTAAAATGGCAGCTCTGGGGGGAATAACATTACCTTTGGTGTTGATGACTAGCCTTAGACTTTGGAGACCCATCAGAGGCTTGATTCTGATGAATAGCTAGATAACCTTAGCCTAATTATCTAATTCTCTCAGGTTCAGTGTCCTCATCTCTAAAATGGGGTTAATCATATCTGTCCTTCCTAGCTTCCAGGGCTATGGTGAGAAAAGTACTTCACAGGAGACTGGGACCATTCTAGCTAAGTGAAGGCAAGCTTTCCACCAGTGAATTGGGCAACACGATGATCTTTTGGCCACAGTATCTCATGAAGATGGCTTACTAAGTTGTGAAGAAGCTGTGTGTTCTATGCTGGTTGTGGGGATGACCAGAGAGGTAAAATCATGGATCTTTTGAAATATTAAAGGCAGAAATTGAGGGGACCTGAAATAGTGTGATGCAGAGGTAGGAACCCAGTCTGGGAGTTAGTAAAAAAAAAAAAAAACAACACACACACACACACACACACACACACACAAAATGTAGATTCTGGCCTGACTTGGTACTGCCTCTGATTTCTGGGTCAAGGCATTGCTGTTTAGGCCTCAGTTTTCTTATTTGTAAAATAAGATTGTTGAATTAGAAAGTCTCAGATTCCTTGCAGCTCTGATTCTCCAAGTCCTAAGGTCCCATCTAGCTCTGGCAATCTATATTCTAAGGTCTCTCCTAGTTCTGATATTCTCTGTTCTAAAGGCCTTCCCAGCTCTGGCATTCTATGTTCCAAGGTCTCATCTATCTCTTGACATTCCGTGTTCTAAAAGTCTTGTACAGTTTTGAAATTCTAGATTCTAAGATGCCCTCCCAGCTGAGATATTCAGTATTTCAAGGGTCTTCCCAGCTCTGACATTCCATGTTCTAAAGACCCTCCCAGCTCTGACATTCTGTGTTCCAAAGTCCCTCATAGTTCTGACATTCCATTTCTAAGGGCTCGTCCAATGCTAATATATTATGAACCCTCTAGAAATCAAAGTCTCCTTAAGGCAGTTCCATCTTTGAATCCATCCAATGTGGTTTCCTCTGAAATCCTAAGCAGACCCTATTTTAAGGCTGCCTCGCCTGTGGGGCCATCCCCAAGGACCTCTTTATAGCTGAGGCTGCAGGGTTTGTCAGACGTATTTGCATAGAGTCTGACTATAACTTGCTGCTGGAGATTTTGGCACACATTTCTTTGCATTACCTCATTCATTGAGACCCCACTCCTTTGGACTTTGAGAATTTGACTCTGGCGGGACTGAAGTTTTCTTTTGCGCTATCGAGGAAGAAAGTGTTCAAAGAAGCAGGCCCAGAATGGTACCCTAGTAGGGGCCTGTTTGATCTACTTTGGAGAACAAAGGCTTTGGTACAGTGACTGGTGCTCAAGGTGCTTATCTCTTCATCCATGGGGACCCAGCAGGATCTCTACTTGAAAATCTTTGGGTAGCAGTTTGAGTAACTGTAGAAATGAGAAAGTTCCGGTGAATCCCAAGGAAGGCAAACAGGGTGATGAAGGAACTCAAAATCATGGCATCCAAGGGGTGGGGTGTGGGGAGAGTAGGCACTGGGATTATTTTACCTGGATAAAGAAGATATGGAATCACGTGACAGCCATCTTCTAGTTTTTGAAGAGGCCTGTGGAAGAGGGAAGATTTGTTTGTTTACTTGGCCCCAGAGGGCAGAATGAGGAACAAAGTGCAGGTTAGAAAGTGGTAGATTTAGGCCTGATATAAAGAAAAATTTCCTAATAATGTGAAATGTCCCGCAGTTAAAGAGGAGGTAGTGAGCTCCCCGTCTCTGAATGTCTTCAAGGTGAAGTTGGATGATCATTTTTGTGGGCTGTTGTAAAGCGGTGTTGTCAATTTTCAGTCAAGTCTGACTCTTCATGACCCCATCTGGGGTTTTCTTGACAAAGCTACTGGAGCAGTTTGCCATTTCCTTCTCTAGCTCATTTTCCAGATGAGGAAACTGAGGTAAACAGGATTAAGTGATTTGCCCAGGATTACACAACTAGTGTCCGAGGCTGGATTTGAACTCAGGAAAATGCGTCTTCTTGACTCCAGGCTCCATGCTCTGTTATTCACTGTGCTACCTAGATGCCCCAGGGCTGTCAAATTCAAACTCAAATAGAAATGGAACCACTCCTCCATAGGTAAGGATCCCTACAGGTAGCATATTGATTTAGTTATCAAAATATACTGTTATCCTTAACATTAAGATGATTTCAGTTTGTTTTGTTAAATACTTCACAATTCCAATTTGTTTACCAATATTTCTCAATTCCATTTTAATCTGGCTGTATTTTGGAGTGTTTCAGGCAGCATGGACCCCACATGACTGCCATGTTCGACTTGTGTGGTGAGCATTCCAGCTCAAGGAAGGCTCAGAGTATGTGCCATCTCAGGTTCATGCCAACTCTGAGATTCTTTGACTCTCTAAGTAATAAAATATATTTCTTTTCGAATGGTCTATACTAAAATTCAGACCTATTTCTACCCTTCCTATGCTGTTGTGTGCATATTTTAACTCAGGACAAATCTTGTCTCCTATGATCAGAGCTCCTTCTAATGTGGTATCTTTGGTATAGTTCCAGCGTAACTTGAGATATGTGCTATGTATTGGTTCCTCCTGCCCCAATTGGTGAAAGGGTGCCCATTTTCTTCTTTCTGTGATAGAAAGTGAATTGAATTCATAAGCTGTGTACCTTGATTGGAATCCCAAAGACCATGACCTTGAACAAGGAAGTCACTACCTTTCTCAGCCTCAATGTACTCATCTGTAAAATGGGGAGGTTTGCATTAGCTAGACTCTAAGGTCCATTCCAACTCCAATTTTATCATCTTGCAACCTGAATTCCGTCCATTTATCTCTCCCTTACCTTGCTTGACAGGGGTCAAAAAGGAACATTCATTTGACATACTTATCATACTTACTTGGGGTCCACACACTGCTTTACTCAGCTTTCTAAGGCATTTATTCTGTTGCATTGTGTTGTGTTGCATACTCTATTATATTGTATTGTTCTGTGATATTATGTTACATTACATTGTATCATTGTTGTTATTCAGTTGTTTCAGACTCTTTGTGGTCCCATTTGGGGTTTTTCCTAGAGATACTGGAATGGTTTGACATTTCCTTCTCTAGATCATTTTATAGAGGAGTAAACTGAGGCAACCAGAGTGAAGTGACTTGCCCAGGGTCACACTGCTAGTAGGTGCCTGAGGGTGGATTTGAACTCAGGTCTTCTTGACTCCAGGTCTGGCACTCTATCTGCTGTGCCATCTTGCTGACCATTATATATCATATCATATCATATCATATCATATCATTTCATATCTTAGCATATCATAAGTATAGCATATTGTTATGTTTTATTGTGTTGTGTTGTCTCAGGTTTTGTCATGACATGTTATACCATATCTTAACCTGTCATGGCATGACATGGCATATCATCATTTATGAGAAGACAGCTGGGGGCCACCTCCTTTCCCAGCTCTTTCACAGTTGTTAAATATGCTTTTGATTTACTTATCTGTACACATGTTATATCTCCTCAGATGAATGTGACTTCTAACAGGGTGGCTGTTTTGCTTTTTTGTGTGTTCAAGGCCCACATAGTACCTTATATGCAGTAAGCATTTAATAAATGTTTGTTGAATTTGTTCTGAATTGTTCAACGGTTTGTGCCTTCTTCCCCTTTCAGTAATAAAGTGTAAGCTTGGTGAGGTCACGTACTATATCTTGTTTAAATTTGCATCTCTACCAGCCCTCATAGAGTTCTGCACACTGTCTATACTTCATAAATGTTTATTTAATTGAGTTCACATGGACGGCAACCAGATCTAAGCATTTTAGTTCAAAACTCTGTTCTGAAATTTAGTCCTACCTCTTGACTACCTGCTGGATACCCCCAGGTGGATCTAGCCCAGGGGTGGGGAACCTGAGGCCCCATGTGGGCTCAAGGACGTAAGCTCCCCACCCCGTTCTAGCCCACTGGGGTCTCCAAGGCAACATGACTCAGGCAGAACTGATTAGCTCCTTCCTCCAATGGGCCCCTCCCTCAAGCTTCTCTTTTCTCTTTCAGAGCACCACCATCTCCCAAGCTTTCCTGGACTATCACCTGGGTCTGGCTTCCTCACCTCCTTCTCTTTCACCCCCTGTATGTATGATCAGTTACCAGTTCTTGTCAATTGCATCTTCACATCATCTATGCTCTTCTCTCCATTCATGGCTGCTGCCGTGGTTCAGATCCTTACTACCTTCAAAGGGTACAGGGTGCAAGGTGCAGGGTGCAGGAGGCTGGCTTGAAATCATAGGACCTGCATTCAAATGCTGATTGTGTCACATTGGATCAAACTATTTAGTGTTCCTGGGCTTATCCTTTCCTCACCTGTAAAATGAGGGATCTGGACTTAATGACCTAATTATGATCCTGTAATGGTCAAGAGCCTCTTAGTTTCCCTGCTTCCCCTCTCCAATCCATTCTTCATACATCTGACAAAAGAATCTTCCAAAGGCACAAGTCTGATGATCAAACTCCCTTTGTGCTCAAACATCTTCAATGTCTCCCCATTGCCCCACTGTAAACTATAAACTTATCAATATATATATATGTGAATACACACACACACACATGCACACATATCTCTTTATACTATTACTCCAAGCTATCCGTCCAGCTTTATTTCATACAATGTCCTCTGCTTTTTTCTTTTTCCCAAAAATCCCTTTTTATCACTGAACCATATTCTAAGGTCCCTTTCAGGCATAATGTTTTTCTCAGCTACTGGCTTCCTAACTATTCTTTGATTTTCTCATTCCATCTGCTCTTTTTGTGCATTTATTTTTTAATTAAATTTTTTTTTTCAGTTATTAATTGTTTGTCTTCCTGCCACCCCCTCTATATGTATTTGAAGATATTATTCTCCATGCCTTGACTGTTCAACCTCCATTTCCAGGCCTCAGAATCCTTAAAAGTCTCTCTAGGCTCAGCTTAGGGGTGGCTTCCAGTGCAAAGCCTCCTCTACCCCTCTTTAAATTACCTTGTATTCAGCCATCTGTGTACATGTTCTTCTCAGCAGTGGACTGTAAGCTTCTTGAGGGCAAGGATGTGGTGTTTTTGTCTTTGTATTGCCAGCACCTAGCACAGTGCCTGGTACAAAAGAAATATTGGTTGAAGACATCCAGAAGTGAGCTTGGAATGAAATGGAAGAAAACCCTCCTTTCCTTTTAGGGTCAGACCCAATCCCACCTTCTCCAAGAAGACTTTCCTCTCTAATTATTCTCTATTTTTTTAATTTTTTGATTAAAGAGGCCCTTTTCTTCCTCAATTCTTTTAAAGCTTTAATGACTGAAAGGGCATTGCCTCAGTCAAACTGAGACATATTAAAGACTTTGGCTTGAAAAAGCCAAGGTCCCCCACTGCATCCTGGGCCATCTCCAGTCATCCTGATCTATACCTGGCCTCTGGACCTGGATGGCGGCAGAGGAGAAAGTGAAGCTGGTGACTTTGCACAGCCCTGCCTCACTTCAACCCAATTCACTTGCATGTCTTGGCATCTTCTTCCTGATGTCATGGTCCTCTTCAAGAACAAAGGACAAACAGCAAAAGCAACAACAATTTAGCTGATCTATATCATGTTTGTATGTAGTTGTTTGCATGTTGTGTCTCTCATCAGACTGTGAGCTCCTTGAGGACAGGGAATGTGGGGTTTTTTCACTCTCATCACTTTAGGACATTGTTTAACACACAGTAGATGCTCTAAAAATGCTTGTTGACTTGAATTAACTTGACTCATAGCCTTTATGGACCATTCTAGCCCCTTCTCTGACAGAGATAGCACTCTTTTATAGAGGAGAAAGCACTGGTTTGTAGTGTCAAAGGTCCTGGGTTCAAATTACGACTCTTCCATTTTATACATGCATGGCCTTGAGCAAGTCATTTTTTTCTCTGTAGGCTTCAATTTCTTCTTGGTAAAGAGAATTTGACCAGGTGGACTCTAAGGTTGCTCCCAGCTCTAATATTCTATGTTCCAGAGTCTCCTGCCCCCAACTCCCTAGCTCTGATACTTTCTGTCTTGAGGTCCTGCCTACCTTTGATACTCTATGTTGTCAAGTCCCTCCTAGCTCTGAATTCCATGTTCTAGTACTCTGTTCTACGTTCTTAACATTCTATATTCTAAGAATCCTTCCAGTTCACGTGTTCCATTACAAGGTCCTTCCCACCTCTGACATTCTGTGTTCTCAGGCCCTTGCCAGCTTTGACATTTTATGTTTTAAAATCCCTTTCAGTTCTGACATTCTGTGTCTTGTATCCCTTACAGCTCTGATAGCCTATGGATTTATTATTGTTGTTTTTAAGATCCTTCTTTTCTATTTCCTCTCAGAGTTTAAGGCATAAGGCTTGGCACACAGTCCATGCTCCAGAACCACGTGTTGAATGTGCTGTGATCCGATGGGTCATTGTCGAACATGTTGCTCCCACACATGTGGCAAAGTGTTTGATTTTTCCAGCAAACGTCATTACGTGCTGCTAGGAGGTGGTGTGGGGGTTGGGGGTGGAGAAGCTGGGAGAGAAATAGTTCCTATTTGTCCTGGATCTGGGTGTGGGGAGACATGTAAGGATGTGAGTGGCCTTAGCTGAAGTTCAATAGAGATTGTTTGGGGGCATTCTCTGGGCTTTGGCAAAGAAGCTGTTTGCTTTCATAGATGATGCTCATCTGGCTATTGGCAACTTCTATAGACAATAGTCCTCTCTGTCTCTGTCTATCTCTGTCTCTCTCTTTTACCACCTCCCCCCTTCCTTCCCCTCCTAGTGGGAGAAACAATGGCTTTGGAATTCAGGGACCCCAGTTCCAATTCCACTTATTGCCTGCGTGGCCTTGGATTAATCACAACTTCCAAGTCTTAGTTTCTTCATCAGTAGAATGAAGGGGTTGGATGGCCGCAGAGGTCCTTTCTAGCACAGCATCTGTGATTTTTATAGAAATGGTTAGTATGTTGAAACTTTGGCAGATTAAAGCATGGAACCTATGAGAGTTGAAGAAATTTGATGAGAAATTCAGTTTGGGGAAGAATTAGAATATTAAAGAAGAACTTTGAGATTTCTTACTGTTCTTAATAGTCACTAACAAAATTTTAGAAGTTGTGGGGTGTAGTGGACAGAAGGCTGGCCTGGTGGGCAAGAGAATCTGGGTTCAAGCCTTGTCTCTGATTCATACCAGCGGCTATTGACTATTGGCAAATCACTTAATTTCTCAGTGTCCCAGGCCACTCTCAGACTCTCTATGTCCTCTCCTGAATCAGAGGAAGCAGTCTGCATACCTTTAGCTCCCCAAACTAATGCATCATAGGCCTAGGATCATCCCTATTTTCCCCCTAGAGTTAGAAGGTATTTCAGAAATAATCTAATTTGCCATGCCATTTTCCAGATGAGAAAACTGAGTCCTGGCTGGTCAGTTAGGTTACCTTGGGATTCCTTAGATTACCTAGCTTTCTGGGCATCAGTTCTCTTACCTTGAGTTCATAACTCTAGAGCTAAAAGGGACTAACTCCCCTATTTAGAGATAAAGAAACTGAGGCCAAGAGGTTAAGGGATGCCTAAGGATATATGGAGAGTAAGCATTAGCTATGGGATTTGAAGTCAGATCCTCTCACTTCAGAGGCAATGTTTCATGTGGTGCTTTGTACCAAGCAGCAGTGGGTAAATGAAAGACATGCACTGATGGATTTGTAAGATCTCCAACTGATAGTCTATGTCAGGGATGGGGAACCTGTAGCTTCGAGGCCACATGTGGTCCTCTGGGTCCTCAAGTGAGATCCTGTGACTGAAGAACTCCTGGTATGCTCTAAGAACCCTCCCAGCTCTGAAATTTATGTTCTAGGACCCTTCCAGCCCTAATAACCTATATTTTAAGGTCCTTTCCTGCTCTGCCATTTGGCGTTCTAACATTCCTTATATGTGTTCTGTTATACCCAATGTCATTTCAGTATTCTCTAGATTCTTAGGAATTCCAAGGTCTTTCCTGCTACATGTCCATAAGACTATGTTTTCAGAGCCATTGATTACACAAATGATTGATTTATGCTTTTGGTCAAGTCAATTACACTGTTCGATACAAGCATAAGTGAAACAAACAAACCCCAACACGCTGGCATGTTATTTCAATGTGGATACAGGACCACAGACACTAGCATCAGCCCCCAAATAAGTCTCTGGCTTAAATAAAGAGCAGCAGAAAGATGGGTGGTGAGTGAAGGGCAGTCATGAGAGCTTGCATATTTAGACAGGGAGGGGTCCAAATGGATCTCTGTTGCATTTCTAGGCAATCAGGAAGAATTCTGTAAATTTCAGGAGCAGAAGTCTGATCATGCTTGTGTCTGATGATAGATATGAAAGATGCTGGAAGAGCATTAGGTACTAAATCAACTTGTTATACCTGAGAAAAGAGGCAGAGACAAGATCCCTGCCCTTGGGCAATGACAAAGCACCTCATCAAAGCAAAAATAATATAGTATAAGGTCAGAGCCCAAGTGCAGTCAACTAGGGAAGCCTTCTTAGAGGTGCTATGATTTGGAAGATGCAGTGGATATGGATTGGTGAAATCCACCAACCAACTAGCCAACAAGTATTTCTTAAATGTCTGTCACGAGCACTGTGCAAAAATTGACAAATATAGACATAGATAAATACTGACATAGATACAGATATAGATAGGTTTAGACAAAATCAAATAAAAGGTAACCTTGGAGAGGGTAGCTCTAGCAACCCAAGGGGCTGAGAAAGACCTCCGGCCAAAATTGGTGTTTATGTTGAGACTTAAAAGATAGCAGAGGTTCCAAGAGGACCAGCAGGGGAGGGAAGGCATTCTAGGCATGGAAGATGACCAGTGTAAAGGTTCGGAGACAGGAGATGGGAGTGTTGGGTGAGGAGAACAGCGAGTAAGCCAGCTTGACTGGACCCTGCACAAATGTGACCGGCATTCTCTTTTGCTTTGATGAGCTAGAGTTAGAGACTCATAGTGCCTCCCGCCTCAAATTATTTTGTGCTTACTTAGAAATGTGCATGCCATTTCCTGTACAGAATGTAAGCGGCTTGGGAACAGGGATAGTTCTGTTTTTGTCTATATTCTCAGTGCCTAGTACAGTGTGTAGCACATAGTAGATCCTTTATAAATAAATGCTTTTTTGATGAATGAATAAAATAATAAAGCCAGAGGGCTTTAGGGAGCTTGGGACATAGAATGTGAAGGCTAGAAGGGATTTTGTAGCATAGTATGTCGGAATAGGGAGTTTAGAATAGAAAAGTTTGGAGTAGGGAGGGACTTTACAATATGGAATGTCAGAACAAGGAGAGACCTTAGAACACAGAATGTGAGAAATCAGAACTGAGAAGGGCTTAGAGGTTATCTTATCTAACCCTCTCATTTTATAACTAAGGAAACTGAGGCCCAGGAGCATATGTGTCTAATTCCAGAGGAGGTAGGGTTGGCATGTACTTCTTCATCAGAGTGGCACCTAGAACGAGGGAAGGCTTGGTTATCTTTGGAGGGTGAGTCCAATGGAGTTCTTTCTCCTTCTCTTTTGTGGGGGAAACCAAACCCAGGGTGGGGGCGGGGCAGGCTGAGGTGGACAGCTCTGTCCTTGGCAATCACTGGGTTACACAGATATATTTCTGAATGATTATCCTGGACTCTCCCTCTCTGGTGTTTGGAATTGTGGAGGGGCTTAGAGTAGAGGGTGGAAAGGGGCCATGCCTGTCCCCTCCCCCCGCCCAGAAAGGTGCGAGCTACCCAGGGAACCCAGGCCCGAGCTGCCATAGCAACTCCTAGTTTGAAGATGATGCAATCAAAGTTCCAAACGTATGAAATCAAATACAACAGCGGCAAACAGAGCCCGGAGGTCGGCATGGTAACGGCAACCCGCAGGCGAGCATGGGCTCTCACTGCCCAGGCAGGGCTGAGCTGAGCTGAGCTGCCGGGAGGCAAGCTCCTGTCCTGAGAGGGCCTGGCTGCTCGCATCTCTCTGGCCTTGGGCCAACGTCCCCATCACCTCCTCTCTGGTCCCGACCCAGGGCTTTTGCATTGGGCGGGAGATGTCCATACTGGACTCGTCTCCCACCAACCTCACCACATTAAGCTCCAGCTGCCAAGAGCCCAGTTGGTGATTCACAGTAGGGAGAGATCTCTCTGGGTTGGGGGAGGCCTAGTCAGGTGTCTTAGAGAAGGGCAGCTATAAACATGGCCCCTTCCCACACTCCCTTATCACCCATCAAAACAGGGTTGGAAGGTACCTTAGAACTCACCCATCTTAGCAGGGCTCAGCCCCCTGACTGTACAGAGGCCCAGAGATGAACGTCACTTGCCTAAATCCACATGGCTAGTTAGGGGCAGAGCTACTTTCCTCTTGGACAGAAGGATTCACATATGTGGGGAGAAAAATGGGAGGCCTTGCTGATGGAAGAACTCACCTGAACAAAGTACAGAGATGGGAAGACATAAGGAGTATTTGGGGGAAGGGGAAAGAGGCTCCAAGATCTGGGCTTCTTTGTGTTGGCAGTGTTTGAAGACTGAGTCCAGTTTTATTTAATTTTCTTTTTTAAATGAGAAACTGGACAAACATTAATAAGCAGCAATGTTTCTTTCTACAAAGAACAGGAAAAAAAGGGATAATGTGAAATTGTCAGTATCTATTATGTGCAGCTTGTCAAATTCTTTGTTTTGTGTTAAAGTCTATAATGAGGTAGTTAGGTGGTTTGGTGGACAGTGCTCTGGCCCTGCAGTCAGGAAGACCTCAGTTCAAATCCTGCCTCAAGCACTTGCTGACTGTGCGACCCTGGGCAAATCTGTTTTTCTCTCTTAGCCTCAGTTTCCTCATCTGAAAAATGGGAGTAAAAATAGCATCTACTTTTAAGGTGCCTAACTCTAGAAATTCTTACTATTATTAATAAATTTAATAGAGTGTCAATATTGTCCTCCTTGTCTGTGTCTCTTTTTGAAGTTCCTTCTGCAAAATATTCTGTGCTCCAACAATGTTCTAGTATCGCCTCCGATTCTGACATTCTCTTCTAGCTGTGACATCCGGTGTTCTCAGGGTCTTCGCAGCTCTGACATCCTGTGTTCTAAGGGCCCTCCCAGCTCTGACATTCAGTGTTTTAAGGGCCCTTTTAGCTCTGACACCCCTTATTTCAATGTCTTTTCCATCAGAGTTATTCTATTTTATATGATTTCTTTTAACTCTAACATTCTATGTCCTAAAATTCTTAACTCTTTCAGCTCTAATGTTCTACAGTCTAAGGTCCCTTTTAGGGCAATCATTTTTTGATCCTTTGATCTACAATTCTTGTTTCTGTAAAATACTGTCAGAAGTGGGGGATGGTAGGACACAAGTGTGACCCTTACTGCTGGGGAGGCTGAGGCTAGTGCATCATTTGATCGCAAGAGTTCTGAGCTGCAGCAGGGCTTACACCTGATCAGATATTTTCATTAAGTCTGGCACCCAGAGGATAAGTCCCCTGGAGCAGATGTCTAAGGAGAGGCAAAGTTCAAGCCAGAAATAAAGCAGATCAAAGATTCCATGATGATCAGTGGTGGGATTGGACCCAGGATTGGCTGTTGCCCTTCCAGCTAGGGTGAAATACTCTCCAAAAAGAAAAAAAAAAAAGACCAGAAAAAGAAGAATTTCACTAGAACCTGTAACTGAACATGTATAAACCCTACCCCAGTGTGGCTATTCTTTCTTGCGTTCAGAGCCAATATCTTTCAACTCCAAATCCAATACTCTTTCTACCATCTGAGCACAGAATTAGAGAATGTGGGTCTTGGAAAGCAATGAGATGGTCCATTATAGTCCAACTCACAGGCCGACAAGAATCTTCAATATTTCTGACACATAAGTGGTCACCCAATGTTTACTCGAAGACCGCCAGTGAGGGGGCACCTTTTAATGGTGGCATCTATTGTTTTTGTATAGGTCTCATTGATAGGAAGTATCAATTTACCTTCTGGTAAGCCTCAGTTGAATTCTTTTCCACTTTGACCCATTGCTTTTAGTTCATCACTTTGGGGTCAAACAAAATAAATCTATACCCATTTCTGTAGCCCTTCAAATACTTTATGTGTCTTTGCCCTTCATCCCCAAGTCTTCTTTGTCTGGGTATAAATGTCTTTTGTTTTTCACAGAGTATACATTCCACGTCCTTCCCCATCCTGATCATCTTCCTCTGAATGTTCTCCAGTTTAGTAATATCTTTCTGAAAATGCATCAACCCAACCCAAATGTGACTTTCCACATGTGATCAAAATCTATTGCAGAACTCTTGTATCCTAGATCTGGACATGGTGCTTCTTAATGTAGCCCAAGATCTCATTGAGCTTTATAAATTGCCACCTGACCCACTCATCTTCAAAGATCTCCCCCAGAAGAATGGCTATGTAGGCATACCTTCCCAATTTTATACTTATGGTATTGATTTTTTGAATCTGAGCCCAAGACTTTACATTGACCATCATTAAACGACACCTTATCAGATCCAGTATAAATTTGCAGCCTTTGGCCCCAATCTCCTGCTTCCTCTCCAAGTGGAATAGAATTCTCCTTCAGAGAAGGGTAGATGGAGATATCTCTTCACTGCTCCATTCAAGTCAAATTCAGACAGGCCCACATGAACACAACACATATAAGCTACATGTACAAAACACAGAACCCCTACTTGAACCCTGCATTATTCATGTAGTTGGTAGTTATATTCTCCTTCAGTAGTGGGAGTACCCACCTGGATGAAATAAATATTAATTGAACTGAAGCCAGAGCTCCCTCCCTTAGGGAGCAGAGAGTCTAGCTGGGGAAGCAGGACACAGGAATGTGGAAGATGTCTGTGGGAGCCCTTCAAAGCTTGGAAATGCTGGAATTCTACATGGGCAGGTCAGTGGAAGTCTCTGCATTCCCAGGGCTTTTGCTTTTCTCCTTTCCCCTGCACAGATAGTGCCAGATGACAGGGCTGTAGGGTCTGTACCATCAGGGTATGTCTAGGTAGATGGGTGGCTTCTTCAGCCTGAGGAGACACGGGTTGAAAAGAACACACCAGCTCTCCAGATAAGCTCTGTTGAAGAGGCCCCTGTGAGTGCTAACTCGGGAGACAGAGGAACTGAATTGAAATCCTGCTACTAACAGAGAATTAACTGATGCAATTCCTATATGTCTGATACTCTTTTCCTCCCATTTATAAAATGGGAGAATGGATTAGATGGTTTTCTAATGTTTCTTCCAGCTCTGAAGTCTGTGGCCTTATGTACCTTCTAGGTTTTTGTTTCAGGCCAGCTTGTATGCAACAGTCATGGGACTAACCTCTAGTTAGGGTGGACCCAGTCCTCAGCTGAGATCCCACTTGGCTATCAGTTCTTTGGATTGATGATTCTGGGTAGCTCAGTGGGTAGAGATTGGACTTGGAGTCAAGAAGTCTGGAGTTCAAGTCCAGACCTAGATACTTACTACTATGGACAAGTCCCTTAACCTCTGTCTGCCTCCTGTTCCTTATCTGTAAAATAGGGATAATAATGGCACCTACTTCCCAAGGCTGCTAAGAGGATAAGGTGAGATCATAATTGTAAAGCAGTTTGTGAACGTTAAAGTACCATACACATCCTCACTGTGATGGAAGTGATGATGATGATGCTCTAGCCCAGGAGGCAGTACCTTGGGCTGAGCCTCTGACTGGGCTCCATGTAGACTGGGCCCAGAGCTTATGAGGAAGGCTCTGCTAAGGGGAGTGGATGGGTTGACCTCAGGCAGGCAGGCCCCTTGGACAGGTGTTCCTCCAGGGTGATGGCTCTGATTGCACTTAAAGGCTGATAAACAAGAGACTGGACTGGAGAGGCAGCCTTGTGTCAGAGGTCAAGCCTAGGACAGAATCAGAAGAAATGGGTTCTGGTGTAGGTTCTGTCTGCTATGAGTTAGATATGTGACATTTGGGCAAGAAACTTCTCTGGGCCTTGCTGTCTAGGGGCAGGTTTGAGTGTCTCTGTGTTCTAATAGTCTGTGTTCCAAGGTCCCTCCTGCTCTGACATTCTGTGTTCTAAGAACCTTCCCACCTCTAACATCCTGTATTCTAAAGGCCATTCCAGTTCTGACATTCAGTATTCTAAGATCCCTTCCACTTTTTGTATTCTAACTTCTCTTTCTAACTTTTGATGTTCTAAAGGACTTCTGAGATGATATGGTTTAATTCCCAGCTTTTACAGGTGAAGGAGCTGAGATTCATTGAGGCAAAGGGACTTGCTTCATTTCAGGCATTGAGCTATTGGTAGAACCAGACTTAGGACTCAGGCTGCCTGGTTCCACTTCTGCCAAGTGTCCTATTCAAGGTGGAGCCACATGGGAACCCGTCAGCAGGTGCCCAACATAGTCCTAGACACACATGTGCGTAAGTGTATTGGGGTGGGGGAGGAGAGTCATTCTGTTTCTGTGGCATAGACTGAGGACTGATTATTTTCAACATTTGGTTAATTAACTCTCCACAGAATATTTAGTTTGGTTCCATTCCAGGCTGTCTGAGTGAAGTCACTTTGTGGATCTTACACCTTTGACAAGCGGATATTACTTTGGCTTTATATGGGCCCAG
The DNA here is from genome assembly GCF_028372415.1 of Notamacropus eugenii. Lineage (NCBI taxonomy): Eukaryota > Metazoa > Chordata > Mammalia > Diprotodontia > Macropodidae > Notamacropus > Notamacropus eugenii. The sequence goes on from NC_092876.1 coordinate 62,350,167, forward strand.
TGGCTTTGATGGAGCTAGGCAAGCACAGGCCAGCGGATTTAAACAGCTGACCCTGAACTTCCTGACACATCTGTCTGTCCACTGTTTCACACTCAGCCTTGACCTCCAGCTGATGGGCATTAGGGCCATGGCAAGGTCAGGTCTGGGTTCAGGATGGGGGTGGGCAGCATGACTCCACCTTCACTAGACACCCTGAGCAAAAGATAATGTATACACAGAGGGCAAGGTGAGCATGTCAAAGTAACATTGCCCAGATAACTGAAAAAAAAAGTGGACTCTGAACAAGATTGGGTATGCATGGGATTTCTTTTGGTCATGGAGGGGGAGGGGCAACTCATTTTCTATGTTTTTCTTAGTTCTGACATTCGATATTCCAGCATTTATGTTCTAAGTTCCCTTCCAGTTAGAACATTCTTTTTTCTGAGTTCTTCACAGTTCTGTCATTCTAGGATCTAATATTGTATAAGATTCATATTCTACATCCCATCATTCTAGGTTCTAAGGGAACTTTCAATGTTGACATTCTGTTTTAAGGTTTTCCTTGTTCTGACATCCTACATTCCAAATTCCCATCGAGTCCCGATGTTCTGTATTATAAAGCCTCTTCCATTTTGGGTGTTTTAAGTCTTACTCAGTCTATTCTTTTAAAATCTCCATCTCTTGTGAAGTCTGAACTCTTTCATTCAGTGCTGTTAGACCTTGGGGGAAGTAAGGTTCCTTTTTGTCTGAGTTTTGCGTCTGTGGCTTCAGGTGGAATTAACTTGAAGGCATCTGAACCCGGTCTTGGTTACCTGATTTCGACTCTACTGACATAAATTACCCTGAAGTAGACCTTACATCTTCTCCTTCTAGCCTTCTGTGCTTGTCTTTTCCACCATCTCCATCTTTTACAGGTTTGATTTAATCTCCAATAACTAACTGCTTTTCTGCTTTTTGACTGTTCTAAAAATCCTACCTACTTCTTCACCTCTCAGCTTCTGTCATTCCAGGCTCTTATGATGAGTCAACACATCCTAGGCTAGAGGCTGGAGTCTGGCTAGGACTCCAAGACTAGGGAGGTTGTTGTTCAGTCATTTAGTTATGTCTGATTCTTCATGACCCAATTTTGGATTTTCTTGGCAAAGATACTGGACTGGTTTGCCATTTCCTTCTCCAGCTCTTTTGACAGATGAGGAAACGGAGACAAACAGGGTGAAGTGACTTTCCCAGGGTCACACAGCTAGGAAATATCTGATGCCAGATTTGAACTCAGGAAGGTGAATCTTCCTGACTCCAGACCCAGCACTCTAGCCACTGAGTCACCTTGTTGTCCCAGGACTAGGAGGACCTGGGTTCAGATCCTGGCTCTGTCACTTATTTCTTTGAGAAATTCACCGAACAACACTGGTCCTCAGTTTCCTTCTCTATAAAATGAAAAGATTGAACTAGATGATCTCTAAGATCTGTTTCAAGTCTATGATGCTATCACCCCCTGAAAATACTCTCTATTGATGGGTAAGTTTATTGGAAACAGCTCTGGGATGCAAATCAGGAGATTTAGATACTTATTCCTTCATCACTAACTTTCTGGTAATCTTTAACACGTTGCCTCATATCTTTGAGTCTTTATTTAATTTTAATATGAGAATTTTTATGTAGCACCTTCCCATCTGCTTTCTCTAAGGCAGCTATCTTGGGAAGGTACCGATGATGTTATCAATGTGAGAGTGTCCCAGGAAGGGGAGATACGATTCTGATCCATATTCTGCTCTGGGAGACAGAGTCTGGCTCCTTCTGCTTGGTCCTGTGGGGGAAATTCATCAGGAAAGGGGAAGAGACAGTAAGGAGATAAATTATGTTTGAGATTTGCACAGTGGAGTGACACAGCATGGAGTAGGGGAGATTGTACAGCTGTAGGCAAAGCTATAAATAAATAAGCAAATATCCTTTCCACAGACTGGATAAATGGTATGTCTAAGACACACATATATATCTCAAGTGTATGTACATGCTATTGAGATGAATAAAAATAAAATTAACTTGAAAGTATTGCTCAATTTATAATAGTTTTTGTTATGTATTTTTAAATTCCAAGGATGATTCTAACAGAATAATACTATTAGATACTAACAATGTGTAATATTAGTAAATACTACTATCCTGTGGGTGTGTGCGTGCGTGCATGCGTGTGTGTGTCTCTGTGTGTGTGATGTTTGTTTTTTTAAATAGGGGTCCTTCTGTTTGAAAAGATGGAGAGTCTGGGGAATATCTGGAAGGAGCCTTAGAATGTAGAATGTCAGAGTTCCCTGCCTCTCCCCAAAGATCACATTCCTTTACTGAACATTGAAGGCCTCCTCTAATGGGGTGTCATCCTTCTTTCCCCAGTCCTAGCTCATATTACTCACCTCTGTGCTGTCTATGACCCAGTCAGACCACATTGTCCTCTGGTCCTTAGAGGCTCTTTGTGCTCTCTGGTCTTTGTGTCTTTATGATTCCTCATTCCCTCCCAGCCTTTCCTTCCTCCCTCTCTTTCCCTACTGTTCTTTTAAAGTCCAAATCAAAGTTACTTCCCTCAGGAAAGCCACCCTGATCCTTGCGGTTGGCAATGAAATTCCTTCTCTGGCCTTCTCATGGAACATTCTGGAAGCCTCTAATGCACCTGGCACTAAAGGCTGTGTGTTGTGCTCGTCTGCTTTTGTTGTCTGACCCCCATAAGAACCATGATAGCAGGGACCATGTCTATTCTACACCTTGTCTGTCTGTTATCTCCATCTTCTCCTTCATGAGAGATTGGGTCTCAGCCCCTAGTATGGCTGGGCACCCCCACAGCAGGTAGTCTCCTCCCTGCTTTTCTGCTCCCCTTTATGTTCTATTTTCTCTCATTACAATGAAAGATTCTTCAGGGCAGGACTATTTCTCTAACTTTTATTTGTGTCCCTGGTGCTTGGCATAGTGCCAGGCACCTAGTGAGGATGAAATAAATGCTTTATCTTTATCATTTGTCTATCTATCTTTTATCTATCCATCTATCTGTCTATCTTCTGTCTATTTATTCATCCATCCATCCATCATTTATCTCTCTCTTTCTCTCTTGTGTGTGCCTCTGTCTCTCTCCGTCATTCATGTCTGTCTATCTATCATCTGCCTATCTATTTAGCCATCCATCCATCATTCACGTCTCTCTCTTGTGTGTATCTCTATCCCTATTTACCTATCTCTGTCTGTCTGTCTGTCTGTCTATCTACCTACCTAACCAGGAGTGACCAGAACAGATCTCTACATAGAACTGACTTTTAGCAAGTATTTATTGAATAAATTAATGAATGATTTAACAAACATTGGTAAGTCATTGGGGTCTTTTTGAGTTCAATGAATAAAAAGACTTATGTACCAGGAATTGTACTAACTACTGGTATGAGTAACAAAATGGAGTATTCTCTGTCCTTCAGGAGCTTATATTCTAATAATGGGAGACATGACATATACAGAAAGGGGGGAGGTTTGGTCTGGGGAGTCACAGGGTGACAGGGCAGTGAGTTAATTCCTAGAGCTGGCAGTTGGCTCACCCTTTCCAATAGTAATGGTAGTGTTGATTTGTTTATTGTGTCCAAAGCAAGAGGCAGAAAGCAAGTGGAGGGCAGTGAGGGGGTGGCAGGGCTGGGATGGCAAGGTGACCAGGGTAGATGGAATGTGAAGCATGGGCTGTCTGGGTAGGCTGGATATAGTGGGCTAATTAAACTTGTTCTCTCATTTACCAATCAAGCTCCTTGGTGGTAATTCCCAAAAAGAGGGAATGAACTCCTCCAGAATTTGGGAGCATGTTTTTGGGGCAGCAATGGTGTGAATAATCTCCCATGCCTTTCTCTTTACAGTGTCCTCTTCAGAGATATTATTTAATTTAATCCTCCTGGTGGGGTAGGTTCAACTAATGTTATTACCCTATTTTATAGATGAAGATACTGAGGTCCAGAGAGTGGAAATAACTTATCTAGGGTCACACAGTGAGCAAGTGGCTGGATGAGACTCAAGCCCATGTTTCCCAACTCCAAATTGTCCTTTCAGCTCTACCACACCATCCTAGACTTTGAAGATTGGGGTTTGATGAATGAGAAACTCCTCATCCTGCAAATCAGTCCTTTAAGTCCTGCCAAATTTTCAGATTCTTTTTCTACCTCCACCCTTATATATCTATCAGTGGGTGTCAACACTGGGCACCTCTCCCTGGCATCCATAGCTAGGAGGTTCCCCTGCTGGCCTCTGAGCAGACACCCAGAGGAGGCTTTTGGCTGTAGTTCCCTTTCTGGACACCAGATGTCAGACCCAAGGCTGTTCCTTGACCGAGGCCAACTTGTGCCCACGCCCTCCTTTCCTCCTAGGCTATCTTTGGAAGGATGTGGGCGCCATGCTCTTGGGATGGGAATGAGTTGCTTTTATTTGGCAAACCCATTAACATCAAAATGGCAAGGACCCAGAATGGCTCCTGGTGAAGCAGGAAACAGATTTTTCCCACCTCCTTTGCTCCACCCAGCCGTGGGTTGGTTGACATGGCAAATGCCTTGAATCCGTAGACTATTGGGACCAAAAGGAGCTCTAGATATTATGTTGTCCAACCACCTAATTTTATGGAGGAGGACACTGAGGTGCAGAAAGGGCAAGTTAGTGGTTAATGTCACAGAACAAGGCAATCTTTAGAAGTAGACCTCGAGTTTTCTGATTTTGTGTCTTTCAACCATACCACATTTACTTCCAAGAAATTCATCATTATAATGCAACCTGCCATTCTTTTCTCTTGTTTTGAACCCTGGGCTATTCCCCTTCTGTTTCAGTCACCAGATATCTGGCAGAGGAGAACACTGACTGGTTCATGTATCTTAGAAGGTCATTACCTTCACACTTATGATCTGGGTCTCTACTGGTTCCACTTGGGCCAGGAGTTGTTTCAAATAGGAATGAACAGATATGCATTGTCCGCTGGACCTGAGTCCAGGCTACTCCCAAATTTTAACAGCTGTGCCTGACCTTCACAGTAGTGCCTCAGGCTAAGTATGTTTAACCAAGACATCCTGTGGCAGAAAATACATGTTGATCTCCCCCTAGGCTGCCTTTCCCCAAGGGTCAGAACGCCTTGACACACACAGAGAAAGGCAACTGTGTTGGGTCCTAAAATCATCATAGTTAAGCTATACTGTTGAAATCCAAGTTCTACATGCCTTCATCCTCTTTACATTTTGCTTGTAATATCACTACTTTGGTAGGACAGTGAGAGCTGCTGTAAAAACACTGGCAGTCAAAGCCTTGCTTCTCTTTGCTTATACATGTTGATAATAAGCAGGGTAAGAAACAAGCTATTGCCCTCCCTGCTGATATTTGCAGCTGCTGCTTCCCAGCCTCACAGTCCAGCTGCACGGCCTTCCCTACTGTGCTAACATGTATGAACTTTGGCTATATTTCCTTCTCCCCATAGTGAACGGAAAAAAAGTAAAATATAAATTCCATCAGCTAATTCTGGTTTATAGCAGGGGTTCTTACTCTTTTTTTGTATGTCATGGATTCCTTTAATAATCTGTGGACCCTCCTCAGAATAACGTTTCTTTTAAATTTATAATCAAAGGATGTACTAAGTTTTAGTTACAGAATTGTGAAAATAAAAGTGTATTTTTTCCTATCCAAGTGCACAGAACCCCCCCTGAAATCTATTGACAATCTCTCAAGGATCCAAGAACCCCAGATTAAAACTCCTTGGTCTACAGAGAATCCACTAACTTGAATTCTTTAGAGAGAATTACTTGGTTGTTTTGGTGCTGTATATATGCAACCTGAGTTGAATTTGCTTAAAGAAAGGGAAGGAAAATATAACCCATTAGATTGATATGTTGCCAGTTTTGTTTCATCTGAATGGCCCAGCTGATGGAGTGGGACTGAATGGGGAGCATAGCAAAGAGGCCTTTGAAGGGATGAATCAAGATAGGTTCTTGCTGTGACTTGGTAGTCTCTTGGAATGATTTTCCCCAATTCCATACTTTTTATTCACTTTTCCTTACCTGGACTATTCATCTTCTCCCCACCTTACATCTTTAAATCTTCCTTGCTTTTCAAGGCCTTGCTCAAGTCCCATCTTCTACATGAAGCCCACCCTATGCAGTGTACCCATCTTATTCTGCACCCTCTCAGCTTGGAGCTTTGTTTCATGTTTCACTGAAAAAATTCTCATCCTTCTTGACACCTCTGCACTATTGATCACCCCCTTCTCTCTAGGTTTTTGGGACACTGCTTCTCCTGATTCTCCTTCCACCAATCTGACCACTCATTCTCAGTCACTTTGGCTAGATCCTCATTCAGATCATACCCACTAACAGGGCTTTTCCTGATCTGACATTCTGAAAGGTTCTTTCTATGGTTACTAAGATTCTATGGTTACTGCCCAACCATTGATAACATGTGGAGTACAAATGAATGTAGGATCTTCCTAAGTGATTAGACAATCAGGAAGTGAAGAAGAAACTTTTCTGAGATCCCAAGGGGATTGGAGGAAGGGAGCCTCTAGGAGGACAGACTCTTGAGGTCCATGAAAATGGCATGACTCCTGGACTGAGCTATAGAATCATGGAGAGGTGAGTTAGTGGGTTTGCTCTCAGGCCAAATTGCTAAGTGAAAACTAGTGAGCTGGAAAGGAGCCTTGGAGACCTCCTTGTCCAACTGGTACCTCCTTTACCTTGGTCCCATCCAGGGGTTACAGATGTGTGCCGGACAGTGTGGGAATGCAGTTCAGCAGCAGTAATTAGTTTATTCCTGAGGTCAGCAGTATAAATAGGAGAAAAATGTATTTCCTGTTCCAAGGCAAATAGCCGTGTGGCAGCCAATTGGCCAGTGGCCATCGGATATCAAAAGGCAACCGTGTGTGAGCACAGGCAGAGCAGGGAGGAGGAATGTTCCTCTCTAAGCCTTTGCTAACTTGTCTGGTGGGCTGGGTTGTATCACTTAAGAGGAAGGCCCTTGCCTGAGCTACTGCTCAGCCAGAGTGGCTGAGAATGCTAGAGGTGGATGGTCTCAGCTCTTGCTGTCATGACCGATGTTGTTGCTGGAAATGGCTGTTTTTTTCTGTTGCATCAATTGATCAAAAAACCCCATTTGATGAGGGATAGGATGAACAAACCCAGGTGCTTTATAGAGCAGCATCCTTGGGCAAATGGGTATGGAGCCAAGGACTCTGTGTTCTCTGCCTCCCTGGGGTTCACAGATGCCAGGGCATACAGAGATCTTACGTCTGTGTTTTGTGTAAACCACCACTCAGTGGGGTCTACACCTTGTTGAATTAAGACCACCTGAGTTAACCATATCTACTCAATTGACCCACTGTCTGATTTTTTTTTTTACTCAGTCAACTATTTAAAGATATTTTGCTCACTTTATCATTTTATTTCTTTTTTAAATAAGTTTTTATTGATATCTTTTTTAACACTGTCACAGTCTTCTGGAGTATTTTTAAAAGATAAAAAGAAGATGGAGAGGAAAAAAATCAGCACATTTGATCAATGAATTTTAAACATCTAAAAACATGGGTAACAGTTGTAGACTTCCCACCTCCAAGACGGGGTTGGTTCCTTTGAACCACACTCAAGCTTTATAATTTTGCTACATTAACTTGTAATTTTTCAGTCTATTTTTGTTCTTTCCATTTACATTGTATTTATTGTTTCTGTCATTTTCTTGCTCTTCTCTGTATCAATTCATGTAAATCTTTCCAGGCTTCTCCATATTCATCATATAATTTCTTACAGAACAGTAATATTCCATTCCATTCCATTCATGTACCACAATTTATTTAGTCATTCCTCAATTGGTGAGTGTTTACTTTGTTTCTAATTCTTTGCTATCACAAAAAAGCTAACCATTTATTTAATAGAATTAACTGACAAATAGAATCATAGAATGTTAGAGGTAAAAGAGACCTAGGGACCTAGAATGCCAGAGGTAGACGAAATCTTAGCATATTGGAACTGAAAGGGACCTTTAAAATATAGTATGCCAGAGCTATGAGAGGCCTTAGAACACAGAATATCAGAACTGGGAGGGACCTCAGTACACAGACCTAGAAGGTCTTTAGAATATACAATGTCAGGTCTAAAAGGGTCCTTAGAACATAAAATGTTTGAGCTGGAAGGGCCTAAGAACAAAAACTACCTGATCTGGGAAAGCCCTTAGAACACAGGATGTCTGAGCTGGGAAAGCCCTTAGAACACAGGATGTCTGAGCTGGGAAAGCCCTTAGAACACAGGATGTCTGAGCTGGGAAAGCCCTTAAAACATGTAATGTTGAGCTAGGAAGGGCCTTGGAACAGAAAATGTCTGAGCTGGAAGGACCCTCAAACAAGGAAATGTTTTATTTGTTCATTGAAAGGGATACCCTACATCTTCTCTGTCATCCGTTGTAAATAATTTTGCTAACATTCACTCTTTAATTAGAGTGACATCTATTATGATTCTTCTTTGCATATATTTAACTTTGTCAAACAACATCATGGAGGAGGTGAGAGTTTGTCTCTGGCTTCATATAATAAGTTTGGAGTGAAGTTAGATGGGGGGCTGCTGCCTCCAGATCATTACTCCTGGACTATATCTGGGGATTCAGCGAGGAGTCTTGGTCATTCCTGACTCAGAGGGGCTGATTCAATGTGGCCATTACTCTGGTCTTCACAAGACTCTTCATCCCCTCACTGCTTTGACCTGGTCATTGGATGTTTCTGGATCCCCAGCATGCCAACTTCTGGCCTCCATTCAGAAATGGACATTTGGTGTTGGAGCTAAGGGTATGAACAAGACCTGAGTCAGAGTTCCAAAACATGGATTGGACCCATGGATTATAGATTAGTGACCATGCAGGATATAAGACTGTGTCTAGGTGCTTTTCCTCTCTAGGTTTTTCCAATTCTCTGTAGTGGAATTCATCCAAGATTCTAATCCCACAACCTTTACTTTAGAATCCACATAGTACTGTCCCTGAAAGAAGTAACAGATGTGATTTTTCATTGTCTTTGAAAGGTGGTAAGGAATTGAAAATGCTATATAACTGGTGAAGGGTAAATGTCTGGATTTTCCAAAAAAGAACAAGAATTGGTTCCACAAATTATAGGTTAGTAAGATTGAATCTGATTACTGGAAAGATTCTAGAAAGCACCATTAAAGGGATGGTGAGTGAAAGACTAGAAAAGGAAGCAGCAATCACAAAGTGCTTTACAAGTGTGATCTCATTTTGAGGAAGTTCATTGTCTGATTTAGGTTTTTGTTGAATGTACTGACATGTCTAGGAGGTTTAGAAACAGACTTAGAAATCTATGACAAAACAATTCTATTATTTCTGAATGACAGAAGAAGGGGAATAGTAGAGTGGAGAGAGCCTGGGTTCTAACCCTGGGTCTGTCTTTGATGTGCTGCCTGAACTTGAGCAAGGGACTTTGCTTTTCTGGGCCTCAGTTTCCCCATGTATAAAACTTACTTGATTTCTAAGATGACCGTAAGCCATAAAAGTCTGTATTCTAAGGTGTCCCTCCTTACCCCATCCCCAGTTCTATTTTGGAGGGTCATAGGATCATAGAGATGACCTTAAAGGTCGTTTCGTCCAGTTCTCTTTTTCAGATGAGGATTAGGTGTCAAGCCCAGAGTCCCACAACCACTTAGTGTCTGTGGTGGGAGTCAGATTTGGATTTTCTTGCCTCCAAGGTCAATCAATGCTTGCTATGGTGTCTTAAAATAGTTTAAATTTTAAGATTCTTTTACTTCTAACATTCTTTGTTCTAAAATTTTATGTTCTAAGGTTCCTTCCAGTTTTGATGTTCTATGTTTTTTGAGGTCTTACTTTACTCTGACATTCTATGTTCTAACATCTCTTCTAGTTCTAATATTCTATGTTCTAAGTTCCTTTCCAGCTCTGACAATCTATGTTCTAAGGTCCTTTTAAGCTCTAATATTTTATGTTCAGTTTCCTCATCTGGAAAATGAGCTAGAGAAGGAAATGGCAAACACTTTGGTATCTTTGCCAAGAAAACCTTAAATGGGGTCATGAAGAGCCAGACACCACTGAGAAACAACTGAATTCTATGTTCTAAGGCCTCTTCCACCTTGTCATTTTTTATAATGTCCTTTTGCATTTTAATATTTCATATCCTAAGGACCTTTCCAGTTCTGACATTCTCTGTTCCAACAACCTGTTGCTAACTCTAACAATCTGTGCTCTCGGGTCTCTTCCCACTCTGTCTTCCTATGATTCGGGGATTGAGATTGGCTGTGTGCTATGAAACTAGTTAGTCCTGGGATACATTTTGCAGTTTGTGATTTCTTGTTTCTAGACAGGCCAAGAGCACAGATGCCCTGAATAGCCAAGTGGATGGTTTTGTGTTGGCTGTTTTTTCTTGTGTTCCTGTTTTTAGCAGTTCCTCCCCTGTGATAACTCTCTGGGCTTTGTCCTACTTTCCAGTCCTGAAGATCACCCAGCCCCTCTCCCTGGATCAAGGCAGTTTCCCTGGGCATCAATACTACCAGGCTGAATGCTTCTGACCCAGCCACATTAGGAGAAGAGCTTATTGCCGATACAGTGAGCATCCTGAGAAACTTCAATGCAGAAAGATGTTAAAGGCCATTGAGGGAAGGATAAAGGTTGATCCTGGGAAGTAGTGATGGATTAAGGGTCCCAGACAAATGAACAGTAGAGATTGAGGGGTGGGGTGGGGAGCAGGGTTAGTATTGAGGAAGGAAGCTTGCCCTAATCCTCCTAGTGCCCCATGGGGGTGTCCTTAAGGGTCTGAAATAGACTAGAAATCCTCAGGCCTCTGATGCCTCTGGGAAAGCAGTGTGAAGTCAGAAGGAAGTTCTCATCTAAGTAGGATTCCTGGCTTTGCCCTTCCTAGCTATAGGCTGTGGGCAAGTCACCCCTCTTTTTCTGAGCCTCATTTGTCTCCTCTTTAGAATGGTGGTTGTTTGGGGGTGGGGAATCATCCTAGAATGGCTGCCTACCTTCCAGAGTTGTGAACTCCTTCATCTCAACATCCAGGTTTCAAAATCCCAGGCTTCCGCCTGAGAGCCCCACTGGGGCTGGTTTTCATATCCCTCCTGCTCCAATCCCTCCCCCACCCCACCCCCTACAAACTTCTAGCAGCATCTCCCAGGGATTGTGGCAAATTGGAAATCCTATTAGTCTTAAATTAATGGGCTTTTCTTGTGGGGCAGCGGGCTGGAACGGGCAGCCCAGGGCCCTGATCATTAACTGGCAAGGGGAACAGGCAGTGAAAGGCCAACCCATTTCCCTGGAGAGCTAGTACTCCCCCCTTTCATTAACCAGCTCATCTCTCAGGCCCACCCACCTTTTATCTGGGAAGAGGCAAAAGAGCTTTGAACCTTGGAATTAAATTCCACTGAGGCTTGGGACAAAGAATGAATCTTAGGACCCCTTTCCTTCCCCCAACCCCCTTTCCTTGCCTAGGGGAGAAGGAAGCCTCTTCTTGGCTTGGAATGGGAACATATGAGAACTTTAGGGGCTCAGAGATTGGGTGGTGGTGAAAGGAATATGGCTCACCCCCAAAGATTGTGGGGCACATACATTGGGATGGAATTAAGGGAGCAGGGGATACCTTTATGCTGTTTGTACTTTTCTAGGAAGTAGGAAGATCTTTGTCATTGGATATGACCTAGGGCCCTGGCATCAGGAATGGGTCTGCCTGCTCTGGGGAAGACTCTCTTCCTGCTACTGGTGGTGGTGGTGGTGGTGGTGGTGGTGGTGAGGGGAACTTTGTCTCCTATCCCCTAACCATGTGTCTTGGCAATTAAAATCACAGAAAAGTTGAATCTTAGGATCACAGAATCTTAGAACCCAGGATGTCAGAGCTGGGAGGGCCCTTAGAACCCAGGATGTCAGAGCTGGGAGGGCCCTCAGAACCCAGGATGTCAGAGCTGGGAAGGCCTTAGAACACAGAATGCTAGAGCTAGAAGGGACCATTTTATAGATGAAGAAACTGAAGCTTATAGGTGGAGCTGACTTGTCCAATGTCGCATTACTGGTTGTAGGAAAACTGGAAGGAGGACCTTGGATTCTTGATGCCTACAGTTTGGAGAGGAAAAGGGGAAGGGGGGAGGAGGGTAAAAGTTCAGTCAGTATTTACCAAGCAGATTCTAGGTGTTGTCCTATACTCTTTCCACACAAATTAAATAAAGTAGCTCAGTACCAACTGTTGTGATTGCATTTGGACTCAATCAACAAGTACAGTATAATATAACAACCATTTCTCAAGCACTTATTGTGTGCAGAGAACACTATGTTAGTCACTGGGAGCAGATACAACGTCTAGAGAAGATTCTTTGCCCTGCCTTCAAGAAGGTTACAGGCTACCAAGGCAAAATAACTGCATTAGAAAGGGTCAAAGAGATCCAGGTGAGGCAGCCAAGAGCAAAGGTGATCTTAGGCTTCCTCAAGGAAACCAGGGAGTCTGCCTCGTTAGGTAGATTTGAGTCCCCTTGACCTCTGCCTGGTCAGTGTCTGTCTGGACAGTGGGGGGTTCAGTTCTGGATGCCATGTACTCTTTGTATCTCAAGCACTTAATAGGATGTCTGACATGCAGGAAGCTCTCAATAAATGCTGGTTGACTTGTTGTAGCCACAGTGTCCAGAGGGTGGCAATGGGGAAAGTAAAGGTCCTTGAGGTCATGCCTTTTGAGGAAAGGGAGGCCCACAAAGGTTAAGTCTATCAGAAAAATTCCTCACATACTGTGGTTGTTACTGTGTATAATGTTCTCTTGGTTCTGCTTCTTTCACTCAGCATCAGATCATAGAAGTCCTCCCAAACCTCTGTGAAGTCTTCTTGTTCATCATTTTTTATAGCACAATAGTATTCCATTACATTCATATACCACAACTTGTTCAGCCATTCCCCAATTGATAGACATCCCCTCGATTTCCAGTTCTTGGCCACCACAAAGAGCTGCTATAAATATTTTTGTACATGTGGGACCCTTTCCCAGTTTTATGATCTTTTTTGGGATACAGTCCTAGAAGTGATATTGCTGGATTAAAGGTTATGCACATTTTGTAGCCCTTTGGGCATAGTTCCAAATTGCTCTCCAGAATGACTGGATCAGCTCACAGCTCCACCAACAATGCATTAGCGTTCCAATTCTCCCACATCTTCTCCAGCATTTATCATCTTCCTGTTTTGTCATGGTAGCCAGTTTGATAGGTGTGACTTAATATCTTCTTCCAGATCTGAATCCTTTCATCTCATAAGTGGGAGAAAGAGAGAGGGAGAGAGAGGAGTGGAACAGGGGTAGAGAAGGAAAGACAAAGGGAAAGAGATGGAAAGGGATGAGGATACAGGAGGGGAGACAAAGGAGAGAAGAGCCATGGAGAGAGGCTGCATGGTGGATGGTAGTTCAGGGCTACCAGCTGATTGCTCTTGAAGTGCTCTGAGGTTTCTTGGGTTCCCAGTGCCCTCTCCCTCAAGCTCTTGCTTCATCCCCCCCAGGTGTGAGCCTTCTTCCCATATCTCATACTCTGATCATATTTCATACACTGATGGATTCCTGGGTCCCCTTCCTACAGGAATCCTATGTCTCTAGTGACCTGGAAAGTTCCCTGAATGCTTTTGCTTCCCTTCCCAGCTTACCATTTTATTTGCTTTTATTAGGGCTACAACTGGACCCAGGGGAGAGGAATTCCAGTCACTGGAGGGGGAAGTACTTAACTCTTCTAGGCTCAGTGGTATCTCAGCCACAAATCTCTTTTCAAGTCTCTGCTTGATATCAGACACTGTCTTCTCCCTGCCCAGTCCATGGGAGGGGTGCAGGCATCAAGTAGGGTAGGATCCTGACTAAAAAGTGGCCTTGGGGAGGGACAGGGGAGCTAGCTGGAAGGAAGGGGTAATGGGTGTATGTGTGAGTGTGAGTGTGGTAGGGCTAGCTGAAGAGACAGAGACAGACAGGCAGTGATAGTATGGAGGAGAGAGTGGAGGAGAATGAGTGGATTACATAGTCTGGAGATCAAGTCCCAGCTTCCTTAATCAATAACTGTAATATGGCCTGTATGACCCTGGCAAAATTATTCTCCCCCTTCCTGCCTCAATCTGATAGGTGTGACTTAATGTCTTCTTCTAGATCAATAAAGTGAAAGAATTAGACTAGATGCCCCTGATATTCTCTTTCAGCTCTAGAACTAATATCTTTCCTGTGACTGTCTAGCTCCATTTCTCTTTCATAAAATGAGATGGTGAGGCAGGGTGGTCTCTAAAGTTCTAGCTTTAATATTCCTTGGTCTAGTAACTATGTAGGGGACACAGTGGATAAAATGCCAGGCTTAGAGTCAGTAAGATGTATTCTCCTGAGTTCAAATCTGACCTCAGACATTTCCCAACTTTGTGACTGCGGGCAAGTCACTTCACCCTGTCTTCCTCAGTTTCCTCTGTAAAATGAGTTGGAGAAGGAAATGGCAAATTGCTTCAGTATCTCTGCCAAGAAAACCCTAAATGGGATCACAAAGAGTAGGAAATGACTGGAACGACTGAACAGCAATATCTCTGTTCTAACATTCTAGGATTCCTTCCAGCTCTGATGGTCACAGAATCACAGAAGTAGAAAGTTGGAATCCACCTCTATGGCCATCTAGTCCAACCCATACATGAAAGGAGTGTCTGCTACAATATGCCTGACAAGTGGTCCTCTAGCCTCTGCCTAAAGACCTGGAAGGAGGGAGGAGCGACCCCTTCTGGAGAAGGCCCATTCTATTGATGCCTAACTTGAGTTGTTAGGTAGTTTTCCTGACCTTAAGCCTAAACTTGCTTGTTTCAACTTCCATTCATCATTTCTAGCTCTGTCCTCTAGGGCTAAAGCAGGAGAAGTTAATTAAACTGTGTTCTAAGGTCTATTTTCAGCTTTGAAATTCTATGTTCTAAGGTCTTTCCTAGCCCTGCCACTTTATGTCTTAAGGTCCCTTCCAGTCTCTAATATTTAATATTCTATGTTCTAAGACCCCTTCCATCGCTAACATTCTCTGACTACTATAGGTGATCGCTAATGTCTTCAGGGAATAATCAAGAGTTCCCAGACAGGATCATTTGGATATATTGAGTTTGGGGTGTGTGTGGGGGTGGGTGGGGTGGGTGGACGATGACACATTTCACACTCTTCCCAAGGAATCCCAGATGGGGCAAAGTAAGGTCTGGGCCTTCCTCAGCCAGGTGCTGAGTAGTGACAAAAAAATGCCACCCCCAATGGGGATTAGTGGCATTGCCCAGAGGCCCTACAGGAAGGGGCGCTGTCTGGCCCACAGACTCAAGGATTGGCCTGCTTCTTTGGGAGAGTGGGAAAGTGTGAGCTCATTCCTGCCTGCCGCCTGGGAGCAGGCTGGGCCACGGACTCCACCTGTCTCTGATAATCTCCATAATCCCGCCCCATAATTATTCTTTATTAAGGGATGCTGCGGCCTCCCTTACACGCCTTAATGAGGGCTTGGTGAGCAAATACACCGGGATCAGAAGTGGGTCACATTTTCCAAAAGGGTTTATTCTCTAGGCCCAAAATAACCTCAGCAGGGAAGGCGGAGTTCCTGTTTCATATTGCTACTTGGCAGAGGCTACAGTTGTGGGAGCACCCAGGCTGGCCTGGCAACTTGCCTACCCCCCCAACTTCCTCTGCCCCTCAGGCTCCCCCCAGCTACCCCTCCCCACACACTGCTGACCAGTCAACCCTTATACAGAATATCAGAGCTAGAAGGGTCCTTAGAGTGGCGAATGTCAGAACTGGGGGTGGGGGAGAACCCTAAGATGCAGAATATTTGGTCAAGTAGGATCCTTAAAACATAAGCTGTCAGAATTGGAAGGGGATAAGCATTTATACAGCACCTACTGTGTGCAGGTACTGGGCTAAGTGCTTCACAAATATAATCTTGTTTGATTCTCACAACAACCCTGGGAGGTAGGTGCTAATTACTATCCTCATTTTACAGTGGAGGAAACTGAGGCAAAGATAGGTTAAGTAACTTGCCCAAGGTCATTCAAATGGCAAAGTGTCTGAGGCTGGATTAGAACTCAAGTCTTCCTGATTGATTCCACACTCCGTATCCACTGTACCATCAGCTGCCTCTAAGGAAGGGAACTTTAGTGTAGAGAATATAAGAACTGGGAAGGTCCTTGGGATTCAGAATTTGAGAGTCAGGACCATTAGAACAGAGAATATCAGAGTTAAGAGGGCCTTTAGAACAGGGAAAGTCAGGCCTGAGAGGCACCTAAAGACAGAACGCAAGAGTAGAAGCAGTGGCATGCTTATAAGTGTTTAACCAACTCTCCAGAAAAAAAATTGTACCTCTGACACACTTTTCAGTTTAATTTGCATCATTAATATTTTCTCCATCATGTTCTAAAGTCTAGAAATGAACCAAATGATCATTCAAGCCCTTATTTGTAGCATTTGCCAATTTTTGAGGCATAAATACTCACACTAAAAATTTAACAAGTGGCTTCTGAGGTGGTTTGAGCAAGCTCCAGCGCACCCCTGATTAGAAGGGGCCTCTAGAAAAAAGAATATTTGAATCTGAAAAGTTCTTGGAACAAAGAATGTTAGAGCTACTAGGGATCTTTAGAACACAGAATGTTACAGTAGAAGGGAATTTTAGAACGCAGAACATTCAGTTCTGAAGGGTTCTCAGAACACCAAGTTGGAATTGGAGTTGGAAGGGACCTTGGAATAGGAAAGGGACTTAGAGATTATCTGGTCTAAGCTACTCATTTTACTAATGAGAAAAAGTGAGGGCCAGAAAAGGCTGTTTCTTTTCCCTCAGGTTAATTCTAGGAGTGAGAAAACTAGGACCGAAAATCAGCTTTTCTGATTTCTATTTTGGTGTCCTTCACAGGTAGAAAAGCACTTTGAAGAAATGAATATGGAGGGCTATTATTATATTGGTCCAGAACCATGCTTTCATCCACCTGGGACATTCTGTATAAAACATCCCTGCAGAGATGCAGATTGAGAACAACAGGATCTGAGAACGTTGCATGGGATGATGAGAGATCAATTGATCTATGGTCAGAAACAGGGTTGAAGGAAGCCAAGTCTCTTAGATTCCAAGACCAGCCCTCCATCCACGACCCCATGCTGTCTCTATTGTTGTTGTCCTTTATCATTCTCCTCCTTTCCAATGGGCTTCATATAGAACCGGCCCAATTGCTATCTTGCTATTATCTTTTTACATTTAGACTCTTGCACAGATGGATGAAATAACTGCTTTTTTGTAATTGAATAAAAGCTGTCCAAGGATCTCTTCTGTAGAGTCACAGAAGGCATCTTGGGACAACTCCAGTAGCAGATAGGATATCAAGGAGGCTGTTTACCTGGTCTTGTTCCTCCACGGTTTTAATTTCTTTTGGGACTAGAAGGTTGAAAGGGTAAAATGTTAGAAGGAACCTTTAGAACACAGAACGTTTGAATCTGAAGGAATCTTGGAACATACAATGTGAAAGCTAGAGAAAATTTTAGAGCGTAGAACAGTCAAATTCAAAGGATTCTCAGAACGCTGAAAGCTTTTCATTCTATGTAGTTTGGAGGTTATGAGGTAGGTGACATCGGTTAAACATATTGTTCGATATTTATGGAACAATAGCATGTCTGGATGATTATGGAATAATAATTATTAATTATATTAGTAATAATGAGCAACATCTTTTCTTATTTCTTTGTGATTCTGATGAGCTCCCAAAGTTGATTTCAAACACCTATAAGTCCGTTAACACTTTCACATTATTGTTTCATAGACAGCTCTCCTTTTATCTTCAGACAACTTCTAAGTTTATTTTTGGAATACAAGTTTATTTTACCTGGGAATTCCAAAGGTTTGCAACTCTTCTTGTGTCTGAGAGAGAGGATTCTGGCTTTCAGAAATGGACTTTCACATCCACAGAGATCTTCAGCTCTTATGCTGTACCCTGGCAGGCAGTAATAGGTGCTGGTGGCATTCAAAAACTGCCATTGGCTTGTATTTTTCTTCTTTAGAATAGATATTCCACTGCCTGTCTGGGAGGAGTTGACTTGTCTGCTTTAGGTATGTCCCACAGAGCACGGAAGATTCATTCATTCATTTATTCATGCCATAAACATCCATTAAGAAGCCACGATGTGGGAGACCTTGTGCTAAGTGCTGTACAGATACAAAGACTGTATCTGGCCTTCAATTTTACTGGGGAGGTGGAAATTGAGGACTGAGCAAAACAAAACACATGCCCCACTTACCCAGCCTCCAACTGAGATTTTTACATCATTCTTATATTTTTGAATTTTTCTGGGTTCCTTTTGGTACCATAAATTCATTTCATTTTGTTTGGAAGCTAGAGACAGAGACAAAGGTGGAGAATCAGAGGGAGGAAGGGGGCAAGAGACAAACTGGAAGAGAGGCATATTGATAAAGAGAGGGAGAAGGAAAGACAGAGAAAAAGATCAACATAGGATAGGAGAGAGACCGAAAGGAAAGCAGTGAAGTGGGGAGGGCAGAGAAGTTGAAGCCTAACAGGAAACAACTGAGGTGGGGGGAGGGGAGAGAGAGAGAGACAGAGAGACAGAGACAGAGACAGAGAGAGACAGAGACAGAGACAGAGAGAGAGAGACAGAGATAGAGACAGAGACAGAGATAGAGACAGAGACAGACAGAAATAGAAAGACAGACAGTCAGAGAAAAACAGAGAGAAAGGAAAAGAACAGGTTAGAAAGATAGAAGTAGAGACTAGCCAAAGAAAAGTGAAAGCTATACAGACAGAGAGGGAAGGAGAAAGGAAGGGAGGTACTAAAGGGAAGATTTCTAGAGATGAAGAGGGAAGGCAGTGTTGAGAGTCTGGTAGCAGCCTGAGGGTGAGAGCAATAGGGACAAAGCATCTGTCAGTGGCTTTAGGTGGGGGGTAGGGAGAGGGAGGGGTTGGGGGACCTTTTAAGCTGTTGTGGTTAATAAAACTCATAGTGGGTAATCAATCAGCAACTACCTGTAGCCATTGGCCGGAAGGGATGGGGGAGGTGGAGGAGACAGAGAGACAGAGAGAAAGAGAAAAAGAGGGGAAAAGGTTGGGAGAGAGAAAGAGAGAGGGAGGAAAAGAGAGAAGGGCTTCCTCATGTTCAGGCTCAGGCAGCTCAGTGGGAGCGACTGTGTGGGTGTATAAATGTGTAGTAGACGCTACCAGAATCCCTGGACTCAGAGAGACATCTGGGGGCATCTGGTCCAATTCCTTTCTAAAACTTGACTCGTATCTGGTGTTATTTGCCACGAGTGACTGATTATCTAGCCTTTGGTTGAACACTCTTAGTGACAGGGAGCTGTTCCAGGCAGTCTGTTCTACTTTGGGAAAACTATTAGAAAGTTTTTCTTCCTACTGAGTCAAAATTGGCCTCCCTATAACTTCCATCTGAAGGAGAAGCTCCTCCCCAAACCTACAAGAGCTATTCCATGGCAGGGGGAGGGGAATAAGCATGCATGTACATGCATGTATACCTATACAATACATATGCACATATGTACCCAACGCACAATAAATATGTACATAAGCATGTACATATATATCATAAGGTATATACACATATACATACACATGTGTAAACAATACATATACACACAGAGTACACAACACATATACACATATACACACAATACTATATAACATGTACAGTATATACACAACATGTGTATCTATAACACGTATATACAAACATAACACAATCTACAACATGTACACAATATACACATATGCACACATGTATACACACAGGTACGCACACATAAACACACACATATTTAGGCATGCTCAAGTGCACATGCATACATATATGGTGTATAACACATACACATATGTACCATATAACACACACACATGTACCACATAACATACATACATATAGAGAGAGCATTGTGTTAAGTGCTTTTTACAAAATAACAAACATTCTCTCATTTGAGCGTCATAATAACTCTTCAGAGTAGGTGCTATTGTCATCCCCATTTTACAGCTGAGGAATCTGAGGTAGGCAGAAGTGAAGTGACTGACCCAGGGTCACACAGCTAGTAAGTGTCTGAGGATGGATATGAACTCAGGTCGCTCTGACTCCAGACCTAGCTGTTTCTACTGAGACCCTGGGCAAGTCATTTGAATTCTCAGACCCCAGATTCTTAGACTATTAATCACAGAACCGTTGCCTAACTACCTTAGTGGAGATGGGTTCCTCATGGGGAGGATCCACAGAATATAGATCCACAGAAAAACCAAAACAAAATGAAAAAACCTCTAAGGTTTACAAATCACTTTCCCCACACTAATCCTATGAGGTACATCATAAATGTACTAATACTTGTATTATTGTCCCCATTTTATAGAGGAGGAGACTGAGGCCCAGAGATTTGGAATAACTTGCCCAAGGTTGCTCAGCAAGGTAAATAATCTCAGCAGTGTGGACATTCCCTCTAACAGTGTGGATCACTACCCATTTCCTCATCCTCTTGTATGGCTCTTGTCCATGACCTTTATAAATCCTATCCAGGGAGTGAGGGGAGAGGGAGAGGCCCCTCAATATGACGGGGAATTTCTTCTCTAGTCTTTGATGTTGTGTGGATGCCCTCTACCCCTCTCTCTCATAGAATTTCTCACTTCCTGTGAGCACCATCTTCCATCATAGGAAGAAAAAGAGAGGCTCTGAGGGAAAGTTGGAGGAGTTATTAGAAGCACTGAACAAGTCATTAAAGGCAATCCAGTCTTGTACTGATGACAAGCTCTATGGGTTATCTATCCAGTGGCGTATCATAGTTTGAGCAAGATGCTGTCTTCATCCAATTGGTTTTTCCTGTGTGAATGGTTAGGCCAAACACTTTTGAATAATTATCACTTTTATTTAGGATAGAACTGCAAAGTTCTGGCAATTGATGGAGTCAGTACAATAGAAGCATCGGAAGGATATGTACATATATATATGTATATTGATCTATATATGTATGCATGTCAATCTATCTTCTATATCTGTAGAGAATCCCATGTCCACTTGGGTTCTGTAGTGACAATCCTTCAGGACAGTAGCCAACATCTTTGTTAAGGGTATGACTGGCTCAGGGTTATTGTTGCATGTCCAACTCTCCATGATACCATTTGGGGTTTTCTTGGCAAAGGTACTGGAGTGGTCTGCCATTTCCTTCTTCAGGTCATTTTACAGATGAGGAAACTGAGGCAAAGAGGGTGAAATGACTTGCCCAGAGTCTAGCAAGACTAACACCATCCTTGTCCTGGGTGTTACACAGTTAGTCCATAAACAATTATTAAGCATCTGCTATGTGCCAGGCACTCGGGATAGGAAGTAAAGCAAAAGACCATCTCTGCCCTCAAGCAACTCACAGTCTGACAGAAGAGACAAAAAATAGGTAAGTACAAACATTGCAACTCTTGATGTGATCCAAGAAGGAGAAGAAGCTCAATCTACACTTGAGCAGGCCTGGATTGCCTTTGAGACATTGCATATATCAGTCAGTCAACTAGCATGTATTAAGTCCCTACTATGTGCCAGACAACATGCTGCTACGTGCTGGAGATACAAAGAAAGGCAAAAGGCAGTCCCTGCTCTCAAAGAGATTCTAGTCTAATGCAAAAAATGCAAACCACTATATGTATATGTATATCTATATCTATATAGACATATATAGATATAGATATGTAAACAAGCTGTATCCAGAGGAAATCATCAACATTCTAGGTAATCCAAAGAGCAATGGAAAAAGCATATGGCGGATACTTGTAGCATGTTACCAACAGTGACTCCACATGAAGGAAGTGATATAAAAGACATTGTTGAGAACGTGTAGGACCCAGAATAAAAGCAACATAGTCTGGAGGATAGAGAGCTGCGTTCAGAGACATGAAGACCTGGGTTCAAGTTTCACCATGGACACATGTTGGCTGTGTGATCTTGGGCAAGTCTCTTAAGCTATTAGGGCCCCAAGCACTATAATTCTGATCCTTTGGATATTATAGGATGACATATTTAGAGCTAGAAAGGACCTGAGAGATCACATAATCAGTTTGGAAGCTTTAGAAAGATCCTTCCCCTCCCCCAATACCAGCCCTCAGGGATATCCTAGACCCCTGAAGGAGAGATGTAGCCAGTGTCACTCTGGGACCCAGGAGGAGTTGAGATAAGGAAGGACCCTCAGAATCTCTAGCTAGCTGCCCTCAGGGACCTGATTTGCCATTGGGAGTGAGAGTGGGGATGAGGACCCTTAGAGTTTATATGGTCTACATAAATTTAGAGCTGAGACCTTAGAGGTCATCTAATTAACCAACCAATCAGCAAGCATATAATAAGACTATGAAAACTCTAAGATTCAAGTTGCAGAGTAAGATGCTTGTCAAGCAAAGTCAACAAGCATTTATTAAGCACCTACTATATACCAGGAGGGGCAGCTAGGTGAGCAGCTAGACTCCAGGTCTCAAATCAAAAAGATTCCTCTTTCTGAGTTCAAATCTGGCCTCATATACTTAGTAGCTGGGTAAGTCACTTAACCCTGGTTGCCTCAGTTTTCTCATCTTTAAAATGAGCTGGAGAAGAAATGGCAAACCACTCCGGTATCTTTGCCAAAAAAGCCCCAAATGGCATCACGAAGCATTGGACATGACTGAACAACCACAACAAAACATCAATAATCAATAAACAATAATCAGGCAGTGTGCTGAGCACTGGGGTTCCAAAGAAAAAGAATAGTCCTTGCTCTCAAGGACTCTAAATGGGAAAGACCACATGCAAACAACTCTGTACCATGACACAGGCAGGAAGGGTTGGGGATAATCAACAGAGGGAAGGCACCAGCACTGAGGGGGACTGGGAAAAAGGCTGCTTATAAAGGCTGGTCTGCATAAGCAGAGAGAGGAGCCTTATGGAGGATTCCCTATATCAATGAAATCCCAGATCTGGACCAATGGGGAAAAAAAGAAATAAAAAAATCCGAAAAAGCTGGTTAAAGAATAGACATAAAAGACCCTAGAGGGTTCATCTGAATAATACTATTAATGCCCCTGAGATATTTGAAGAGCTGGAGAAAAGATTCCCATATTTTGGGTGGGTCCTCTATGGAAGATTTAAGGGGCAGCTTTGGCCAAAGATCATCACTCAGGGTGGAAGGGCATGGAATCCGTTATAATCATCCCAAGCAGAGGGAAGATGACCCACTGGGAGAAAAAGGAGGTCCGTAAATACATCACTGCACACTGATGCTGTGTAATGTTTAGAAAACAAGACTCTGATGTCATTCCTTAAAAAAAGATAAAGGATTTTTTTAGAAAGCATTAGAAATGTGTGTTCATTGCTGAAGAAGACCATGTCATCAGAGAAATAATGACATGACTTGCACTTGACTTTGTTTTGAGTGAAGGAGAGCTGTGCAGGTCACCAGCCTCACTTCTCTTCCAGAGCCATCTGAATCCAGTGACCAGATATTCATCAGGATGACTGGAGATGACCCAGGGTGAGGCAATTGGGGTTAAGTGACTTGCCCAAGGTCACGCAGCTAGTGAGTGTCAAGTGTCTGAGGTGAGATTTGAACTCAGGTCCTCCTGACTCCTGCACTGGTGCTCTATCCACTGCACCACCTAGCTGCCCCTAAATATTAGAAATACTTAAAAAATGGAAAACAGGTTTTTGTTCTATTATTTTATTTATAAGTTGTTTTCAACAGTTTAATTACTATTTTTATGATTGAGAAGTTTCCGACAGGGTCTTAAGGGTTGGTGGAGTACAGCAGAGTATGAAAGAGACCTGGATTTGGAGTTAGAATTCCCAGATTTAATCATTTATTAGTTGGGTGATATCGGGCTAATTTCTCTCTGGATCACATCCAGATCCAATGGTTTCATCGTTTGTAAAATGAGAGGGTTGGACTTGTCCCTTTTCTTAATTGACTATCCTAAGAAAATAGGACTTTTTCTGTCTGTGCATCCCTCCTAATCTTTCCTCCTAATCTGGGCTCTTGCTGAAAGTCTGTGTCCCTCTCCTAACCCCACTGCATGGGCCCTGGGTGGTCTATTACTTCTCTCATGGTGGTTCATGGGTCTAAGCCATGAGGCAGGGCTAGGGTGGAAAAGGGAGCTGCCATATTGGTTCCCATTCCTCTCATAGGTCCTCCAGGACTATAAAATGGAAGATTCTTCATCACTTAACTTCTATTCACTTAAGGGGTCTTGGTTTTATGGTAACCTGTACCCAAGCATCCAGTGTATCTTTGGGGATAATTTATCACTATCTCAGAGGGTTGTACTTTTCCTCATAATCATTTACTTGTAAGAGGTCTCAGGCCAGGAATATATTAGAGACTTGCAGATGAAGAGTGCCATTTCTTGAGCTAGGGGCAGAAGAGCTGGTGTCACTGGGATCCCCTCCCAGCCTGAGGCCTCACAAACAGCTAATTCCAAGGGATGGGAGGAGGGAAGGAGGAGTTGGAAAGAGGGAAGAAAGCAAACAGGCATCTCCTGAAGCCACTTGAGACTTACAAGGAACAGATAAGGGCAGCCAAGCCCAGCTGCTAAAAGCTGCCAAGGGGAAATGAGAGGGTTTTTGCACATAGTAAATATAACACTTGGGAGAAAGTTGGCCCATTAATGCACCAGGATGGGGATGAAATTAATGAGGACTTCACCAGGCCCTGCGCCCAATACTGAGCCGCTTTTATAAATACGTTTTTAACAAGGACGATAAAGAGGAAGAGGCTTAGAGAATGAGGGAGAAAGGAAGACCTTGTCAATTCAGCTATTGATAAAAGGCAAGAGATGGGAAAGGGTCCAGACTGTGAGGCCTGGATCACATACCTCCTCCAGGGCTCAGGAATTTTGTTGGCCTTTGTAGGGAGAATTAGCAAGGTTTGGGGAAAAGTCAGAGATACCCAGAAAGATGTGGAGAATCTTAAAATCACAGAAATACAGAATCTCTCATTTACAAAGATTTTTGAACTTTAAAAACTTTGAATCTTAAACTCATGTAGCAATAGCAAGAGCAATGAAATTGTAAAAATTTTAGTATCTATCACAGAGTTTTAGAACTTTAAAATCATGGAAGGTGGAAGCTTGATCTGGCCAAGGAGCTAGGGAGACCTGTGTTCAAGTTCTACCTTGGACAGATACTGACGGTGACCCTGGGCAAAGTCATCTGATTACTCATTGTTCCATACAAGTCTTTAAGAATATGCTGCAAAGCATTGGTGGAGAGTTTCCTCCCTGGGAATTCCCAATACCAATGAAATCTCAGGGTCAGTCCAAGAAAAAAAATAAGATCTTTAGAACATGGAGTCTCAGGGTATAGTATCTCAGAGTTGAAAGAGACCTTGAATGTCATCTATTCCATGCAGAAATATCTTCCACATCCTTAACAGATGGTTTATTCCATCTCTGTTTGACAGCTTGCAGTAACAGCAAGTTCACTACCTCACAAAGTATCTATCAGTCAACAAGTGTTCACAGAGCATCTACTGTGTGCTCAGTCCTGTTCCAGGTTCTGTGGGGGATGCTAGAGAATGAGCAAGGCAAAATCGTTGCCCTTGAAATTTTCTAAGGGGGAAAAAGACACACAGACACACGAAGCAATGAGACCAGGTCAGCAGAAAGCATTCTTAAGGGAAATGGATTTAGGAGGAGTGGGCATTTTCTTTGTGTCATCTTTAGGAAGAAGTTGGGCCTTGAAGGCTGGGTTTTTTTCTCTCTATATTTGAACATTTTTTATTGATAGAGGTACACAATCAACAAAAGATTGGGGACTGCTGTTGTGGTTGACCTCAAACCCTATGCCATTCAATTTGGTTGGATTTTGCTGTTAAACTGGCGGAAGTTGGATGTGTGGGTCACTTAGTAGCAGTCTGAGGTAGTGCTTGAAATCTGTACTCTTCTCCTCATCAACAGTGACTATTTATGGAGTGCCAACTCCTTATAAGCATTTAAAAAAAATTAATCTGTCCTTCCTGATCCTCCCTCCCTACCCCCACATCCCTGAAAAATAAAATCCTCAGTGCATAGCTGCATAGCCTGGAAAAACACATTTTCCCCTCAGCCATGTCTAAAAATGTTGATCTTTTTCTGAATTTTGAGTTCATCGCTTCTCTGTCAGGAGGTGAGTGGTAGGTTTCATCTTTGGTCTTTGGACTTGAGGTTTTTCATTGAGTTGATTGGTGTCCTAAAGTTTTTCAGGGTTGTTTTTCTGTATAATGTTGCTGTCTCTGTATAAATTATTCTCCCAGTTTGGCCCACTCAAAGACATCTTCTCAGTCTCTTCTGAAATTGTCCATTTCTTCCCTTCTTCTGACACAATAATATTCCATCTCATTTATATACCACAATTTATTTATACATTAGGAAGACAACCTCTTAGTTTCCAAGTTTTTGGCTATAATGAAAGAAGCTGCTATAAGTATTTTTGTACTTATGAATCCTTTTCCTCTTTCTTTGGGATATAGACCTAGTGGTGGTAGAGCCGAGTAAAAGAGTATGCACAGCTTGGTCACTTTCTAGGCAGAGTTCCAAATTGCTTTCCAGAATGACTAGACCAATTCACAGCTCCACCAATAGTGCATTGTTTTTGTTATTTAGTCATTTTCAGTGCTGTCCAACTCTTCGTGACCCCATTTGGGTTTTCTTGGCAAAGATACTGGAGTGATTTGCCATTTCCTTCTTCAGCTCATTTGACAGATGAGGAAACTGAGGCAACCAGGATTAAGAGCCTTGTCCAGGGTCACTAGCAAGTGTCTGAGGTGGGATTTGAACTCAGATCTTCCTGACCTCAGACCTGGTACTCTATCCATTGCATCACCTAGCTGCATTAGTGTACCTCTTTTCCCATATCCTTTCATAACATTTGTCATTTCCCTTTTTTGTCATTTTACCCAGTGTAAAAAGTGTGTGTGTGTGTGAGCCTTAAAGTTGCTTTAATTTGAATTTCTCTAATTATTAGTGATTTAGAGCATTTTTTCTTATGATTGTTGATAGTTTGGATTTCTTTCTTTTAAAACTGACTGTTCAATGTCCTTTAATCATTTATCTATTGGAGAATGGCTCCCTAGTAGCAATTCCTTATATATCTTGATATGATACCTTTATCAGAGAAACTTGTTGCAAATATCCCCCCCTTCCCAGGTACCTGTTTCACTTCTAATTTTGGCTGCATTTGTTTCATTTGTGCAAACTTATTTGACTTTATATAGTCAAAATTGTCTGTTTTACCTTGGATCATTCTCTCTGTCCTTTAATTCACCATGAATGCTTCTATTCTCCGTAGAGCCTAAAGTTAATTTCTTCCTTGCTCCTCTACTTTGTTTATGATATGATCTTTTATAACTAAGTCATACATCGACTTTGGATTTTCTTACAGGCTGAATGGTTGAGATTTTAGAAAATCAGGGAAGGAGCAGATGTCCATTTAGGATTTAGGTCCAGAGCTGTGTTCCCACACTTGGTTTCCACACCTTCCCAAAACTGATGCGAGGGAAATTTTCATTGACCGCTGTCCATTCAGCCACTATCCATTCACTCCCCTGATCTTAGGAGGGATGTTCATGCAAGGCTTGACTCTAATGCAGTAATATGGCCCTTCTGCTTTACCTTCATTAGACATCAACTAGAGGATTTTATTCATTTCCAGGTGTCACATTTTAGAAAGACCTTTGATAAGCTGAAGTATGTCCAGAGAAGGGAGAGCTATTGTTATATTTTAAATATTTGAGATTTTTCTTACCCATCTTTCTCCTCCAACTGACAGTATTATCCTGCCTAGAAATCAAATCTTCCTTCTTGTAGTTGAGGTTGAGGTAAACATCTCTGCTGAAATTACCAGTGTTTCAAATGCTTCGAAATGAGATGATTAAATGCAGGAGACTAAAAAAAATAAAATAAAGTGAGAACCTAA
Source organism: Notamacropus eugenii (assembly GCF_028372415.1). Lineage (NCBI taxonomy): Eukaryota > Metazoa > Chordata > Mammalia > Diprotodontia > Macropodidae > Notamacropus > Notamacropus eugenii. The sequence goes on from NC_092876.1 coordinate 62,378,056, forward strand.
AAGTTACTGAGTCTAGTTTTAGAGGATTTGGGTTTGAATTCTACCTTTGTGCAAAAAGTGGTTTCTCCTCTCTGAACCCTGGTGATTTCTTCCATAAAATCAGAGAATTGGACTGGACCTACAAGGTACTGTTAACTCTAATAGTCCATGGCCTAAAATCCTCCTGGCTCTAATGTTTTATGCTGTAACATTCTTTTTCTAAAGGCTCTTCCAGTCTGGTTACCTCACAGTGGAAGAAATAAAATTCTGTGATTCCATAATAATAATAATATTGTATTTTTTGCATAGCTCTTTGTACTGTATACATGTATATATGACTTATATGTATACATATGACTTAGAGATGAATAAATTATACATACATATTATATAATTAGCCTTTATGTAGCCTCTACTATGTGCCAGGCACTGTGCTAAGTACTTTACAAATATTACCTCCCGTGATCTTGACAACAACCTAGAGATGTAGGTGCTATGATCATCCCCATTTTACATAAGAGAAAACTGAGGGAGAGATTAGGTGGCTTATCCAAGGTCACACAATTAGTAAGCATGTCTCCTTTCACATCTATCCTTTCTTTTGAACCTAGAAACAACTCTAGGTAATAGATAGGCTAAATTTATCATCCCCATTTTCTAGGTAAAAATATCCAAAGTTTAAATGTCTTGGCCAAGGCCACACAGTCTGTTAACAGAAGACTCCAGAATAGGTCTTTTGGTTTGTGAATCATTTGATTTCTAGTTTGGTATATCTTCCTCTATATCAGTGGTTCTCAAAGTGTGGGACCCCTGGGAATCCCTAAGACCCTTTCAGGGGGTTCATAAAGTTAAAACTTAATTTTTATGATAATATTAATATATAATGATAGGTATTCACAATAATATTTTAATTTCTAATATGGTAAATATCAAAAGACAGAACCCAAATAAACAAGTACCTCTTTGGGAGGTACTCAATCATTTTTAAGAGTGTAAAGAAAGATTGTCAATGTCTGAGAACCCTTGCTCTATGTCGCACTACGTATCAGGGGCCTTTGTGGTTTTGTGATATCACTCATCAAAAGGGCAGTCCAGTTTCTTCCCTATTACATAGGCCTCATCAGAAAGGATAAAACCCAGACCCATGTCCTCGATGTTAATTTCACTTCCCCTATTTCCCTTTGTTAGTTTGCTATGGGCACTGAGAGTCATTTACCCAAGGATGTCGAAACTAATGAAATTACTGTGTGACTTTGTTCAAGTCATTTATCCATTTTAGGTGTCATTTTCCTCCTTAGGAAGGTGAAGGAACAGGATTCCAAGCCTCCTTTTAGCTCTGACATTCTGAGTTCCAAGGTTTCTTTCAGCCAGAGGTGGAAGGGACTTTGGAACATCAAAGCAGAGAGGGGCCTCAAAATATTCTAGAATATATTCCATGTTCTAAAGTTGCTTTCATCTTTAACATTCTATGTCCTTCCAGCTCTGATGTTCTATATTCTAATGTCCTTCCCAGCTGTGATGTTCTGTGTTCTAAGCCCTTATTTTTTATGGTTCTATGTGCCTACTACAATTCTCGATGACTGAAGCCTTCAGAAGAGAATCCTAGATGCTTCTAAATCCTATTAGAGGGACCTTGATTGAGGCAGTCACCACACACACACACACACACACACACACACACACACACACACACACACACACAAACACACACAATTGCCTGGCTCCCCAGGGATATGGGGATAATGAAGACTGACGGGAAGCCGGAGCAGCTAAGCCGAGTGCATAGCTGAAAGATTGTCATAACTAATAACCCCGCTGGGGTATCCGGTTACTGGTGGCTTCAGCCTCCCAAACCAGTGATTAATTGCCCGGCGCTGCCGCCGGCCCGGTCAGCTCCCAAGCCCTCTCTGCCCTCTTATTAAAAACATCCCTTGATGTAATCCCCGCCAGGGAGATCAATGGAGGATGCAGGAGGGGGGCTGTTCATGCTGGAGAAGGCCGTTCATCACAGGCCAGAGGGAGGGAGTGTCTTCTCCCAGACAACATCGACATTCCGCGCCCACCCCGTCCCTGGCCGTAGTTCCCCGTTTTTCCAGTTGCTCAGCTCCAAGGGAGCTGGGAATCGGGTTCTAGAAATCCAGGGGAGGGGCTGGGGATGGGAAGGAAGGAAGGAAGATCATATCCAAAAGTTTGCCTTCAGCAGCCTGAGCAAATGTTTCCTAGACAGCTGACTCTGATGGGTGTCTGGCTCGAATGCAGAAGCCCATGAGGTATGGGGCAGCCAGACAGCCCATCTGAGCAGGGTGAGGGGCCCTGGCCCATGGTGGAGGTACCAGAAGGCATCAGAGAGGGGGGTGTCATCCTGGGTTTGGTGACTAAGGAACTAGGGAAGGTCTCACTGAGCCTCAGCTGTCACTTTCTGAAAGCATCTTGTCTCCAGAGGAATCCCTCATTGCTTGTTAAGAGCTGGAAGAGAATTTTAAACATAGAACATCAGAGCTAAGAGGACCCTTACTTGGAACATGGAATGCCAGGGGTGAAAAGGCCCTTAGAAGACAGAAAATCAAAACCAGCCTTAGAACATAGATTGTTGGAATGGAGATCTCAGAATATAGATAGCAGAGTCAAGGGAAACCTTAGAACACATAACATCAGAGCTGGAAGGGACCTTAGAACTCAGAATATCAGGGTGTTTAGAACATGGAGTGGAAGGGACTTTAGAACATGGAATAGCATTGGAGGAAACCCTAGAACACTGAATGTCAGGCCTAGAATGGATCTTAATGGCTATTGAGTGCAATTAGCTTATTTCATAGATGAGAAAACTGAGACCCAGAGATGAGAACTGAGTTCTCAGAATCTCGGAGTTGGAAGGACCTCGAGGGCCATCTAGTGTAACCCATATCTGAATAAGAGACTTGTTCACAGTCAACACACCAAGGTCTCTTGAATCCTGGACTGACAATTGTTTTATTTTGTTTTTTCTGTTGCTACTTCCCAGGCATCTAGTGCCCAGAGAGAATCAGAGTTAGGCTGGGTAGATCGCTGGTGCTCCTCAGCATTCCTGGTGGGATTCCAGGTCCTCTCCTAGGATAGTCAGCTTCAAAGCCCATGGCCAATGCTCAAAGGTCAGACTGGTGGCATGACATTTGGTGACTAGAAGGAGGGAGGTATGAGCCCCCATGTCTTCTGCTCTGGTTAGGTTTTGGACAACTTTATACAGGCTGACTCTTGCATTCCTATACACACACACACTGCCCCATGCTACACCCCCTGGTGAATGCATACACTCATACACAGGTCCTGGGTTACACACAGAAGCACACCCAACACACTCATGATTATGCAAAGGATATAACCTTAACAGTGTATGTTTATGCCAGGACTTACATGTGTGCAGACACTGATACAAGCATACATACATTGTAGTACGCACAATGTACTCATGTACCTGTGTGCACGTATATGCATGTACTCTGGTTTCCACACCTATGCATACACATATATTACCTTATACATACATTCATGCACATATACCTTAGTGAGGACATATGTGCATATATACCCTGACCCCCACATACTTGCATTAACAGCTTGGTGTAGACACCCCCCACTGGCTTGTATTCCTTCATACACAGGATGCTCTGGGTATACCTACAGTCTGGTTCACAAACACTAGTGCAAGCATACTATGTGTGCTCACTCTCATACCTGCCCAGGCACACACCTCACTTTGCTTCAACCAGCTTTTCTCTCTCATTCTCTCTCTTTCTCATTCCATCTCTCTTTCTCTTTCATTCCTTTCTCTCTCTCTCATTCTCTGCCCCCCTCTCTCATACACACATACACACACACATTGACTTATTCCACTTCACTCTCCTCCTCCCTTCACCCCCCCACCCCCCAGCAGCCTCCCCACCCCCCAGCAGCCCACCCACCCCATGCGGGTGCGGCAGCAGCGGGTGGCGTGCGGGTGTTACAGAGGAATTCCAATCGGGCCCCTTTGGCCGCCCTGGCCAACTTTAAGTGCCTTCAGACTGAAAAGACCCATCCAAAGAGGCTTTTCCCCCTAGAGATTAATGTCACTGAAAAATGCAGCGATTAAGGTAGGCTCTTTGGCTGCATATTATGCAAGTGCATTAAAGCGAGAGCGGCTCATGTTTGGCATGTTTTTATCCTGTTTGACTCCTGGAGAAGAAAAGGGAGAAGAGTCTGGATCCCTGGTGCTGAGAACAGGGGCTCTGCAGGCCCAAGGTGGGTGCCTCCTGAAGGCCCCCCATTCCCTGGGGAAGTAGACTGCTTGGAGGCCACTGGCTATGTGAGGGGGCTCCAATGGGCCAGGCTGGCCTCCTGAGCATGACCAAGGGATCAGTCTCCTGAGGGGTCTGGGCTCCAGGCAGGCCAAGGGAGTCAGATGCTCCCCAGCATGTGTAGGACAGGAGATGCCATGTGTATATGTGTGCATCCAAGTGTGAAGGGAAGCAACACACTCTTGTGCAGTGTGAGTTCAGGGTGTGCCATTGGATGGGTTTGTGTGCATATGTGAGGTTGTGGTCCTGGCTCTGTGACATTCTCTGTGTGTTCTGCTTATGTATGGCCACCTTGCATCTATTTATATGAGCACGTTCCTGCATACATGTGATCATGCTGTGTGTACTCTCTGTGAGATGGTGAGTAACTGGAAGAGCCAGAGGACTGCTCTCTGTAACAAGATATAATTCCTTTCCCTCCAGCAACTGACAGGTTCCTTGCAGTCAAACTGGTTGGGACCAGCTGAAATAGAGCCCAGAGTCAATCACTGCTGACGTCGATCTGTCCATTGACTGGTCGGTCATTCTGGCAATGAGCCTGATGACCCATCAGTCATCGGTCAATCTGATCCCCCTGCCAGTCACTCATTGTTGCAGTGACTCAGACCTGGTGTTAGCCTGTCACAGCTAGTTACATCCACCAACACTTGCACAGAGCGGCTACCCCCAGCCATAATCCCAGTCACTGTTTTGTTGCAGACAGCCGCCGCACCGTGTATGAGCGTCACTCTCAGCTACAGCCTGAGCCAGAGGCCCCATCTAAGCCAGTGCCTGTCCCAGTCAATCCCAGGTGCTGTCAGTCACAACCGTGGTGATTACAGCTGCAAACCAGCCATACCTATGGTCAGTCCCCGGCTGGCTTGGTCATAGGTGGTGACAGTCACAATCAGCTACACTCATGGTTCACACACGATGTCAGTAACTATCAGTAACTGTCAACCACAGTTGGTCACTGTTGTAGGCAGGCAAAGAGACTATCAGTCCCAGCTACAATGAGCTGGAGACTGTAGCTGTCCACAGAGTAGGAAGAGCAAGGAGCAGTTATCTGGGAAAGGAGGAGATAGGAACTCCCCAAGAGGGGAGTTCCCCCTTCAAAGGCAAATGTTTTGGTCTCTGAGAAGAAAGGTGGGGGGAAGGGGAAAATGAATGAGGGAAGGAAAAGCTAGGGAAGATTCAACATTTCCAATATTTTCACAGAAGGGTGAGTGTGGAGACCCAGACCGGTTTTCATCTGTCATCACTGGGACTGTGGGCAGGAAACTGAGACCACAGGATGTAGAAATACACCCAAGGCTGGGTTCTAGGCTATGGTTAGCAGCCTTTGACCTATAGTTCAGTAACATGTAGGAATTGAAGTCAGAATACAGCAGAGGTTCTTAATGTTTTTGGGGGTCCTGGACCCCTTGGGCAATCTGGTGTAGTGTATGGACCCCCTCTCAGAAAAAGATTTTTAAATGTATGAAATAAGTTGCATAAGATAACTCCCCCCAATTATATTGAAATCTAGTTGTATGTATATATGTATGTATGTATGTATATATGTATATTTAAAAGCTCATGGACTCCTGGAATACAGTATGGAAACTAAGAAGGTTTTAGAGACACAACCATTAAATTGAAGTAGAGTTTTTGGAGCTGGAAGATGCCTCAGAGATAATCTTACTCATCATAACTCTCAAAGGAGAGTTACCTCTTCCAGAAAGCTTCTCCTGATTCCATCCATTAGAAATGGAATGACCTATTAGAGACGACCTAGCACTTTGTTTTCAGGACCTTTATCCAATGACCATATTTCACTTTATATTACAATTAGTTGAGGTTCATATAGCATCCCTCATATCAGACCACAGGCTGCAGGAGGGTAGGACTGGATGAATGTTTGCTAGGGACCTGCTACCAGGGATTCCTGCTCAGGGAAAGGTGAGATCTGGTTCCCTCTGAGGTGTCTCCCAGGACAGAGATTCCAGGATTCTTGCACTCTGCCCCCACCCATTCACACAATCTTGATGGCAATGATGTTCCATTTCCCCCCTGGACTTCTGGTGCTCACGTATTCCTATCAGCTCTAGTGAACTTGTGGTCTATAATCCATGTGTCTGCTTACCTCAGCTCTGAGAATCTGTCTTGTTTTGTCTCATCTAGTTCCTGCCCAAGTCTTGATGCTCAAAGAAAGTGAATTTTCCAACTAATTGAAGCTTTCCCCTTTTAAGTGCCAGAGTTGCTTGATTTTCACCGTTTTGAAATGAATCTTCCTAAAAAGTCCAGCACACACCCTGGCCTCTTAATTCACAAAAGATTTTACATAGAGCATTACATCATCTCTTCTTGATGGCCCAGAATCATCAAAATGCACTGGGCTATGATACTTCAAAGGCTACTAACCTATGTGTACTCTGCCCCTACCCTGAATGGTTCTAGGCCAGGATACTTTATCAGTGATTGTGTCTACTTTTTATAATTTTGCTATCATCTTTGACTACATGAATACCTAGAAGAAATGGAGCCAGAGATAAAACATGGAGAAAAGCTCTGGAGAAAAGCATTGGAAGGAAACTAAGTAAGTTAGAAGTGAAACTAGTAAAACTTACTCAAGAAATGGACTCCCTGAAAACTAAAATAGTTCAAACAGAAATCACCAATTATGAATTAGCAAAAAAAAAATTATAACAAAATTAGAAGATTAAAAAATACAAGAAAATGTAAAATATTTGATATAAAACCTGCTTTGGAAATAAGACCAAAGACAGATCATCTAAGAATCAGACTACTCAGAAACTAGAATAAAAAACATTTGCACAGTATTGCAAAATATCATAAATGAAAGCTACCCAGATTTACTAGAATCAAAGGTCAAAGTGAAGATTGAAAGGCTCTACCAATCATCTCCTGAAAGAAACCCCAAAAGGATGAATCCTGAGAACATAGTCAGAATCCAAAGTTCCCGCATCAAAGAAAAAATACTTCAGGCATCCAGAAAGGAGCTATGCCAGTGACTGATATGCCAAGGAACTACAGTCAGGATCTCATAAAACTTGACAGTTCCTACCATAAATTAGAGGAGATCTTGGAATATATTAGGCAAAAACTATAGGTTTCTAACTTAACTTATAAAACAATAACTTAAAATATAAAGCTAGTCTAGGGGCAGGGATAGATCTTTAATGGAATAAAAAAGTTTCAAGAATTTCTGATGAAAAGATCAGAATTGTGAAAGAACTTGAAATACAAACACAAGAGTCTAGACTAGAGGAACTGAGAAAGATTAATTTATCTGAGCCACTGGAAGAAGTCGTATGATGATGTAGTGCTAACATTCTAATAGGAAGAAAAGAAGTAAGTATTCCGTCAGAGGAGTACTGTCTTCAAAGGATATTGAGGGAATTTTTAAAAAATATACGTACTCCTCTCTCTTGTTGGAATAGAACTTCCTTAGGAATGATTTCATTCATTGTTACTTGTATCCCCAGTGCTTAGCACATAGTAGGCACTTAAGCAAAGCTTGTTGATTGTTTGAAATATGACCTCTTGTTATGGTTGTCCTCCTCCTCCTCCTCCTCCTCCTTCTCCTCTTCCTCCTTCTCCTTCTCCTTCTTCTCTCCTCCTTCTTCTCCTCCTCCTTTTCCTTTTCCTCCTCCTCCTCCTTCTCCTTCTCATTCTTCTTCTCCTCTTTCTCCTCCTCCATACTCTCCCCCAGAGAGGAGAATTGATTTGATTATAGTTCAAGAACTAGAAGGTGTAAAAAATTAAGTATCAGGCGGGAACCCATGATATGACAGTAATTCATCTGGAAAAGGTCCAGGGTTTTAAGAGGATTGGAGAACTCAACATAAGTTACATTTTTGAGAGTATGTTCTGCCCTGATCTAACCACATCTGGAACATTATGTTAAATTTTTGTGCTTATTCTTCCGCCTCATTTTTGACTTTGGGCTTTATGTTAGTGTTAGACTCTGCTCACTTCTGTGTGTGTGTGTGTGTGTGTGTGTGTGTGTGTGTGTGTGTGTGTGTAGGTGTAGGGAATATCTGACTTTGCCTTCTATCTTTTTGTGTCCTTCTGCTATTTTCACAGCTCATTTTACAGATGCCGAAAGTTTTTGGTGCTTCTGAGGTAGTGAGATCTGGGGAGATGTCTGTTCGCTATCCTCCTGGTCTGAGTTCTGCAAGTTCCTGACCTAGTTTGGGTCTGTTGGCTTTGATATCATTGAGTTTCAGAAGAACGTCACTGAACTTAGTCACTGTTAGCCTGCTGGGAGGTTCTGTAGGTTCAGATCAGCTGAACCTCTGCCTCCCCTTAGATCTTGGTTTCTTGACCTGGTCTTTCCACCTTGGGCTTATGAGCTTGGCTAAAGATTAGAACCGAGTCTCTGCTCTGCTTCTGGACTCAGAGCCTCCCAGCTAAGTTTCTGGAACTTGTTTTTTGCTCAGTACATAGCCAGAGCCCAGATTTCCTGCTACTATTCCTCTCAACCCTGAGACTGTGACCCAGGACTGGGTAATGAGTGACAGAGCTACCAGATGGCACTCCTTATTGTTCCCAGTGCTACTTCAGGGGTTTCCTGGGAGCTCTTCCTGCCTCAGTGCATTCTGCCCTGATGCTCTATCTCAACTCCCTTTTCATCCTAGGGTGCTGGAATGCTTTGTGTCCTAGCCTCTCAGTGACACCATGCTGTACTGGCCAGGCCCCACCTGATGTCCTCAGACCTCTCTGTCTGTCTCCCTAAGGAGCCCTGGGTTAAAAAAAATGACTCACTGTAACTTTTTCTTGGTTTTCCCCATCAGAATTCAGTCTGGCATGTTTTTAGGTTGCTGTGGAGGTAGTATACTGGATATTGCTATTATTCAGTCATTTATAGTCATGTCTGACTCTTTGTGACACCAGTTGGGGTTTTCTTGGCAAAGATACTGGACTAGTTTTCCATTTCCTTCTCCAGCTCATTTTTCAGATGAGGAAACTGAGGCAACCAGAGTTAAGTGACTTACCCAGGATGCAGGCCTGGCACTCTATCCACTGTACCACCAGAGTGGTTTCCTATTTCCTTTATTTTATAGAAGAAGAATTGAGGCAAATAGTGTTAAGCAATTTGCCCAGAGTCACACAATGGCTGAGGCCAGATTTGAACTCACAAAGATGAGTCTTCCAGGCCCAGTACTCTATCCAATGAGCTACTTAGCTGGAAGAACTAGGCAAAAAAATGCTCCTTCTCCCTCTGCCATCTTTCATTGTATTAAGTTTTAGGAAGCCCATTGATATTTAGTGAATGGAAAAAAATCATTAAATACTTATTTGCCAAACACTGTGCTTAGCACTGAATATGTGTATTTATATCACATACAGAGACATGTACACACACATATACTTACACATATTCACGTATACACACATGCATATATATACACATACATACACATGTGTATACAGACATATAAGCAAAGATATTTCCTGCCCTCAAGAAACTTCCAATTTAATAGCGAGAGATAGTGCACATTGGGGCGTGGTAGCCAGGGAAGGGTGTTTTGGTTTGGGAAAGTTATCAGGCTCATGAATGGTGCCAAAAGGGGAGCAGAGTGACACACCCTTTCTGGGAACACACCAGAGTTCATTGAATTTTAGTCCAAGTACTGGAAAGACTGAGGGGAACATGGAAGCAGCTGTTGCAAAGAAGTCTGAGAGTGGAGTGAATCCTAGCTAGAGCCAGGTGGCTTAAGCAATCCCCAGTCAGAACATCAGGAGAGCAATGAGGCTAGAGAAGGGCCTTGAATTCATAAGAAGATTGATGAAAGGAACTGAGAATGTTTAGCCTGGAAAAAAGAAATGGGAAGACATGTTAGCTGTTCAAGAATGTGAAGTGCTATCATATGAGAAGAGGGATTAAATTTAATCTGCTTGGCCTCAGAGGAAGAACCAGCAATAATGGAGAGAGGCTGAAGAAAGGCTGAGTCAGATTTGATAGAAGGAAAAGCATCCTGACGTTGGATTGCCTTGGGACAGAGTGGTTTTCTCCCTGTTGGAGGTCTTAAAGCAGAGACTGGATGACCACTTGTAGAAAATATCTTCAAGTTAATCCTTTTTCAGGTTTGAGTTGGATTGTATGGACATGGAGGTCCCTTCCATCTCTGAGAGTCTGTGATCCTGTGAAATCCTATGATTCTCCTCCTCTTTCTTCTTTAAATACCGAAGAAGGGACAAGCTATAGATACGATAAGGATTTAGGAATATGAAAAATCAGTATGAGGGAGCTGAACTAATTGGGAATGACTTCATTGAAGCGGTAGAACACAGTAGATGTTGGAGAATGGTTAAACATACAACCAGAAGAGACAACCAAGTCAAAGCTCCTACGTCCAAAACCTCCAAGAAAAATGTGAATTTGTCATAGTTCATGGAAGAACTCAAAAAGGATTTTGAAAATCAATTAAGAGAAGTAGAGGAAATATTGGAAGAGAAATGAGAGAGATGCAAGAAAATCATGAAAGGGCTAAAGGAGACCCTTCAAAATGCTAAAGAAAATAACATATGTAAAGTGCCTTGGAAACCTGAAAGTGCTATGTAAGTATAAGTTACTGTGATGATGATGATGAGGAGGAGGAGGAGGAGGATGATATTGGGATCCAGAATGATCTTGAAAGACTAGAATGGGCTGGGGAACCTGTGGCCCACTATGTCCTTAAGTGCAGCCTTTTGACTGAATCCAAATTTTACCCTTGGACTAGAAGTTGGGCCATTCTAATAAGAGGAAATTTAATGGGAACACAATAGAATTGTGAATTTTAAACTGCTATTATTATTAACTTGAAATACCCAAAAGTAGACTATGCTGTCCCTCAGGAAGCAATTTGGGTTTTTCCTCACTAGAGATCTTTGAGTAAAAACTGGAAAATCACTGGTAGAAGACATTGTCAGTCGAGAGGATTCTTGGTATGGATGAGACTGAGACAAGGTGATTTCTGAATTCCTTTCGAGGTCTGATTCTGTGAGTCCCTTGTACTAATTTAGAAACGAGGTGATTCATGGATAGCTAAAAGACTTCAGAGGATCTCTTGATTGACAGAGGAGTGAAAGAGATGGGGGTGCCAGATGATGGACTTTAAGATTGGGAAACTAGCTCAGTCTCTGGACTTCTCTGTCTCCTCATCAGCTTCTTCCCAACCTGGAGAAATGTCTGCCTTGAGTTCTTATTCTCCTGATCAGAGTCTCCCTAGGCAGGACCTCTGTTTCACAAGAACTCCCAGCCATGTTCATTTCTCCCCTAGATCAGCCCAGTCTCTGGACTTCTCACTGGCTGCCTTGGCCTCTTCTCTCTCATGGTCCCTCCCCCTAGACCTTCCCAGTCTACTTATCTTTCCAATTAGAATTGTAAACTTCCTGAAGGTAGGAACTGTCTTGCTGGCTTCTATTTTTATGCCTATGTGTCTGGCACAAAGTAAGTGCTTAATAAATACTTTCAATTTGTCTAACTGGGCAGCTAGGTGGTACAGTGGGTAGAGCACTAGGCTTGGAATTAGGAAGACTCCTCTTCATGAGTTCAAATCTGGCTTTGGACACTTACTAGCTAAGTGACCCTGGGCAAGTCAGTTAACTCAGTTTCCTCATCTATAAAATGAACTGGAGAAGGAAGTGGCAAACACGCCAGTACTCTCCAATATCTTGGCCAAGAAAATGGATTCACAAAGAGTTGGAAATGACTGAAAAACTCTCTTTCTCTCTCTCTCTCTCGCTCTCTCTCTCTCTCTCTCTCGCTCTCTCTCTCTCGCTCTTTCTCCCTCTATTTAGGGAGATATCTATCACTGACAGTCTTCGAACAGAAACTAGGTGTTGTGTAGAGGAGGGTGTTCATGTTCAGGTATTCACTGGACCAGACTCTTGTCTTTTTCAGATAGATGAGGCCTCCAGCTTCCAGAGCTTTTCCCACTCCCACGCCATCCCCAAGGTTACTGTATAACTGTTTTGTATATAGAGTAAGGGAAGAGAAAAGGCTACTAAAATATTCCAGGCACTATAATATGTGCTTTTTACAAATATGATCTCTCCTTATGATAACCCTGGGGGATAGGTGCTATTATTAACCTCATTTGACAGTTGAGAAAACTGAGGCAAATAGAGGCAAACTGATTTGCCCAGGATCACACAGCTAGTAAGTAAGTTATTAAATCTATAGATGTCCATGGGGTGTTCTGGAGCCAGCTCATAACTGGTAAATCATCGGTTAGCATTTACATCATCAAAATTGGCAAACACTACAGATTAGCATGGGGCAGTTAGATGGACCAGTGGATAAAGCACTGCGCCTGGAATCAGGAGGACCTGAGTACAAATCCAGCCTCAGACATGGGCTAGCTGCGTGAATCTGGGCAAGTCACTTAATCCTGTGTGCCTCAGTTTCTTCATCTGTAAAATGAGCTGGAGAAGGAAATGGCGAACCGCTCCAATATCTTCGAAAAGAAAACCCCAAATGGGGTCGCAAAGAGTTGGACATGATGGAAATGACTGAACAGCAACTAACAAATTAGCACACAATACAAATCAATGTAAATTTATAGCTTTGTTGATTGTCTAGACTTAATAAAGTGGCAGAGAGAATGTTAATAATGCAAATTAAATTTAAAAATATGTTGTAGATACATTTCCCACCCCAGAGAGCCGGTTGTCAAACATTTAGCAACTTGCTCTTGTATGTAGAAGTTATATTTCCTGCTAAAAAGTAAGCTTCTTGAGGGCAGGGACTATTTTCTTTTTATCATTGTATCTCCAAGCACCTAGCATGTCACCTAGCACATGGTAGCTAATTTGTAAGTGCTTGTTGGTTTTCTCCTTGATTGGTGATACCATTCTCAGAGACGGGGAAATTAGGAGAGGCATTCCTTTGAGGGTGGGGCAGCTAGGTGGTGCAGTGGATAGAGCACCAGTGCAGGAGTCAGGAGGACCTGAGTTCAAATCTCACCTGAGACACTTGACACTCACTAGCTGTGTGACCTTGGGCAAGTCACTTAACCCCAACTGCCTCATCCTGGGTCATCTCCAGTCATTCTGATGAATATCTGGTCACTGGATTCAGATGGCTCTGGAGGAGAAGTGAGGCTGGTGACCTGCACTGTCCTCCCTCACTCAAAACAGAGTCAAATGCAAATCATGTCATTATTTCTCTGATGGCATGGTCTTTGGCAACAAAGGACACATCTTTGTGTCACATCAAAGAACACCTCTTTGAGGGTGTGACTAGGGCAGAGGAAGGTAAAGAGCTGACTTTTGGACCACTGAGGTCTGATCTCTAGTCAGAGAAGAAAAAGAACTTCATAGAGATCACATCTTGTAGGTGAAGGACATTTGGGTCTGAGTTTTAGCTCTAATGCCCAACTAGTCGTGTGTCAATCTCTCTGAGCCTCAGTATCCTTATCTGTAAAGTCATGGGATCCCAGAGCTGAAAGGGAGCTCAGAGGTCATCTAGTCTAACTTGCACTTGGCCAAGAAATCTCTCTACAATCTTTCCAACCAATGGACATCCTCTTGGGCATCTCACGGTGACCCCAAGGACTCTTCCTAATCTAGAATTGTCTATATTATTTTGAATTGTTTCATTTTTTGTCTTTCTAGCCTAAAGACCTAGCAGAATTCATGGTACATTGAGAGCTTAATAAATGCTTATTCATTACTTGCTAGACTCGGGAGACTTGGGAGGATCTCCAAGGAGGGGAAGGGGCTACTTACTTAGTTAATATTTTGCCTACTAGTACCTCTTAACTTGGCTTCTTTGAACTTGCTTTTAAAAATACCTTGATGACTATATTTCCACATAGCTGCTTTCCTTTGGAGTTATATGCATTTTATTTTATGTATCTAAAAACTTTATTCTGAGAAAGGGTACAAAGATATCACTAAAGGTGTCCAGACACAAACAAGCTAGATATTGCCCTTCTTCTGGCTCTAGGTAGGAGTTGGCTGAAGAATCTTGTATCTTATCCTGAGGGCTGCTTATGTTCTGGGGAGTCTGTATTTGTGTATACACGTGTGGGAGACTTCTCTTTGCTTGGGATCCCAAGGACAAAGGAGGAGGCCTGACCAGCCTCCCACTAGCCCTGTTCAGCTCACTCCGATGGGGAGGTCAGATCAGTCTGCTTCCTGGGGATCCCTAAAGGACCAGGAAGCTGCTGGGCTGCCCTTTGTGTGGAAAGGATTTGGCTCTAATCCTGAGTGCTTCTCTCTTGCCCCAAGTGATCCCATGAAGCGTGGTGGGCTTTAGGCCATGCTAATCCTCAGCCCACCAGGCTGTCTTTTCAGGGTCAGCCCTTAGGCTGAAAGGCCCCATGGAAGGCTTTCATTCTTGCCCCTTTGGCTGGCTTCTAGGGACAGGTTGAGCTCAAGGGGGTTTCCCAGGCCCTTTCACATTCCCAGCCCCTCCTGGTGGGATAGCTTTCTTTAAACAGGTCCAGCTTGGCCTGGAGGCTGTATGATAGGATGTGAAGAATGCTGAGAGGGAGGATTCCACATCCTGACCTGACTCCACAGTGAAAATCAGCAAGGGATTTGGAATCAGATGACCTGGGTTCCATTTTTCTACTCTGCTTCTTAATTTATTGAGCAAATCACTTAGCCATTTGGATCTTAGCTTCCCTTTGGGCAAAGAGAAGATTTTGGATGAGATGTTTTCTAAGGTCCTTGGCTTACCAGTATACATTGCTTTTTCATAATTTAAAAAATGAAAATCTAAATAAATTCTATTGATACATTTTGTTTTTACATTTCAAAATTCTTTATGTTTTAAAGTCCCTCTTACCTCTGCCTTTCCCTGTTCCGAGAGTCCTCTCAGCTGTGAAAATGTATAGTCTAAGGTCTCTCCCAGTTCTGGCATTCTTTGTTCTAAGGGTCAGTCAATCAATTAAAAAAAAAACACCTTTATTAAGCACTTACCTGTACCTGGTGTGCCAGGCACCACAGCACTGAGGAGCCAAAAGAGATCCTACCCTCATCAAGCTCACATTATAATGGGAGAGACATCATGGGAATAACTAGGTATGTACAAAGACCTACTCTGTGTGTATACAAGTTACATACAGAGTAATCTCAGAGGTGCAGGCACTGGGGAAAGGAGATGCCTGAGAAAGTCTATGAAGGTGAGATTTGAACTGAAACTTGAAGAAAGCCAGGGAAGCTGGTGGAGCCAAGGAAGGAGAATATTCCAGGTATGGAGGGGTCAGCAATGCTTCCTGCCAGTTCTAACTTTCTATGTTCTAAGGTCCTTCCAGTTCTGACCGGCCTCTATTCTTCTCTCCTGGTTCTCCACCTATGTATCTGTCTGTGTTTCAGTTTCTTTTGCTGAGTCTTCATCAAGATTATATCCACTAACTGTGAGTGTTCCCCAAGATTCTGGCCTGCCCCCCCTTTTGTTTTCCCTCTATACTGTTTTACTTGGTAATCTCACCAGTTCCCATAAGTTCAGTCTCTATGCAGATGACTCCTAAATCTATATATCCAGCCCTAACCTTTCTCCTGAGCTGCAGTCTCATATTACCAACTGTCTTTTTTGGATATTTTGACCTGGATGTTCATTAATAAGCACCTTAAATTCATCATGTCCAAAATAGCTGATTCAGTTTCTCTCCAAGTCCTTCTTTCCTCTGCATGTCTCAGATGCTATTTTGGCCATCCCTATCCTCCTCATTGCCTAGATTCACAAGCTCTGTGTGCTACTCAATTCTTCTCTCTTATTTGGCCCACATATCCGATCTCCCTTTCTCCCCCTCATCTGTTAGCATCTTCCCTCTGAGAATACCATTGCTCCATCCTCTGTACATAGGAGCTCATAGTCTAGGAAGGACAGGAATTCATTTTGCCTTTCTTTGTATATCCAGTGCTTGGCACATAGTAAGCACTTAATAAATGCTTGTTGACTGACTGACTGTCTGTCATACTGAACAGCTGCTAAAATTCTCTTTGCCCAGAGCAGAGCAGCTAAATGTTGGTTTTCCTTAATTACAACATCATCCTTCACAAAGAAGAGGAAGTGATGAGGGGAGCTACTCAGGACAGGATTCTCATGAAAATGTAGGAGGTTGCTGCTGTGACGGACATGACAGAATCCTGGGAAGAAGTGACAGCTTCATTTCTGACTTTATCAATAGGAGAGGGAAACTGAGAACAGTGACAAAGGCCCTAGATTTTCGGAGAACAGATTGCTTCAAAAGAAGGAGAGGTGGCATCCCATGAACCAAAATTGCTACAGAAGTCAGCCTAGGAGGGAAGGAGGTTATCAAGAATTAATTTCTGAAGGCATTAAGTAGAACAAGGTCAAGTTAATTATGTTCCTACTGTGTGCCAGGCACTGTACTAAGTGCTGGGAACACAAACACAAGCAAAGAAAGACACTCCTTGCCCTCAAGGAGTTGACATTCTAATGGAGGAAGACAGTATATAAAAGGGAGCTGAAAAACTCGGAAAGGGGAGCAGGGAGAAAGTGCCGGGGAAGGGACATGATGGAGAAAGTCTGGAGATTCAGGGAGGGACCAACTAATCAGAGGAAAAGGCCATAGGGACACAGGAAGCTGCCAGGGTGAGAAGGCTGCTGTGGCATGTGGAGAAAGTCCAGAGCCAGGGGTGGGGAATCTATGACCTTCTGGGTCCTTGGGTGTGGCCTTTTGACAGAGTCCGAGTTTTACAGAACAGAACAGATAAAAGAATCCTTTTATTAAGGGGATTTGCTCCGTGAAATTTGGATTCAGTCAGAGGGATGCACTTGAGGACCTAGAGGGCCTTGAGGACACAGGTTCCCCACCCCTGTTCCAGACAGTCAAGAAGTGGAGCCCCAAGGGAAATGAAGAGAAAAGGGGGATATTGTACAAAGAAACAAAAGTGGATACACGGGGAACTTTGACCAGCTTAAATATTTAAAGGACAGATACGGAAGTTAGAACCAAGAATAGATAAGAGAGGGTGAATATAAAAGTGTGACTTCTTCCTGTATCACTAGGGTACTCAAATTTCAAATGAGCTAAGGCTGGCAAAGAACTAAAAACGACAATAGATTTTGAACAGTTATATTAGGTACAGCACACATAGACCCCTAGAAAAGCTGTCCCAGCTTTGGATACTCCATGGACAGTTTCTTCTCAAAATTGGCCATGAGCCCCCATGGGTACATTAATTTTTATCAGCTAAGTAGAGAATACATTATTTCTAAGCAGAGAACATTTAATGAAACAAGAGATCAAGTTAAGTGATAAGAAATGACTGTATCTTGTTTCCCATGAACACACAGGATAGCTTGCCTGTGAGTTACAATACCACCAGTGGGGGAGGGTACATAGACAAAGAACATATGTGATTAGGGAGCACATATGGAGAATATACATAACATAAGATAACATTATATTATACTATACTATATCGTATCGTATTACATCACATCACATTGCATTGCATCATATCATGTCACATTTTATTATGTTATATGAAAGTCTATATCTCTACATTGTATGGCCAGAACATACATGTGAAGAATGCACACAGAGGAACTTTTTGTGGCCATACCATCACAATAGCCTCCTAACTGGTCTCCTTGCACTCAGCTTCGCCTTTCAAGATCTATTTTCCACACTACCACAAAATAGATGCTCGATGCCAATTTTGACATGCCACCTCCCCCCCACTCAAGAAGGTGCAGTGCTTCCCCATAGACTTTAGAAGCCTAGAGATGAGAGAGTATTGAGAAGTAGAGGATGATCAACTGTGGCAAAGGCTTCAGAGAAGTCAAGAAGGGTGAAGATTGAGAAAAGGAGATTATTGGCAACTTGGGAGAGAACAGTTTCAGTGGGATTATGAGGTTAGAAGCACATTGCCGGTTTAGAAACAAATAAGGAGAGAAGCGGAGGCACGAAGTGGGTAGTTTTTCAAAGAATTTAGCCAAGAAAAGGAGAGGAACGATATAGGATGAAGAGCTATCAGGAATGGTTAAAATCAAATGAGGTCTTTTTAAAGGTAGTTTCATTATTTTCCTCAGCTCTGTTTATCAACATGTAACTAGAAGTGATGATGGGAGTAATGATAGGTTGGGGTTTGGCAAGCTGTGATTAATGATAGGATGAAGAAGGTAGAGGATAGAGTTGAACTGATTCACCAAGGGGGTGCAACAGGCAAGTGTGGCCAGTGTAGGAGGGACATCCTGGGAACGAACCAAGTGGTCCAGGGATCATCAAGAACAAAGTTAGGGGTCATCTTCCTCATGAGGACCTCCAGTGAGGGGCTACTTACTACCTCTGGAGGGTAGAAGACTTGAGTCAGCTGTTTTTTCTTTGAGTCTAATAAATAGGGATAATCAATCTGCTCCCCTCCTCCACACCTTCCACCCATTCTTCTTATTTTCTTTGGGGCCAACAGAACAAATCTAATCTCTCTCCCATATGACAATCCAGGCCTTCAAGTGCTTGAATCTGGCTGTCTTCTCTTTTCTAGGACACACACACACACACACACACACACACACACACACACACACACACACACACACACACACACACACACCCTGTAGACAAATTCCTTTAACTGATCCTTACATGGAACAATCTCTAGTTTCATTTCCTATCCTGGCTACCCTCTTATGGATGCACAGAAGTTTGTGAAGGTGCTTATTGAAGGGTAGTGTCTCAAACTAAACCAAATATGCAGATGAGCTCTGGCCAGAGCAAAGACCTCAGTACAGGATGTTGCTTATCTCTAGTCTGGGCTTCTACTGTATCTTTTCTAATGCAGCCTGAGATTGCCTAAGTTTTTCTGGCTATGATGACATCATGTTTTTAGCTCACTTTGAGTTAGCAGTCCACTAAAAGCACCAGATCTTTTCAGTGTCACTCAGTCAGTCAATAAGCATTTATTAAATACTAGGTGGTGCAGTGGATAGAGCACCAGTGCAGGGGTCAGGAGGACCTGAGTTCAAATCTCACCTGAGACACTTGACACTCACTAGCTGTGTGACCTTGGGCAAGTCACTTAACCCCAATTGCCTCATCCTGGGTCATCTCCAGTCATCCTGATGAATATCTGGTCACTGGATTCAGATAGCTCTAGAGGAGAAGTGGGACTGGTGACCTGCACAGCCCTTCCTCACTCAAAACAAAGTCAAGTGCAAGTCATGTCATTATTTCTGTGATGGCATGGTCTTCTTTGGCAATGAAGGACGAACACACACATATTAAATGCCTACTATCTGTAAGCCACTACATTAAGCACTGGGGATACAAAGGACGGCAAAAGACAGTTCCTGCTCCCAAGGAGCTTATGGTCCAATGGAGAAGACAGTATGCAAATAGCTATGTGTCAACAAACTATATACAGGATAAATGAGAAGTAATTAACAGAAGGAAGGAACTAGAATTAAGAGGGTTGGGAAAGGCTTCCTGAAGAGGGTAAGATTTTAGTTGGGATGTAAAGGAAGCCAGAGAAGCTAGAAGGTAGAGAAGAGAAGAGAGGGCATTCCAGACATGAAGGGCATTTGGGAAAAGTGCCAAGAGCGGAGAGATGGAGTGTCTTGTTCTTGGAACAGCCAGGAGACCGTTGTCCCATAAGAAGATGGGAAAGTAGAAGGGGGCCAGATTAGGAATGGCTTTAAATGTCAAACAGAGGATTTGATATTTGATCCTGGAATTGATCAAATGTGATAGGGAGTCACTCGAGTTTATTGAGCAGGGAGTATATGATGGTCAATGTCTAAGCCTCACCTATATTTGTGAAGTTGATTTTTTTTTTTGTGGGGTTTTTTTTTTTTGAGGCAATCAGTGTTAAGCATCTTGCCCAGGGTCACACAAGCTAGTAAGAGTCTAAATGTGAAGTTGATTTTTAAAAATTAAATTATAGAATTTCACATTTATCCCTATACAGTTTCATTTTTTAGTTAGTACCAATCATTTTTGCCTGTCAAAATCTTTTTTTTAAATTTTCTGATGCTGTCGTCCATGTTTTATCAGTTCTGTGTCTTCTGCAAATACGATCAGCATGAATGACATCTACACTATCATGGAAGGGTGTGCTGGTAAGTGTTTAACAACTGACTCTCCAAAAGAAAATGCACACATGATATACTTTTAGGTTTAATATGCATTATTAACATTTTCTCCATCACTTTTTAAACTCTAGACAATCAACAAAACAATAAATTAAGTCCTAATTTGTAGTATTTGCCAATTTCTGAGGGGCAAATGCTCACAGTGAAAAGTGAACAATTGTCTCTCACTAGGCATCACAAACTGGTTCTAGTAAACCCCTACTTTCATCCAGCGCCTTGACAAAATGGAAGAAACCTGGTGAGCTGCAGTAAAGACCTTCTTTTGAATCTACATTGAATTAACCAAATGCACCTCGTTGTACTCCTAGTTGTACACCTAGTCCACATTTATCCCCATCTGGTCAATGCGTATGACTTTGTCAAAAGCTCTATTGAAATCTAGGCATATTATGTTTATAACACTTCACTGCTCTAAAGGTCTGGTAATTCTGTGACAACTGGAGGCCCCTTACTCCAGAATGCTTTGCTTCTGGATTCCTTTCCCATAATTAGAACACAGAATGTCAGAGCTTAGAGAAGGGTCTTGGGACAGAAAATGTCAGAACTCAAGAACAAATTTGAATTTGAAGGAATTTTAGGTCATGGAATAGTAGAGTTGAAAGAGACCTTAGAAATGATCTAATCCCTTCCCCTTCTTTTGCTGATAAGGAAACCGAGGCCCTCAAACTTTAAATGATATATATGTATAGATGCACTGACCAGCACACTTAGCAACTTTTCCACCCTCACATTTTTTCCCTTTGGCACAACTGAGTGAATTTCACCTGGACATGGGGCTGGAAAAATTGCACTCCAAAGGAACCTTCCTGGTCTCAAGGACTCTTCCATCCCTGGACATTTCTCAGATCTTTTTGGCGCAGGGCCCTAATCTAGCTGAAAGCCATGTGTTTCTTGATTTAGATAGCAGCGTCAGGTGTGGGAGAGATCATCCCTCCTATCTGTGGTCTCTGCCCTATTTGTCCCTAGAGAAAGGACTTTTCTCATGGGATATAAGATAAATCAGGACATAGTGGAAAGAATGTTGGAATCCTGGCTCTGAAACTTACCATCTGTATAACTATGGGCACAGCACTTAGTGTCTTTGGATCTCAGTTTCCTCATCTAGGAAATAAGGGGCATCCTCTGAGGTCCCTTCTGGCTCCAGATTTAGGACCCTGATAGTATCTGTCAAATGCAGAGAGTAACTCCCCAAATCCTCATCTCCCAGGGTCACTGTGAGTTTCAAATGAGATAATAAATGCAAGGCTGTCTAAAGTTCTTTAGAGATGCCAGGTTTTATTCTTCAGGAGTGAGAGATGGGTGTGTCTGTGTGCCTGTCCTCACCTTAGCCTGAGGAGCACCCTAGGGAGTTAACCCCAGTCATGTCTGTCCGCCTACATATGTCTGGAGTGGGGAGGCATGGGGGAAGAGCACATGTGCTGCCTGGGGGACTGTCTGTCCTACCTTCCCCTCCCTTTTTCCCCCTCCTTCTCTTCTTTCTACCCTTCCCTCCCTCTCTTGTGCTGCTCAGTCTTGGACAAGCCTCCTCAGCATCTCTGCTGTGATTTGCTGTGCCCTCGGTATCAGAGGGAAGCGTCAGGTAACCTTCCTTCCCTGGAATATCTGGCTCGAATAGCCCACTGTAGGGCTGAGCCTCTGACTAATTCAACAAATTGATGGATAAACTGAAGAATGTCCTTCTGTCTTAGAGCAAATATTTAAATGTCTAAGGCCTGCAACCTTGCCCTGGACTTCTCTCTCTCATACCTTCCACTCAACCAATTGAAAGCATCTCAACATCCAGTATGTTTCTTGGAGACATCACAAGACATCGTGGTACAGTAGAAAGAGTGTTGAACCTGGAGGCCAACAGAGGGAACGGAACTCTTAGTTTGCACTGCCTAATACTTGTTTTCTCTATTATCATAGCATCTAACTGCTTCTTGTTCATCTGCCTTGTCTTCTGAGTTAGCCTAGGGAAGAGGGGGACTGTCTCTTACTCATTATCTTGTCCTCCCACAATGCCTGAACTTGGTCTAGGTGTCTGTTCTTCTCTATCACACGCTGCCTTGTATCATATTTATGTCAGCACATACATGGTCCTTACTTGACTGTAAGCTCTTTGAGGGCAGGGGCTGTGTCACATTGATGCTATTCCCCCCTCCTAAAGCATATTGCTCTGTATATACAGAGAAGGCAAATGCTTGTTGAATTGAATGGTGAGGAGTCATTGGCCATTTTCAAAATAAGATCAAAGGATTTTGATTTGGAAGGGCTTTTATAGGCCTAATTCAATTCCTCTCATTTTACAGATGAACAAACAAACCCAGAGAAGGGAAGGCATTGGCCCATTGTTACCCAGAGATAGGACTGGAACGTAGCTCCTCTAGAGCCTGAGTTTTTCCCACTATTTTCACAATTTGCTGGCCATAAGTGACAGCAGGCTGCATCTCAGAACAGCTTGTCCTCCATGCCTGGCTACCCTGTAGGGGTAGAGAGGTCTGTCACTGGCAGAGGGAGTCAAGAAAGCCTGGGTTGAGGGGCGCCTGGGCCCATTCCCCAGCTGGCACAGACCAGAGCCAGTAACTCTGAAGGCTTCTCAGAGGCTCCCAGAGATAACTGGTCCTGCTGCAATTCCAGGAAACCCGATCGCGAGGAAACACAGATCCTATTCACGGCTGCCCGTAACCTGAGAGTCACTCACTGGCACAGGGATTAGCACAAATATTTGGCTTCACCTGCCATCCTGCTGTAGCACCGAGCACCGGTGGCAAAGCTCTCGGAGGGCCCTTCCAGCACTAACATTCTGGGCTCCAATGCTCCTTCCAGCTCCAACATTTGGAATTCCAGACCTTGTTTGCTCTGACATTCTGTGGCCGAGGTCCCTTCCATCTCTGATATTCCATGCTATAAGGACCCTCCCATTTCTGACATTCTGTGGCCTGAGGTCCCTTCCATCTCTGATATTCCATGCTATAAGGGCCCTCCCATTTCTGACATTCTGTGTTCTAAGGACTCTCCCAGAGCCCATATGCTGTGTTATAAGGCCTCCTTTAGATATTTTATGTTCTAACATATCTCACAGTTCTGACATCCTGTGTTCTAAGGGCCTTCCCAGCTCTGATACTCTGTGTTCTAAAGGCCCTCCCACCTCTGACATCCTGTGTTCTAAGGGCCCTCCCACCTCTGACACTGTTTTCTAAGGCTGCCTCCCAGTTCTAAGAGCATTCTCTGTTCTAAGGGCCCTTTCAGTTCTGACATTCTGCATTCTTAAGCTTCTCCTTCTGACATTCTATCTTCTAAGTCATCAGTTTTCAAGCTTTTTGACATCAGGATCACTTTAAATCTTAAAGATTATTGAGGACCCCAGAAAAGTGTTTGTTTGTGTGGGTCATATGTATTGATACTTTCTACATTAAAAGAAAGTTTCTTAGTATTATGTGAAAAGTAGTTTTGATCTCACAGAACCTCCTGCCCCCCAAAAGGAAGAGCAGGTGTCTCAGCTCTAGACTCAAGAGGGCGGGGTCAGGTTCTTCTGCTATTCTCACCTCTGGTTCTTTATGCCTTCTCTTTGAAGCCCCAGAGAGAATTATTGAAAGCTTAGGTCTGACTCTTGCCTAAGGTCTCCTTAAAAAGGAGGGGAAGTAGAAAGGAGCTCATTATACAATGTAGCTCTGGTATAGAAAGGTTATGTATCTCCTTCGAACAGGGCTTATAAGTATGCAGTCATAGAAAATATCAAACAGAGTAACAGTATCATAACTGCTGTTATACTCTCTCAGGATACTGAGACCTGCATGAAGCAATCTACTGGACTACTGAATAGGTATTCTACATTTCACCTTGGCTGTGCACTGTCTAAATAAACAATTCCCATCAGGTCCATATCTTCCGGAAAGCCATGCCATTACATCCTGGGCCATCTCCAGTTGCCCTGATTGATATCTGGCCCCTTGACCCAGATGGACCTGGAGGAGAAAGTGATGCTGATGGCTTTGCACAGCCTCACCTCACTTAAACCCAGTTCACTTTCATGCCATGGCTCATTTTCCTGATGTCATGGTCCTCTTTGAGAATGAAGGACAAGTAACCAGGGTTGGACTTTTCTTCCTGGTGCTCATCTTCCCTGATGGAGAAATTCTATCAGAGTGCTCTGAATGAGGGAGCCAGGAGTTCTAACCTTTAAAACTCATGAGGCTGTATTCATAGATGCACATAAAGTCATAGGTTAAAAATGCATCTAACAGGACTGCAGTGACTAGTATTTAAAGTATATATATATGTGTGTGTGTGTGTGTGTGTGTGTGTGTGTGTGTGTGTGTGTGTGTACACACACACAGAGGGAAAGAGAGAGAGACAGAAGGACAGAGAGAGACAGAGACAGAGACAAAGACAGAGACAGAGAGGGAGAGACAGAGATAGAGATACACAGAGAGAGAGACAGAGACAGAGACAGAGAGACAGAGAGACAGAGAGACAGAGATTCTACTCAGTGGTCAAGTGTAATTAGATCTATTACTGTATCACTAGCCACCCACCCTCTTCCAAAGGTCCAAGAGCATTTTTTTAAACCAACTCTTACATATATTTTCCAGAAATATGTAGCTTCCTTCTCTCCCTCGCCTCTGTACATACCCACTCAGCAAACTGGGTGAGGGAGAGTCAGAACTGCACAACAGAAGTGAAAATCTGATACAGGAAACACCATAAGATCATAGACTTAAAGGTAAAAGGGATGTTAGAGCCCAAGTGTTTTATTTTTAAGATGAGGAAACTGAGGCACAGTGAGGTTAAGTGCATAGGACTGGCAAAGCTAGTAAATATCTGAGGCAGGATTTGAACTAGGGTCTTCCTGAGACTCTATGCTATCTTATCTAAGCACTCGGGGAATCTGTTGTTGCTAAGTCAATGACTGTGCAGCAGCAGCCAGTACTAGTGCCCTGTCTCATACATACACTGTGTCTTTGTTGCACTTGAATTTGGATGGTGTATGAGGGTGAGTGAGCTAACCATTGCACTCTCTTGCCCTTCATCAGGGGTCGTGGAGGAAAGCCAGCATGGTCTGGGGGCAAGCTCAGGACTCCCAGTGACTGCTCAGGAAAGCCCTTCCTTATGAAGACCCTGCTTGAATAAAAAAGGCAACTTCACTAGCCGTTAATGCTGTCCATATGCACACAAACAAATGCTTTCTTACTTGCTGAGGTTCTTAAGCAGGGTGATCTCTTTCATAAGTTACACACACACACACACACACACACCCTCCCTGTAATTCAGATTAGTGAATAACTTTCTAAATCCAGGTAATTCAGAGCATATGAAGGGAAAATGCCAGCTCAATATACATGCAAATTACATATAAGACCATGGAATGACCAGAGGATGTAAGAAAGAACTTAGAACGTAGAATGTAAGAACACAGAATGTGAGAGCTAGGAGGGAGCTTAGAACACAGGATGACAGAGATGCGAGGGGCCTCAGAAGACAGAATTAGAGAGGGACTGCCTAGATCATGTAATCCAATCGCTTTACAGAGACAAAGTAACTTGTTCCAGATGAGGAGTCCAATGTATGGGATGATTTGAATGATCCTAGAAAGTGTTCACCCCTACTCCCATTCCCTTTAATTCCTGACATTCTACCATCAGAGAGGCATTGTTCTGGGTTAACTTCTTTCCCCACCTAATGTTGTTCTGAAATGTAAATGTCCCTGGGTGGGAGAACGCGTATAATAATCACAGTTCTCATTCTTTAATAACCTTTGTTTTGCAAAACCTTTTTGACATAATAACTATGAAGGACATAATAGAAGGGTCATTATTCTCATTTTACAGATAAGGAAACCAGGACTCAGAGAGGCTTTAAAAAATCTCTCTCTCTCTTTCTCTTTTTCCATCCATCCATCCATCCATTCATCTCTCTCTCTCTGTCTCTCTCTATCTATCCATCCATCCATCCATCCATCCACCCACCCACCTGTCTGTCTGTCTGTCTGTCCATCCATCTACCTACTTACCTACCTACCTGCCTACCTGCCTACCTACTTTATCTATCTATCTATCTATCTATCTATCTATCTATCTATCTATCTATCTATCTATCTATCTATCTATCTATCTATCTATCTATCTATCTATCATCTATCTATCTATCTATCATCTATCATCTATCTATCTATCATCTATCTATCTATCTATCTATCTATCTATCTATCTATCTATCTATCTATCTATCTATCTATCTATCTATCTAATTCAAGGCTAAAGAATGCCTGATCCAGGATCCCAAGTCTTCTGGGATGACTGGGACTCCCATCCCCCATTGAACCACACAGCCTCTCTCTGATGCTAGAATGTGTTTTCCTTTTTGTGATCAGGAAGGATAAGTAGCTCAGCCACTAACTACCTTCCTTGGGCTTCAGCTTCTTCATTTTTAAAGTCAGGTAGTTGGGCTGGGTGATTTAAGGTCCCTGTGGTCTCTAAGTTCATATACCCAGAAGGCCTTGGACCCTTGAGGAGAGGTGGAACACACTGTTCCTATCTTAGTTCAAATCTTCATCACTTTTCAACTGTATTATTCTATCACTTCCTAATTGGTCTCTCTGCCTCTAGTTTCCCATATTTTCAAATCCATCCTCCACAAGCTGCTAAAATAATTTCCCTAAAGCACCTATCTGACCAAGTCATTTACTTGCCTATGAATGCCTGGAGACTCTGGAGGAAAATAGAGACTGCTCATCTGAATGACATTTCAGGCTCTTCACAGTCTGATTCCAACTCCTTTGCTACACTTGTTTCCATCATATTCTTCCTTCACACAATCTACATTCCAGCCAAACTGGTCTCATCCTCAAACTCAGAATTCCATCTCCCACCACTGTGCCTCTGAACGGGCTGTTCCACATACCAGGAATGCCGCTCAAAATCCTTACATTCTTCCTTCGAAGCTTAGTTACGCTGGGAAGGCTTCCCTAGGCTTCTAGCTTGTTTTTTCTCTCAATTTATAGTGAATTCTCTTGCCTGTGAAAATGTATCTGACTGGTAGATTTTAAGCCCATTGAGGGCAGAGACTGTATTTCATTTTGTCTTTGTATCCCCAGCATCTAATAGATTACCTTGCACATGTATTAAATGCTTGTTGAATTGAATTCAGTTGCATGAGATGCAGTGGATATCAGCCTTGTCAGCTACTCCCATGACCCTCCTAATGGTGATGGGGTTTCTAGGAGAGCATGGTAGATAGCCAACCCTTACACACTCCTGAACTTGGGACACAGCTGGCAGGCAGACCCTCAGAAAGCCAAGAGGTTCATCCAAGGCAGCCCCTGGAAGAACCAATAGCCTGTAGGATGTACTGCCAAGACTGAAGGGGAATGGGAAATAGTCTGGGAGTAACTGGAAGAGAAGGAAGGAGAAAGGGAGGGAGGACTGGGAATCCCTAGGAAAGCCCAGTGAGGGGAAGTGTCTTTAAGCCTGGAATGTATGTTAGGAAGAGAATGGGAGTAGTAGTGGAGAGTAGATCAGGATGGTTTATGCAGGGAGAAAAATGGGGAGCCTCATGGGAACTACACTGAAAATCAGAAGCCAGAGAAGACCTTTGGCCCTGACCCTGAATGAGAAGGACTCATTCCTAGAACAGGGTAGTATAGTGGAGAGACCATGCCAGAAGACCTAGGGTGAAATCATACCTATGGGGGAACTATTGGTGCATCTCAGGAATGTGCACCACTGAATATCAAGCAGTAAACTTCCAACAAGGACTTGTGTGAGAGAAGTGACATTAAAAAGGTGATCAAAGACAGGGAGGACTGGAAATGGAGGTGAGTCTGTCATGAGATGATAGTAAGGGCCAATGAAGAGAACTCTTAAGTTGCAATAGAACTAATGAGCTATTTGACAAATCTTATCCATCCTAAGGGGCTAGCTTATCTTGTCAATTTCCTGACACTTTCTCTGACTGCCCCCTAGCTCCCTCCCTACTTCAGTCCACACCAGTATTCCCCTTCTCTGATATTTTGGCAAGCTTAGAATCAGAGAACAATAGAATAACAAAATTATAAGAGGTTTTGGAGCATAGAATATCAGTGTTGGAAAGGACGTTGGAACACAATGTCAAGGCAAGAACATGGAATGTCAGAGCTGCAAGGACCTTAAAACAGAATGTTAGAGCTGGGACGGTCCTTAGGACCCAGAATGTCAGAGCTGGAGGGACGTGTAGAACATAGAATGTCAGAATGTGGAGGACCCTTAGAACATGAAATATCAAAGCTCAAAGGGAATTTAGAACAAACAATGTCAGAACTGGAAAGACCTTAGGATATAGAGCTGGAAGGAACTTTAGAGACCATCTTTTCCAAAGTCCTCAATTTGTAGACTATGGCATTGAAACCAACAAAAGGGAAGGAACTCTGAGTTTGGATAGTCCGGCATTTGGTGTCATATTATCCCAGGGCCTCTTGTTGAGCTGTCTTGTCATCTGGGTTAGACTAGAGTAGACAGGACTGTCATCATTTTGAATTCCCACAATGTTTGGTCTGGATGTTTCCTTTCTACTTTGTAGCATACTTACATGTACATATATATGCTCCTTAGTAGACTTAGGTCTTTGAGGGCAGGGTCTGTGTCATGTTTATTTTTTATCTGCTAGACTTTTAAAAATACCTGTTGACCGATTGACTGATTGACTAAGGAGATCTCTGGCCTACTGAAGTATCTCATTCCATCTTTAGAACACTGGTATGAGCTAAGAAGTATAAGTATTCCTATTCTCCTCATTTTACAGATTTGGAAACTGAGTTCCCCAGATATAGATGACAGGGAATCCCTGCTACTTGCAATATTTTCTCTTCCAGACTTCTACCTGTCAGGGATTTTCCTATCTACACACAGAGGACATTTTATAACATTTGATCACTCTGGAACTTGGCTGGATCTTGGTGCAATCCTGTAAATACACATATATTTGGCACTGATTTCCCATTAGGGCAATGTAATTGCTATGTACAACATGGAGCAAACATAGGCTTAATGAGGCCTCGATGCAGCTCTGATGTTGATGGGGGAGGGAATGGAAAGATGTTTCCTGTGGAACACTGCCTTGGCCAAGATAGTCCCTGAACAGGAAGAATCAGAGGACATAGACTGTCAGAACTGGAAGAGATGGAACAGAGTGTCAGAGCTGGGAGGGTACTTCGAACACAGAATGTCAGAGATGGGAGAGTTCTTAGAACATAGAATATCAAAGCTGGAAAGGATCTTAGAACTCAGAATGGTCAGAGTTAGGAGGAACCTTAGAACACAGGATGTCAGAACTGAGAGGGCCCTTAGAACACAGAATGTCAGAGCTGGGAGGGGTCTTAGAACACAAGATATTAGCAGGTAGAATGGCAAAGGTGGAAGGAATCCTAGAGATCACAAAGGAATGTGCTTTTGGCCACAAAATGAGGCTAAAAAAAATATTCAGGCCATCTTAGAGCATAATGACCCCTCTCTCTTTGTAGCTTGAAGGAACTGATTCTATTAGAGCTGTGCAGTCATCCTTCTTCACACAGATAGCAGTGTGGCCAGCTTGGAATGCTTATTACCTCAAAGAAAAGGTTAGAGACACAAGTTAGTCTTAGAGGAACTCAGATGAATCCATGGATTCCATTTCATTCAACAAACATTTATGTGCCTCCCAAGAACCAGGAGCTTATGTTGAATTGAAATGAGTGGATGGTGACTCCATCTTTGGCCAGGAAATCCTTTAACTCCTGAGCATCCAATCCTAGCAGCAGCAAGAAGCAGGTGTTGGGGCCGAGATACCAAGAGTAACTCCAGTTTCTAGAGTGGGTGACAGTCAAGAAGAACCCATGTTCTGTCCTCCCCTCCTTCCAGTCAGCTTCCGAGGAACACAGCAAAAGTATTGTCTTTGCCATGTAACAGATGAGTAACTGAGACTCAGAGGGAGGAAATAGATTGTTCAGAGGCTCATGGCTAACGAGTAGGTTGTGTTTGGTATTGGAGTCACAGGCTCACTGCTGCCCCTTTGGGGTGATGGAAGTGGGGCAAGAAGAGGGGTTGACATGGAAAGGAGTTCTTGGCAAGGGTTAGTAATTTAATTTAATAAGCAAGTACTAAGTGCCAGCTGCATGTAAGGTCCTGAACTAAGTTTAGGAGATAAAGGATGAGATAAGACTTAGTCCTGCTCTTCTGATATTTACAATCTAATAAAGAAGATAAGATGCCTACCTTTGAGGCAGAATGGGAACATGCCCAGGAGAGATTCAGGAAGCATTCAAAGAAATTTTAGGAGGGAGAGACCACTTTCATCTGAAAATGGTTGTGAAGGAGATTGCTTATCAGGGCAGCCTTCTTGAAGGAGGGGGCACCTGATGGGCCTTGAACAGAAAGAGGGATTTTAACTGGTTTGGTGGAGCAGGTCAGGGTGGGGCTGGGAAGAAGAGATTCCTTCCAGGCACATGGTACAGGGTGAGAAAATTTGAGGAGTGACCATTATGTGTCAGGCTAGCTATTGCATACATGGAGACAATGATGAAAAAGGACCCTGCCTTCAAACTTACGTTCTACTGAGGGACACAGCATTTACACAGGTGACTGCAGCCTGTCCCTTTGACCAGCCTCCCCAAACCCCACAGAATCCATGTGGGAGCTCTGGGGGGCCAGGTTCTGGCAATAGAGGACTCATCTCTGAAAGTCTCTAATTGGTTGATGAGTCAGAAATTCTGATAGATGACACTGGGACACCATTGAAAGACAGATGCTTTCTGTCTGCTGCTCACTTGGATGCAGTCCTCCACATGATCAATATTCACTGGTTTAGGAAAGGGATATACCTTCTCTAGGTTCAGTTTCCTCATCTGGGAAGTAAGAGTAAATGGTCTTAAAAAGTCCCTGACATTTTGACATCCTGTGTTCTAAGGGCCCTCCAATCTCTGACATCCTGGGTTTTAAGGGCCCTCCCAGCTCTGACATTCCATTTCTAAGGGTGTTCTCAGCTCTGGCATTCTCTGTTCTAAGGTCCCTGCCAGCTCTGATATTCTAGGGTTCTAAGGTCTCTTCTGGTTCTGACATAGAATGTCTGATCTAGACAGGACCTTAGAATGTCAGAGCCCAGTTCCTGTTCTCTGACCATAGGGCTTAATTGGATGTCAGGGCCTCCAGCCCTCCCTCTTCCTCAAGCTCCAATCTCTCTCCCTGCCCTCCTCTTGGCAGCGTCCACACCTGATCCTCCCCACAGTAGGGTACAAATGCCACTCTAGCTCCAGCTGATAGACTGCGGGTGACACTTGATCTCTCCCTCACTTGCCTCACTGAGTCCAGGCTCCTCCTGCTCTCAGGTGCCCTGAGTGACAGGTAGAGATTAGTGAGGCTTAAGGAAAGCTCGAGGTGAGGCAGGGAGGAGCGGGTGCTTACATTCCAGGCTGCCACAGCCTGGAGACCTGGCGGGGAGGAGGTGGGGATGGGGGAGGGACGGACCAAGGGGCTAAAAAGTGCTGGTGGAGCACAGAGGCATTTGGTGAGCCTTGAAAAGACACAGACACACCCAGACGGAGAGACAGAAGTGAGGCCAAATGCATGAGCACAGGAGTGGACTCATCCTCACGGTCCTGGGTGGGCACGCACACACACACACACACACACACACACACACACACACACACACACACACACACACACACACACACACACACACACACACACACACACCTGCCCAGGCTATGACCTTGTCTACCTGGTCCAGAATCCTGTCTCCACCATCCCCAAGGAGTGGCTACAGAATCTTCCCATGAAGCCATGTGGTAAGGGGGCACCAGCTACCTCCCAATGCAGCCATTCTCCTAGGGGATGGCCCTGCCTGGCTCCTGGAAATGATTTCTTTACTTCAAGCACCTATTTCCACATGGTATTCAATGAACACACATTTTATATGGACCCAGAAACATGCAATGTCATTGTCATACAGGATGCCACATGATCCTCTGTGCCCAGAAATGTCCTGGGCCATGAAACAGTGACCAGTGTGGAAAACGGATGTAATTGACACAAGAAGATATCTACATTCATGGGATTATAGATTAAGACCTTGTAGGGACCTTGGAGAGGTCCCTGCAACCAACAAATACATCCCCTTCATTTCATAGATGAGGAAACTGAGGCACAGAGAGACCAAAAAAAACTTGTTATAGGGTCACAGAGCTAATACCATCTGCAGTATGACTCAGTTTGCCTTTTCTCCCTTCTCTTTTATTTTTAATTTGGCGAGCATTTATTTCTTCTTTTTCCCTACTCTATCCCAATTTAAAAGGAAAAAAAAAGCAAAATGAGATCTGACCCTAGATTTTCCTGATGTGTTCAATGTCCGCTTCATTATACCACATGGCCTCTCATTTAGTCACATCTGTGTAGAAAGTAAGTCACAGGACATACATTCACACACATTTGTGTCAAGTGCGGTCACAATCATAGGGCCCCACATAGTCTCGTTCCAAGACATCCACTGGCTCCCACTGGCATAAGTCAAGGGGATATGTAGAGCCAACCCTATGGAAGAGAAGGTGAAAGGGAGCCCCCTCCTTCAGACCTTCACCACAGAGAGGGAACTGGGGGCTGTCAGAAGGCACGAAGAGCTCACACCCTGCCCTTACCTGCCACAAGTGAGGCAGGCAGGCAGGCAGGCACCATGCCATGGTGGTGAGGCAAGCCTGTACCATGTCATTCCTTAATGAGGCCTAATCCCAAACCTCAGCAACCCCAGGAGCTCCCTCCACTTTCAGACTCACGTGAACTCCCTCGATCTCTCCACCCCACCCCCTCATACACATACCTCCCCATTCCCTTCTCTCCTGCCCAGCCAAGCCCAGCCCAGCCCAGCCCAGCCCAACCCAACCCTACCCTTGTTTCAGTCCCCCCTTCCCTCTTCTCAGGACCTTCTGCCCCACTCCCCAACGCTCCTTCATTTTTCTTTACCCTGGCCCTTCATGGGGATAAGTCTTTCAGGTAGGGAAAGAGCCAGCTGAGAAACTCAGGGCCCTGAGCTTTTTCTGGATGAATTTTCTCTCCTATACAGAGACCTGTCTATGGATAGGTAATGCTTAAGCAAAGGTATGACTCCCTAATGGTAGATTATCTGGTACTCTGTTGGAACTTTTAGGATTCTAGGGTGTTGGAAGGAATCTTGGAACACAGAATGTCAGAACCTAGAACCTAGAGTGTTGGGCCTGGAGTCAGGAAGACCTGAATTCAAATCCAATCTCAGACACTTAATAGCTATGTGACCCTGGACAAGGCACTCAGTCTCTGTCTGCCTAAGTTTCGTCATCTACAAAATAAGGATAATATTAGCACCTGCCTCCAAGAGTTGTTGGAAGGATGAAATGAGATCATATTTATAAAAGACTTTGCAAATTAAAGTGTATTATTATGACAGAAGGAAAGAACTAGAAGAAAATTTAAGAACACAGAATATTAGTGTTGGAAGAGAACTTTGCACATAAAATATTAGAAAGTCAGAATTGGAAGGAACCATAGAACCTTAGGGTTGGAAGGGCCTTACAGCATAAACACTCTTCACTAAAAGGTAGCTTAGACCATAGAATGTCAGTCCTTGAAGGGACCTTAGGACATGCAATTAGTTGGAGTTGGAAGGGACCTTAGAGCAAAGAATATCAGAGCTGGGAGGGCCCTTAGAACACAGGATGTCAGAGATGGGAGGGCCCTTGGAACACAGGATGTCAGAGCTGGGAGGGCCCTTAGAACATACGTATAGTTTGGAGTAGATGATTGCCAGGGTCTCTTTCAGTTCTGGGATTTTATTGTTCTATGCCTGGAATTTTAGAACCAGGACCTGACCTAAGATCATTGCTGCCCCGGGAAAGAAAATATCTGTACCTTTGAAATATACGATTTCTTGAAGACATAGTCAGCTAGTCAATCAACAGCCTTCATAAATACTGTGCTAGGTGTTGAGGGATATAGGGACAAAAGTGAAACAAATTCTACCCTCAAGGAGCTTACTTACATTAGAATATACACTCATTGGGGGAAACAGTGTGAGTATAAACAGGTATCAGCTATATCCTTACCATGTGGCCCCATTATCCCAGGCCTGTGACTGACTCTTTTATAACACAGAATGTCAGAAACAAAGGTCCCTGAGAGTCCATCCCACCCAGGGGTTCTTAAGTTGGGGTCTGTAACCTTAAGAAATAGTTTGTTATTATTTTTTCTAATTCAGTAACTTTTTTTTGGTAATTTGGAAAAATAAAATAATTCCATTTCAATATAATTGATTTCCTTTGTAATCCTGTCTTATTTTTATTGGTTTCCTTTAAAGCTGTTATTCTGGTAACACCATCCTGTCGGAAGCATCTACGAGACAGAAAAACTTAAGAACCCTTCATTCTATTCCCCACCCCCACCTCCCCATTTGACAAATGAGAAAATTGAGGGGGGGGGAGGGGGAGATTAGTCATAGAGTGACAACTAGAACCTAGGGCTCTTGACTTCTAGTCCAGGGCTTATATTGCTCCTTTGTTCTCTCATCAGGTTCCCTCCCTGCCAGCAGAGCACACTCCTGGGCTGCCCCATGAAATTTCAGGGTGCATGGCTTACAGGGGACAACGCCCTTTCCCCTAGGATGATCTACTGCCACTTAAGTACCCATCAGGCACTGCCCATGTTTAGGGCGTCTCCTTCCCCATGCAGCTCTACCCAGGCCTCCAGTCTTGGTCCTGCCCTTGCCCGTCTGGGTGGGTGGGTCCTGGCCCCAGAACACCTCCAAGGATCTTCGTTTCTCCCCTCCCCACTGATTCCCCAGGATAGGGAGGAGGGGGAGCTGGTTGCTATGGCTGAGCATTCCATTCCATCCTGGGTCAGCTCTAGAAAGGGGGTAACCAAAGGGTAGCCCTGTGCTTAGAGAGTCTGGGGGAGCCAGACCTGAACATAGACAGGCCGGTGTTGGAAAGAGGAATTATTGGGGAAAAGCAGCTGGAGCTTTTGCCTCCTCTCAGAGCAGAGGGGGTACTCCATGAAGAGAACATTGGACTTGGAGTCAGGGGGTTTGGGTTCAAATTCCAGCCTTGTGTAACTTTGGAAATCATTAACTACTCTGGGTCTCAGTTGGCTCATCTGAAAAAAAAATCACTTAGAACGTGATCTCTAAGGCCTCTTCCACTTCTAGGTCTATGTGGTACCCTCTCTGCTCACACTAGGGGGTAGAACGAGGGCTAGTGGGGAACAGGAAGGACTGAGGGATGCTAGTTTAGCCTCTGTCGCTGACCCCTGAGGGGCTTTGGGTTAACCTCCCTGGACCTTAATTTCTTCACCTGTAAATCAGGCAGGGGAAAGTTGAATTAGATGCTCAGACTTCTAATGTTCTATGTTCTAGGACAAAGATGTCAAAGACAACGGATGCAGCACTCTTCAGTGCTCCCCAACCAGAAAAAGGAAATATTTAACAAAATAAACAAGAATGCAAAAGAACATAGATAATGTTAGTATGTGGTTTTCAAAATCTACATGCTCCCACTGGATCTTCATGTATGGCTTAGTTGTTGTATTTGAGTCTGACCACTCTGTTCTGAGGGGCCATTCTACTCAATAGTCTGTGTTCCAATATCTCTGGGACCGGGTTCTTTCCAGTTCTGATATTTGATGACCCCTCTCCATGGATCCAGTCCAATCTCGTTAAGATCTGGTTCGCTGAGTTCAGCTCCCTCACCTGACAAATGAGGAAACTGAGGTCCAGAGAGGTGAGGTGGTTTCTGCTCTGGGTCACACAGGTCATAATTAGCAGAGCGGGAATTTGAACCCAGGCTTTCTGATTTCAAATCCAATATTCTTCTAATCCTTTCATCTTTCTAGTCATCCGTGTTCATAAAGTCAAAGCCATCTTCAGCTCTTTCCTTTCCCTTTCCCAAACTCATCCAGACAGTTGTCAATTCCTGTCCATTCTAATTTTATAATATTCCTCACATTTTCAGTGCCCTCTCCTCTGTGAAGCTTTCCCTGATTATCCCCAGTGGCTGGCTCTCCACTCTGCCCATTTTCCTTCTTTGCCTACATGTTACATTCCCCTGAAAGAGTGTAAGTTCTTTGAAGACAAGGATAGTTTCACTTTTGCCTTTGTATCTCCCATAGTGCTTTGCATGGAATAGACCTTTGATAAATGTTTATTGAATTGAATAGAATCTTCCCTAGTCTTTTTAATTCCCACTTTTCTCGTTGTTCAGTTTTTTCAGTGTTGTCCAAATCTCTGTGACCCCATTTGGGGTTTTCTTGACAGAGATACTGGAGTGATTGGCATTTTCTTCTCCAGTTCATCTTACACATGAGAAAAGTGAGGCAAACAGGGTCGAGTGACTTGCTCAGGGTGGCACAGCTAGTAAGCATCTGAGGCTGGATTTGAATTCCTCAGCTCTTTCTGACTCCATACCTAGCCCTCTATTCATTTCAAATCCAGTGCTTCTCCCTAACACCTAGTAGGTGCCTATTAAAACATTTGTTGAATTGAATTAGTGAGTTCGCTCTCAGTCACATACAGTCTCCTTCTTCCCTCCTCTTCACCTGATCCAGCCAGTACTGGGAGTTATGCTGACAGTAGGTAAGTCCTTTTTCAAGGGTCCAGTTTCAGGTAGCCCCAGTGCCCTGAGGAGAGGCCCCAAGGGACAGAGTTAGCAGTTGGAATAAGAAGTCCTGGCATCCAACTTGGGGCTGGGTTACAGATGTGTGGGTTGGGCTCAGGGGAGGCCCCAGGCCTGGAGTGAACCAGCCTGTGCTGGCCTGCTCCATGAGCATCAACCTGGGGCATTCCTCTCACTACCAAACCTGGCTTGGAGTAAGGGAAGAAGAGAAGGAGGAAGAGGAAGAGGAGGAGGGGAAGGAAAAGAACAAGATTTGGAAAAGAAGCTTCAGAGCAAGAGAAAGGGAGAAAGTAATCAGAAGAGAGATGAGAGAAAAAGAAGGGAGGAAAGAGAAAAGAAGGGGGAAAGGTAAAGAAAAATGAGAGAATGATAAAATTTCAGAATATCAGAACGAGAGAGGAACTTAGAACACAAAAAAATCAGAGTTGGGAGGACCTTCAGAACACAGACTATCAGAGCTGATGGGGAATGGGAGAGCATCTTAGAACATAGAACATCAGAGCTAGAAGGAACCTTAGAACACAAAATGTCAGAGCTGAGAGGGCCCTTAGAAAACAGACCCAGAGCTTAGAACTCAGAATGTCAGAACCTGGAGGGACCCTAGAAAACATAGAATATTAGATCTTGAAGGACCTTAGAACATAGAATGTTAGGTCTCAGGGGTCATCTAGTTACCCTCCCTTGAAACTGAGGCTCAGAGAGAGCAAATGATGTGTTTGGAACCTGTCTTCAGATTCTCAGTTTAAGACTCTTTCCACTGAAGAGAAAAATGAGCAAGGAGATGAGGAAGAAACTGATGAGGACCAGCTCCAACCTTGGCTCATTTCAGGTGAACTGTTGTGTTTTGGCTCATTCCACTCTCCCTGGGTGCCCATGGATGTATCTGAGTTGGGGGTGTGTGTCTTGTGATGCTCTTTGTTTAGTTCTTTAGGTTCAGAATTGGAATGATCTGAGACTCTGTTTCTCTGCTAGCTGCCCCTTCCGGCTGCTCCCACCTCTACTTAGCATCCCCCCTTTCACTATGGTGGCACATCCTCTTCTCTTTTCTCTTTGCTTCCCCGACCTCTCTCCTGGGCCTGGCCTGGGCTCATCTCTATGACTTCGTTATTTGATGGCTTTAACCTCTAACCTTCCATCCAAATGGCGAAGCTATGAGATGACCCATGGGAGGACAATTAGATAAACAGAAACTAATTAGGTTGGAAGCTGTACCATAGAGGGTCTGGAGTGAGTCTGCTTGAGGAGGAAAAGGAAGAGGAGGAGGAGAAGGAAGCAATGCCTGGGTCACATCTATCTTCCCATAGACTTCTTAATGACCTCTCTCATTCTTGTTCTCCTGAAACTCTGTCCCTTTCACCTTGATTCTTGGGTCTTGATTCACACCTCAAATGCACACACTCAGTGTAACTTTGGACAGATTATTCTCCCTTATTCCTCTTTTTATTTCTCTTTAAATAAGGAAATTGAATTTAGTGATCTCTAAGGCCCCTTCTAGCTCTGACATTCTCTGAACTAAGAGCCCTCCTGGCTTTGACATTTGGTGTTCAAAGGGCCCTCTTAGCTTTTCCAGCTTTCTCAGTGGACAAAACACAAGATCTGGAGCCGGATCATCTTGATCTGAATCTGACTCTAATACCCATGGCTTATGCCCTTGGCCAAGTCACTTTCCTCCTGTAGGTCTCAGTCTCTCCATCTGTAACATGAGGAGCCTGGATGAGATGCTCCTCAAGGTCTTTGAGTAGGAAGGCTCATCGACAGCTCTCTAACTTGTCTATACCTCCTTGGGAACCCTATCTGCAGCATCCCCAGGCCTGACAAGGACCTTGGGGAGGGGGAAGCCCTACCTCCAGGGGCAGCTTCTTCCAGTACTGGACAGCCCTCATTGCTCGGAAGGTTTCCCTCCATCAAGCCTCGATCTGCAGCTTCCACCCACGGCTGCTGGTTCTTCCCTCTGGGGCCAAACGGAACAAGGCTAATCCCTCTTCCATGTGACAGCCTTTCAAATACTTGCAGACAGCTCTCACGTCCCACCTGTCTTCTCTTCTCTGTGATAAACATCCCCAGTTCCTCCAGCTAATCCTTTTAGCGAATGGTCTGCAGACGTTCCCTGTCCTGGCTGCCGACCTTGCTTACTCTCCATCACGTCAATGTCTTTCCTAAAAGGGGGCAGTGTCTCTAACATTCCAGATTCTGAGCCTGCCACCAACTCTGATCTGCTAGGATCTTGTGAATTTGTCCCTTTACAGTTACATTTGCATTTTCAAATGTAAAACTTTAAATAAACATGTTCAAGGGCAAGTAAATAAAAATATCTGACAATTTTTTTTTTTGGAAGGATAAAAAGTCTGGAAGAATGAAAAGGAGGATTTCATAGTGCAGCTAGGTGTCACAGTGTGCTGTGCCTAGAGTCAGGAAGACCTGAGTTCAAATCTGACCT
Source organism: Notamacropus eugenii (assembly GCF_028372415.1). Taxonomy (NCBI): domain Eukaryota; kingdom Metazoa; phylum Chordata; class Mammalia; order Diprotodontia; family Macropodidae; genus Notamacropus; species Notamacropus eugenii. Next base: position 62,417,445 of record NC_092876.1, read on the forward strand.
TATACACTTACTAGCTCTGTGATTCTAGGCAGGTCACTTAATGCTGTTTGCCTCAGTTTCCTCTTCTGTAAAATGAGCTGGAGGAGGAAATGGAAAACCACTCCATTATCTTTGCCAAGAAAACTCCAAATGGGGTCATAAAGAGTCGAAAATGACTGAAAAACAACTGAGCAACAGAAATGATTTCATATGTGTGCAGGGCTGTGTTGGAGACAGTTTGAACCAGCTAAAGCTGATAGCTAAAATTTCGTTATGAGTATTTCCACCTTGGAACTCAGCAAATACTACAAATCAGGGCTTGATACATTGTTTTGTTGATTATCTAGACTTAAGAAAATGGTAGATAAAATGTTATTAATTAATATTAAACTTCAAATATGTCCTGTATACAGTTTCCTCTAGGGAGAGCTAGCTGGGAAACAATTTTACCCTTTCACCACACCCTTGTATGTAAGGAACTCCTCATATTGAAATTTTCTCCTCTGATACAGATTCATAATTCATCCATAGTTTTTGTTTGATTATGGTTCAGAGGCAGGATATTCCCAATTCTGAGACTGGCTTTCCATCCACGATGTCATACCCCTCTAGTCAACATTTATGTGTGTCTTTTACAGTTTTGCAAAGCACTTCCTTGCCACAGTCTCCTCTGTGCCTCACAGAGACCCTGAGAGTTGATATTCTGGTTATTACTGTCCACATCTTGCCCATGGGGAAACTGAGTCAAAGAGAGGTGAAACATCTAGTCTGTGGCCGCAGAGCTGAGATGAGTTCAGACCAGAGCCTGTCTTCACGCCAGGTTCCACACTTATGAGATCATAGACTTAAAGCTGGAAAGGGACCTTTGGGGCAATCAAGTCCCACCCCTTCATTTTACAGATGAGGAAATTGAGTCACAGAGAAGTTTTGGGACTTGCCTGCAGTGTCTGATATGAATTTGAATCAAACATAAGCCTTCCCTTCATTTCAAGTCAGACAGTTGTAGGATCACAAAACCAGAGCTGGAAAGGATCTTAGAGGCCACTGGGTTTGATCTTCTCACTTTACACATGAGGAGATTGAGTCACAGAACAGTCAAGTGACTTGCCCAGCAACACATAGCTGGTAAGTATCTCAGGAGGGATTTAAACCTACATCTTCCTGATTCAAAGTGTACTTTGCTTCTCGGGTCCTATGGTTCTGCATCTCAGGTCCTATGGCACCTGCGTGTGGCAGCTATCTTGAGGCAGGAATGACCTGTCAGGCACTGCTGAAGTCCTACTTTAAGGGCTAACTACTCTGTTTGACCATAACATCAAGCAAGGACATCAGGGCATATTTCTGGGGTATCCTGGAGGTACCTGGGGATGAGTCCTGCCCCTCTCCCTTCCCCTCCTTGGACCCAAAATGTCACCTGCCTCACTGTGCTGAGGAGGGGGTGGTCATCACCAGGAATCCAGGAGCCCTGCTCAGGTTCCTGCCCTCTGGGGGAAGGGTGGCCTCCTGCCTCCCTGCAAATCCTGAATTAATTAATCACTGGAATCTCCTCCATTGCATGAACAGCCTGTGTCATTGGGTCTTCGGTGAGAATTGCAGGGATTAGTGCCTGGCTGGAGGGGAGGGGAGGCTGTTACAAGGGTCTCAGCTTTCACCTTCAGCAGAAATCCAAACTGGCCCCCTGGCCCCCACCCTTCCTGCTCCCCGGGCCCAACAATCCCTTGTTCTTACAAGGGGCATTATCTGCTCTAATCCCCAAGGAGGCCTGACTGGCTGACGGGTGGGCAGGCTCTGAAGGGTGCGAGTCCAGGCAGTACCTCCTAGTGTGGGCAAGAGACTCAGCCCTTCCCCCTCCCTTCCAAGGCCAAGAGGTGGGGGCAGAAGGAGCAGGATCTTGCCTGTCTGGCCTTCTCACCCGTCTTATTGAGGGACCCCATCCACTCTGGTGGGTTAAGCAGGGCGCTGTCTCAGGAGTATTCCCTGCAAAGGCCAACACCCTGGGAAAGGGGGCATGTCATCCTTGGCACCTTTCTGTTTGTGCTTGTATCCCCAGAGAGGAATGTGGTGCTTGACACATATAGGCACTTCATTTGTGTTTATTGAATTGAATACTGAGACTAGGTTAGGAAGGACTTTGAACACCAAAAAGAGGATTTTGTATTTGCTTCTGGAGGTGATAGATCACACACAAGAAATGTCAGAGGTAGACCTCGATTCCTAGGATACAAATTAAAGACTTAAAATGGTCCAGGGCCTGGAGAGAGAAAGTGACTTGCTCAAGGTCATGTAGCCAGAATGTTTGGGAGGTGGTGGGATTTGAACCCAAGTTTTCCTGACTTTGAGGCCAGCTTTCTATCCACTATGGCACCACCTTTCTGGCACTTGGCTGGTGATCGATAAATGCATATTTGATTAGATTATATCAGACTCACTGGAGAATTGGAACCCATAAGATATAATACCTGATTGGATATGAGAGGTGAAAGAGAAGGAGAAAACTCAAAGAGAACCCTCAGATTTATCAACAGGAAAGAAGAAGTGAATCATGGTGCTAGAGATAGAGATAGTGAGTCCAGAAACAAGAGCAGGTTGGGGGAGAAAGGAGATGGGGTCAAGTTTCTGACCATCAGAGTGTCTTCATTGTGGAGTAGACTGCTCAAAGAGGTAGTGAGATCCTGGTCACTAGAAATATCTGAGCAGAGGCTAAATAACCTGGGAGGTGGTTGAAGGGATGCCCACCTATGGCAGGAGGTTGGATGGTGTTGACCTAGAAGATCCTATCTATTTTTGAGCTTTCTTCTTTGTACTATGACGTTCAGCTCTGGGCACCATGTTTTAGGAAGGATATTGATAAGTTGGAGGAGGGTGACCAGGATGATAAAGGACCTTGAGTCCATGCATATGAGGATTATTTGAAGGACCTGGGAATGTTTACCCTGGAAAAGACTCAGTGGTGATATGATCTGTCTCTTCAGATGTTATAAGGATCTGTCTTATAGAAAGAGAGATGACCTTTGTTTGACTTGAAGGTAGAACTAGGGACATTAATAGAATATATAAAGAGACTGATATAGGCTGAATGGAAGGAAAAACTTTTCAATTCTATTACTCTATGATTCTATTACTAATGTTTAGAGATAATGAAAAAAATGGAGATATTCCCCATCCTTGGAAGTCTTTAAGAGAATGTTAGATGACCATTTGATAGATTGTAGAAGGGATTCTTGGTAAAACATAGATGGGTTGGATTAGATGGCTTCTTAATCCTGCTTATTTAAGTCATCTTGAGCAAATCACTTAGTCTCCTTATGCCTTAGTTTCCCCATCTGTAAATTAAGGGAGGTTGAATTTCCTTCCTGTTCTAAAGCTGTGATTCTTTGAGCCCAAGTCACTTCCACCTAGAGGTTCTATGATCCTCAGATGCCATGTTTCTGTGACTGGAGATCATAAGATACTGGAACTGGAAGGATCCTTAGAGAACACGGAGGTCAGTGGTTCTCCAAGGGTTTGCCAGGGCACATTTCTGCAGAGCGTGCTCCAAATTGTATGTAATTTACACTGATCAGTCAACATTCCTAACTCTTCTGTGATGTGCTGGGATTTCTCAGAGTAAGATATAATACTATACTAGAAGCAAAAAAATGGGGTAGAGGTCCTCATTTTACGGAAAAGGAAACTGCGTCCCAAAGAAGACAAGTCACTTCATAGGTCACAGGAATGTACTTTTAGAGCTAGTCATGACCTTGGGAATTATCTAGTCTCTGGAGTCAAACTCAAATAGAAACTGGAGCCACTAGTCCAAATATAGAGATCCCTGTGGGCTACATAGTGACTTAGAAAACCACATATTAACATTGCCTCTGTTCTATTGCATTTAATTGAGTTTGTTAAATATTTCCCAACTTAATCTGGTTTGGGCTGCACCGGGGAGTGTTGGGACACATGACTTGCTTTGTTTGATACCTCTAGTCCAAGTCCCCCTCCCCCTCCCTTGGAGATTGCTTTGGATTTATTCTATATTTTATATGCTTATGTAAGGGGGTGGCTATCATATGTGCAGAGTACATTAACATGCTTAGCTGATGCAATTCCCCAAGTGGGAAGAGTTTGGGGAGCAAGTTTCTGGGGAGAGTTGAGATATTGTGTAATGGAAGTGCTTTGGAGAGACTTTGGCACATGCATAAACATTCTGTAAGTAGTTCTGGTCTGCTAGCCACCTGGTGAATGGCAGCCTCTTTGATTGACTTCAGCTATGGAACCAGAAAGGGGTGGGGGGTGCCTTCAAAAGACTTTGGCTATCATTCCTAGCAGACCTTGGCTCCTGGTTTGACTCCTGTCTAGTGAGGGGATGCTGTAAGAGGAAAGGCCTCTCTCTGAGGCCAACATGTGGCCTTGTGAAAATAGGCCTTGATCTTTTGTTTTGGCATTAGTCTTCTAGTTAAAGGTGGAAGAATTAGAGGCTGTGATCTTATGAGTTTCAAAAAATCAAGGGGGAAGAGAGAGAATGAGAAAGATAGAGAAAGAAGAAAGGAGAGAGAGAGAGAGGAAAAGAAAGAAAGAAGAGAGAGACATAGAGAAGATGCTATTTGCATGTAAAAACTGTGCTAAGTTTTAGCCCACTGTCTCCAGAGGCAGAGGTGGTATGGGGGAGAGTGTGCCCTAAGGCACTGGGGTGCGAATATCTATTATTTTGGTATTGTTATATTGTTATATCTTTAAGGCAAAAATCCCTTTGCTGAATGGAATTGGAGAACTAATGGCTGTGGCTAAGAGTGTGAATGAAGAAAGACATCCCTGGATTGGAAGCTTGAGAAGATAGCATTAGAGAAAAGATACTCGCACCCCTTAGAGGTACCTCTAAGACCCTGAGGAGGATAACGACCCTAGTGACTTGATCCATTTATATAAGGCAGCGGGTAAAGTGCCTCTAGAGATGCCTGGAAAGGCAGAAAGGTAGAGGTTTTAAAGAGCCTCTGATACCTGCTGGCTGTGTGACATTAGGCTTGTCTCTTAACCTCTTAGAGTTCTAGAAAACTAAATACATAAATTATTGAGAATGTACTGAGTGAGCTGACTTGGTAAAGGAAGTTTGCTCATCTGGGAGTTCCCTGTACCAACAAAACCCTGGATCCTGGCCCTCTCCCTAGACTTCTGTATGTATGTGTTGACTCTTCTAATGAAGGTAAGCTCTTTGCCGGCAGGAATTGTTTCAGTTTTTTTATACTAAACGCTTTATAAGTTGAATCAAATTTAATGCAGATGAGGAAAATGAATCCCCAAGAGAGAGGAAGGGAAGTAACTCACTCAAGTTCTCTCTTATCTTTATTAACAGAGCTGGGGGTTTGATTCATGGTCTTATACTTTCCATGGGGTTTCTGTAATGGTCCATGGCAAGTCCTTGTTCACCTTATTGCCAGACCTCCTTCTCCAGGGCCACATCCTGCCTCTAAATGGAGGGGCCTAGGCTCTTCAGGGCCCCTGACCTCTATGGGCCCCTATGCTGCTGAGAGGTGGCTTTGACCTGGCTCACAAAGGACTGGTGTGTCCAGTTGGGAGGGGCACTGGCCGCTGGTCCCACTCCCAAGCCAGAGATTTGGCTCTCAGAGCAAGCAGCAGACAGAACGGCCCTTTCTAAAGTTTCCTTTTTAATTAGCAGGCCCAGCTAGGCCACAAGGGGGGCTTTTGTTGGCCTCAGCCAGGGAGGGGTTTCGGCAGTGCAAGCAGAATGACAACAGGGGGGCTGGGTGTGCAGTGTGGTCCTCCTGTAACTGTAACCAGCTCTGCCTCCTTAGGCCCCAGAATAGAGGAGGAGGAGGAGGAGGGGAGGCCCAGAAAAGAGGGGGAGCAGAGGTGAGTTGAAAGGATGGGTAGGAGAGGTAGGAGAGCAGGGAAAGAGGTTTGGAGGCAGAAGACTTGAACTGAAATTTTGGTTCTTCTATGGACTTTACTTCTGTGACCTAGAGCTAGTCACTTACCTCTTCAGGGTAAAATAAGGGGGTCTCTAAGGCCCCTCCCAGCTCTGAAGTCCTGTGTTCTAAGGACTCTCCCAGCTCTGACATTCTGTGTTCTAAGGGTCCTCCCAGCTCTGACATTCTGTGTTCTAAGGACTCTCCCAGCTCTGACATTCTGTGTTCTAAGGGTCCTCCCAGCTCTGGCATTCTGTCCTGACATCCTGTGTTCTAAAGGTCCTCCAGCTCTGACATCCTGTGCTCTAAAGGTCCTCCAGCTCTGACATCCTGTGTTCTAAGGGCCCTCCCAGCTCTGACAATCTGTGTTCTAAGGGCCCTCCCAGTTCTGACATTCTGTGTTCTAAGGGCCCTCCCAGCTCTGACATACTACAATGATTTGGGGGACCTAGCTGAAGTTTGGCTAGGTCTATGCCTTAGTTTCCCCATCTTAACAACCAAGGTGATCATGGGTAATAGAATATTGCATTTGGAGTCAACAGACCTCCTTTTTAATCCCAGCCCTGCTACTCACTAGCTTTGTGACTGGGTAATTTCCTTTCTTTCTGAGCCTCATTATCCTTGGTGATTTTCGATGGCTTCTGGGCTCCTTCCTGTTTCTTCACCCTCCACTCGTCTGACCATCATCCTATCTGAAACCTCTTTCCTCTGTCAGGGGTTAGGGATGCCCGTGATAGAAAAATTGTAAAGCCTAAAATAAAAAGATGTGCCTCAGTGTCTCCTGCTGCTCACCTTGTCATTTCCTCTCCTCTCTAGCAGCCCTCCTTCCTGCCATTGTGCCTTAGCTTCCCACAGAGTCTCATCTCCCCCTCTCCTGCCCCCCCCGCCAAAACAAGCCTTCAGTAGAATTCCTAGATTTTGAATTGGAAGGGACTTTGAAGACCACTGAATCTGCCCATTTATAGAGGAGACGAGCCCAGAGGAGGCAAGTGACTCTGCTCAATCCTGAAGGTAGCAAAGCCTAATAGGTAGGATTTGAATCCAGAACCTTTTCCTCCAGATCTAAGCATCTTTTCACTATGTCCCACTGTGTCATTGAAAGCAATAGTCCTTTAGCCATAGAATCTTAGAATCTAAAGCCAGAAGGACCCTTAGAAACAAGGTCCAGGAGCACAGAACTTAGAGCAGGAAGGGACCTTAATGTTTGTCAAGTCCAGCCTCCCCATTTCATAGGTATGGAAAGGAAGGCCAGGGAATTGAGTGATCTGCTTCAGAATGAAAAGTAAAGAAATGTCCAGGGTAGGATCTGAACCCGTAACCTCTTCATTCCAGAGCCAGGATTTCCATCCCTGAGTGCAGTGGTTTCCAAAAAAAGATGGTGCCCCTGCCAGAGACAGTGATTGAAGACGGGGCTGTAAAGGCACTGACGTGTGAAAGGGGGAGCAGGTGTAGTGGGGGGAGCACTGAAGCTCCTTCACGGGCATCTGCCAGGGGCTTCATCTGGGCCACAAGTTAGAGAAGAGTCTGCAACCTGATCTCCCAGCCCAAAGGCCAGGGCTATTTTGGGGGTGGCAGAGGGAGGCTGAGGCTGGGGTGGGGCCCCACATTTCCCCCTTCTCTCCAGCTCTTAGCTAAGAGAATTAGACTGGTCCCTGGGTGAGGAGTGAGGAGTGGCACTCAGTAGGAGCATATCTGTAGGTAGAGGTTATGGAATGGGGAGAGGTAAGGCCTGATGCAGGGTAAAGGACTGTCCTATCTTCTGATGGAGTGGGGAGAACCTTGGACTGAAAATCAGGGACCTTGGCATCTTAGTCCCAGCTCTACTGCTTTCTAGCCAGTGGACATTTTCTGAGTCTCAGTTTCCTTATTTGTAAAATGAGGAGAATAATCTTTCCCTTTCCTAGCTCAAAGGGCTCTTGTGAGGCTCAAATGGGATGATGCATGGGAAGAGATCATTGGATTATAATCTAGAGCTAAGGGGAACCTTACAGATCATCCAGTCCATTTGACATATGGGAAAACTGAGACCTGGGGAGGTGAAATGTCTTGTCTGAGGTCATATAGCTCAGGTCAGACTCCAAATCCACATGCCTTTTCTAAAGCCCTTTCCAGCACCTCACTTCCTCCCTCCCCAACTCTGATCAAGGGACATACAAACAAAGATAACTAGCACATGAGAAGGATGCCAGTAGAGGATGAAGGAAGAGGTAGGGGCAAAGTGTCAAAGAAGGTTTTATGAAAGAGAAAGCTTTGAAGCTGAGGCTTGAAAGATGAATAGGAAGTCAGTAACTGGAGAAAGCACAGAAGTTGGAGGGGAAGGTGGGGAAGGTTTTTCAGAAGAGGTGTAACTCTGCATTTTTGAATCTGGGGTAAGTTGAGGCAGGGCAGAGGTGTATGTGTGTGTGTGTGTGTGTGTGTGTGTGTGTGTGTATGTGTGAAACTTGGGCACTGGGCAAATGACACATATTTCAGGATACCTCAAGATTCCTAAGCCACTTAAAGAGTAAGAAGATGAGAAGGAGGGAGCAGCAGGAGTTAGATATAAGACCCCCTGAAGAGGAGGAACAATCATTTCTGGGTTTGTTATTGGCACCTTCTAAATTTTGACATTGGAGCCGAGCCTGCATTGTAAAAGTCTAGAGTCGCCCAAGTGGGATCTGAATGTGGTAAGTTTGCCATGTTGACTGAATTCAGCGGGAGTTCTACAAAGGGAACATGGGTGGTAGAGGAGTTCCTATAGTCATGGTCCCCTTTGAGCTGACGCAGTTGATGAGGCCAGAGTTTGGAATGGGCTATGACTGCCTGGGGGTCATAGAGGCCTGTGCAGCTGCTGTGGGTTGCTGCTCAGTCTGAGGGCTTAAACTCCCCCTCAAAAGGACAGAAGGTTACTATGTGCTTTTCCCCCTCATCTGGACCAGGTTTCCATCACTAGTTCCCACTTGGCCCCAAAGGATGGCCTTGGGCTACAGGCCTTAGGTCTTTGAGCCAGGAAGCTAGGTCTTCTGGTCATCTGGGTCCTTTCAGACAGACTAGGAGAAGGAAGGAGGCCAGATTCCCACAGAGAAGCTGCCCTGTGCTGGCAAACTCTCTTGGCACTGCCCATTTGGGTTCTGGGAAGAGCTGAGGGTCAATGCTTGAGATAGCAGGAACATCTGGGAGGCTGATACCCAGCCTGGGTGGGCGCTAAAGCTAGTAGCAAACTGTGTGGAGGCTCTTGTGCCTTCTGAGGCTGGATGTGGTCTTTCAGGAAAGCTATCACTTATATTGTGGTACAGTGGAGAAAATGGAGGGGTTTATAGATAAAGAACCTGTGTTCAGATGCTACTCTGACAGTTATTACCTTTGTGACCATAAGTTAGGGTCTTATTTCTCTCTAGGCATCAATTTTCTCCTTTATATCATGAGTGGTTTGGACTGGCGAATCTCTGAGGTTTGGTCTTACTCTAACATTCAAAGATCTAAGGCTTTTCCAAACTCAGACATTCTGTGTTCCAAGGCCACTTTTGTGATGAAATTCTATGTTCTAAGGTCCTTTCCAGCTCTGACATTCTGTGCTTTAAGGTCCTTCCCAGCTCTGGCATTTTGTGTCCTAAGGGCCCTCTTAGCTTTGACACTCTGTGTTCTAACATTCTAGGTTTGTAAGATCCTTACAGTTTGGTGGTCTATGTTCTAATATTCTAGGTGTGAAGGCCTTTTCCAACTCCGATATTCTATAATCTAAGGCTACCTCTAGCTCAGAAGTTCTAAGTTCTTAGGTGACCTTTCCCGCAATGATATTCTTAGGTTCTAAGAGTGAAGAGAATGGCCCTTTGAATAGTTCTGAAGTTGTTTCTTGTCTGTGGGCCTGGCCTTCCCTGCAAATCTGTGAGCTTTGGGAGGACAAGATTTGTGTCCCCTTCCTCTTTTAGCCCTCACATGGCCCGGAAGAGGTCTTTCCAAAATGGCAGGCACTACATTCAGATTTTGATTGAAGACATGTCTGGATGAAAGGGGGACAAACCTGGAGCCTTCAAGAGAAGTGTGAAGAAATGGGATGCTAGAATGTTAGAGCAGCAAGAGGTGATAGAAATCATGGCCCAACATCCTTATTTTACAGGTAAGGAACCCGAAGCCCAGAAAAAGAACAAGCTTGCCTCAGATCAGGCAGTAAACTAGTGGCAGAGCTGGATCAAGGACCTGCCTGGGGATCTTTCTGGCTCCATTACACTAGGTGTTCCTGGGCCCTTGCTAAGGGCTTGATCAGCTTTGTTGCCAGGCAGGAGGGCCCATTGGATGTTTCTGGAATTCAGGGGGACACACCAACCCTGAGGGCCACTTCTCCCCACAAAGGAAGCCTGGGCTGTATTGGCACTGGAGCTTTTCAATCATGAGATTCCGCTGACACATTCCCATGGGGCAGTGGGTACCAGTGCCAATTGTCCTGGACCTTCATCTGACTACCTGCTCCCGGGCAGTGCCGGAACCCCGAAGGGGCTCAGGCCTCTGAGCTATTGCCAAGGCAGACAGAGAACAGAGGGTGTTCATATTGCGTCTGCTCCCTATTCAGCAGCTCAGATGCCCGAGGTGGCCCAATAAATCACCCACCTGTTTCCATGCTATCACAGATGATGACTAGGGAATGTTCTTGGGATGCCTACTCCAGAAAGCCCCCCTGGATGCTTAGTCATGCAAGCCTCTGCTCTGGGCTTGGTCCATGCTATATCATGGGGCAGACAATGGTGTCTTTGTGTAAATGTTCCCTAGTCATTTCAGCAGTGGGCATGTATGTTTTTGCCTTGGTGAGGTGCCTAAATCTGAAGCATTTGATTTCCTCTGCATCCCCCATCTGATGCCAAGCCTCTCACACAGCATCAACAAGTCAAGCCAACAAGTATTGATGAGGTGCTTCCAATGTGCCTGGCACTGTGCTGAGAGTTGGGGATACAAATATGTGCAAATAGAAAGACAGATCCTATCCTCAAGGAGCTGATACTCTAAAGAGGAAGACACAGATTAAAGGAGGCTAGAAAGGTGGGTGGGAGAACTTGGAGGAGAGTGGAAAGTCAAGAGTAGGACTGGGACATGAGGGCAGAAATCACCATGACTACTCTACAACCTGCCCCAAGGGTTCCAGGAAGAAGGGACTAGCTGGGGGTGGGGGGCACAGAGGTAGAGAGAGCTTCCAGGATGATCTGTGGGGACTCAGCGGGCCATGAAGTTTGGAGAGTTAAGACTATAATTGGCATAAAGGGGAAAAAAAATCCCCAAACCCTGCACCATTTTGGAGGGGACCACTAGAAGAAACTTTAGAATGGACAGTGTCAGAGCTGGGAGGGGCCTCAGAGCACAGAATATCAGAGCTGGGAGGGCCCTTAGAACCCAGAATGTCAGAGCTGGGAGGGCCCTTAGAGCACCGAATATCAGAATATAGAGTATTAGAACAGAAAATGTCAAAATGGAAAAGGGATCTCCGAGATTCTCTCTCTGTCTCTTTCTGTCTCTGAAAGACTGTGAACCTCCTTAATAGAACTCTCAAGCAATGAGAAAATTGAACCAGGAATATGGATTTGGTATTGGAAGCTCCCTCCGGTTCAGTCCCCTTGGTTTGAGTCTGTGAACATAGAGGCGGGCTGGGGAGGAGGAATGATGGAGGCTGGGATCCTGGGGCTTTGGGTGACTTTCATGAGTGGTGGGTATTGGGGAAGGGATTTACGCTTAGGCCATGTTTCCTTCCTGCTTCTCCCCTCCCCTGAGTTCTCTCTTTAATTATTAAAATAAATAGGAAAAGAGTGGATACTCTCTCCTCCTAGAACAAGACAGAGAAGACTTCGATTCATTTCAAGGTAGACCTCGTAAAGAATTGATGTGACTTTCATACAGTAGACAGGTGTGAACATTCTATATTCCAATAATAAATGTTTGCTGTAATCTTGAATCAAATTGACTCAAAATCTTAAATTTTCCAGGAATATAATGAATTTCTAAAAATTAGAAGACATAGGAATCAGAAGTCCAGGTGTAGTTACTGTGTAGCCTCTGAGCACATCTCTGTGGCTCAGTTTTCTTAACTGTAGAACAAAGGAGTTAAAACAGATAGGTGGGTTCTAGATTCCCTAGAGCTCTAGCATTCCAAAATAACCTCCAGCTCTAATCTATGATTCTGAAAGTTATCAAGTGCTTAAGCACCATACCCCTTCTATGGATAGTTGCATTTTAGAGAGGATCTCCAACAGAGCAATACTCAGCCGAAAGGAATGAATCTCTAATGGTAAAATTTGGAACTAAAACCCCTTCAAATCCCTTCACCTGCTCCTCCTAGAGATAGGGCTGGACTGTGGCAACTTTTCTGTGTCCCACTTCTTTCTTCCCACTGTGAGTTTTGTGACCCTTCTTCATCCTAGCTTCTGGTCTCAAACCTCTGTCATGACTGATGAGGCAGAGATCAAAAGTAGCTATTTATATCTTTCAGAAAGTGCTGCTCCTATCATGGATTCATAAACCCACAGGAAATTAGAAAATCTAAAGGCAACTTGGCTGGTTTTGGAGACACCCAGTCAACAGAGAACCTGGAGAAAACAGCTGCAAACAGGAAATGGGGCGGCTCCAGGACTGGGGCTGGGCTGGGGGAGGGAGAGGAGGAGAGAGGTCAGTGTGGTGTGGGAGGAAGAACACTAGACAGGGAATTAGGAGCCTGGGGTTGAGGCCTGCTTCTGCTACTGACTCACTGGGTCACCTTGGGCAATTCCCTTCCCTCTCTGGGTCACGCTTTCCAGCTCTGATGTTCTCTGCTCTAACATTCTGTGTTCTAAGGTCTCTTTCAGCTCTGATATTCTATATTCTAAGATATTTTCCAGCTCTGATGGTCTATGTTCCAAAATTCTATGTTCTAAGATGCTTCCTAGGTCTGGTATTTCATGGTCTAACATTCTGTGTTCTCAGGTCCCTTCCAGTTCTGATATTCTATGTTCTAAGATACTTTCCAGGTCTGGTATTTTATGTTCTAACATTCTGTGTTTTAAAGTCCCTTCCAACTTTAATAGTCTATGATCTAATATTCAATGTTCTAAGATCCTTTCCAGATCTGATATTTTATGTTCTGACATTCTGTGTTCTAAGATCCCTTCAAGCTCTGACTTTCTGTCATTCTATACCGTATTTGCCAAAGGAGTTTTTAGGAGGAAGTTTGAGGTACAGTGTTTCTAGTCAAGTGGGCCTAGTTTCAAATCACTCCCAGGAACAGGAGTCTTGAGTTATCCTTTGGCCTCCATGTTTCCTACTGATGACTATATTACCTTTGTACATTTAGTTACAGCCCACTCTCCATAGGGACCCAGGATGTGTTGAGAGGAGAACAGGAGAATGTCCCCCCAGCTTAGGGACAATTTTTATAATGTCTATGCTTTCTATATTCTTCTCAGTAAATATCCTTGGAAATAACTGAGGCCAACTGGCTGATGATGTTGGAGGGGGAGAGGAACATAACAGATGGGGGCTTCTGAGTGATAGTACCAGAACCCTAAGGGGAGAAACAGTCACCACTTCCTTCAAGTCCTAGATAAAATCTTACTTTCTGTAAGAAGTGTTTCCTGGTGCCCCTTAAAGCTTCTTTCTGAGATTATTTTCAAGTTATCTATATTTCTCTATCTATTCATCTATCTATGTGTGTGTATGTATGTACATAGGCACATGTCTATTATATACACACACTATACATACAAAACCAAATACATATGTATATATACAATCAAGATGTAGATATATATTTATACACACATATCTTGTTTATTTGCATGCTATCTCTCCTCCATTGAAGGAAGGGATTTTTTTTTTGCCTTTAAAACAATTGTATCCCTAGCACTTAGTACAGTGTCTGGCATCATGTAGGCACTTACTAAATGCTTAATGACTTGCTTTGATTGGTCGTCATCCCACTGGGGACCCTGCCTGACAATGGGAATTGGAGAGGTGATCCCAAAGGAGGTGTTATGAGGACATACGTAGCTCATCTCCTTAGTAGACTGTAAATCTACTGAGAAAAATGTCATGTCACGAGTCAGAAGACCAGGGTCTACATCCCATTTTTGGTACATGACATATCATGTCTTTGACCTTGGTTAAATTGTCAAATATATAATTTTGAATTGAAAATCAGAAAAGCCTTGGTCATCTCCTGGCTCAACCTTGCGCATTTTCCCAGTGACAAAACTATAAGTCCTTAAAGGTCAGAGATAGAATTTGAATGCAGGTCCTCTTCCTACAAATCCATTCTGCTCCTCTCGACCTTATTTTCCTTCCTTGTCTAAAGAACTACATGGATCCTTTCCCTTCTACTTTACTATCCTAGGCCCTGAAGGTGTTTTGTTTTGGGGCCTGAAAGCTCCTGGGTCTGGATTCCCTGCAGATAAATTGTCCAGTCCAGGGAAACCTTGGTTCTCAAAGATTGGATGTGTTCTCTATAGACTGGCTCCGATTTCTAGGCCCGACCCAAGGGTCTTGTGCGGGTGTGCTGCAGGAAAGCCAGGAAGGTATCCAGTAACTGACTCCGAAATACTCCCAAACATGTTTAAAATAGCCAGTCAGGGGTCTCTAAAAAGAGGCAAAACAGGTCCTGGAAATGCCAGGAAGTTACCTAAGTGTGGTGTGGTTGGTGTGGTGTGGTGTGGTGAGAAGTGTGATGGATTTGGAGTCACAAGACCCTGGGTTGGTTTCTGACTTGACTGCTAACTTACTGTGAGATCTTGGACTTGTCTCACAGAGCCTCAGTTTTTCATCTGTAAGACAGAGGTGATACTGCTTGTACATCTCACTGTATCAGATGAGTAAACCTTTAAGCAGGGGTGGGGAAACTATGATCTCAAAACTATGGCCACACATAGCCTCAAGGCCGAAGGATTATGTTCATTTTAGTAATAATTATTGAAGTAAATCTGTGAGTTCACTGAATTAGGGAGCATCAAGGGGGGAATTCTTTTCTACTAGTAAAGATTATCACCTTTGAAAGAATGGCCTGCAGGAGCTGAGAAGTTGGCTTCTATGGGATGTGAGATCTAAACCCACCAGATCATTCTGACTTTGGAGGCTACTTCTCAATACTATTATATTATTGTTACAATAGAGGGGCAGTGTGCCCGAGTGGGTAGAAAGACAGCTTTGGAGTCAGGAAGACTGAGGTTAATATCCAATTTCTGATATATCCTGGCCATGGCACCATGAACTTCTCAAGGATCCTGGGACACTCTCTGCACAGCATGGTCTCAATTATACTGGTAGAGAATTTCCACACTGGCAGTTTCTTATGCCAATGAGATCACAGCTACAGTTTTTTAAAAGAAGATAGGTAAATAAAAGCCTTGAGTCTTTTTTGAGCACCAGGATACAGAATCATCATCTAACTGTTCACTGACCCCTCCATCCCAGCATGGCACGGCTGTGTCCTGGGGCCCCAGTGGCAGAGGAGTCCCCAGAGGAGGGAAACCGGGGCAACCGACTCACTCAGCTGTTCTTCATGAGACACGTTCTCCAGACACTCTGTCCGTGTATCCATCAATACCATGCTAAAACACAGGAGCGTTCCTAGCAACAACTGCTCACACAGAAAGTAAGACTTTGACATACCAGTGCCCTGGGCAGGGGCCTTCTGAGAAATGGAGTTGGTCTGGCATTGCCCACATGGGAGGCCGGAAGAAGGTGGGAGAGGGGCGTGTGGGGAGAGGCCCCAGGGACCTAGGGGAGAGGGCATTCATACTTCAGTTTGTTTTAATGAGAAAAACCCTGAATCTGGGCTCAGGACACTTGGGGTGCATCTCCAATTGTTCAATGAACTCTCTATAAACTGTCCAGATTTGATTTTTCTTAGCCATAAATTTAAGGCATTGAACTAGGTCAGGAATTTTTAACTGGGGGGAACATAAGTAGGTTCTTTTAATATTTTGATAACAATATTGCAATGTAGCTGTTTTCCATTTTAATCACATGTATTTTCTTTGATGCATCTAAAAACATTCTGAAAGGCACTTCACCAGACTGCTCAAGGGGTCCAGGACATGAGAAGGGTTAAGAACCCCTGAACCAAGTGATCTCTCAGGTCTCTTCCAGCTCTGCCATTCTAAGAACTCTGTGAATCCAAGTCCCTTTTCTTCTCTAGGGATCAGTTTTCTTATCTGTAAAATGAAGAGTGGGCATCTAGGTGGCACAGCGGATAGAGTGCTGGACCTGAATCTCCCTCAGTTCAAATCTGGTCTTAGGCACTCACTAGCTGTGTGACCCTGGGCAAGTCACTTAACTCCATTTGCCTGTTTCTTCATCTGTAAAATGAGCTGTAGAAGGAAATGGCAAACCATTCTAGTATCTTTACCAAGAAAACTGCAAATGGAGTCAGGAAGAATAGGACAGAACTGGAAACAACTGAACAGCAACAAAAATGAAGAGAGAGAGAGAAATTGCTTTTAATGTCTTTTTGGACTCAAAAAAATCCACTGATCCTAGGTCATCCTAGCTGAGGTGCAGGAAGAGAGGGCAGGGAGGTGTTCTTGAGGGGCATCTCTCTGGGTGGTGAACCCTGGTATTAGGTTGGGGTGTGCTTATGTGTCACTTGGGGATTATTGAGAGCGGGGAGTGCCTGTGAATTCCTGTATCTGCCTGTCTGAGATGTAATAAGCTGTCTGGGTGTGAATTGTCAGGGGGCAGGGGTGTGTTCTTTACCAAGTAGAATCAGCTTGTGTAGCTGGGGGGGGTGTTGTTTGGGGAGGGGTTGGATTCATGGTTCTTTTGGCAGATTAAGTCTACAGAGGAGGGAGATTGGCTGTTGCCAACAGACCAGAACCTGCACATCCAAATTCAGGGTGCCCTCTTTCAAGCAATCTGCTTGGGAAGGACATACATTGATTCCTGCAAAGTTACCCTGTTTCTGATCTCTGGGAAGTCTTTTGGGGAATACCTTACAGAGATCAGTTATGAGACTTACATCTGACCCCCAAACTATGGTGTATTAATTAAGACTCAATTCCCCCCACCTAGACTTGGCCTTGAGTGAATCATGCATTTATAAGATATTAGAACCCAAGTGGACTCTAAAACAGAGCATTCTATCACATATTGTGAGTGGACATCACGGAATCTTTTGGAGACTATGTAACATGAGACTTTGGACAAGATGGCTTCTAAGGTCCCTTTCCTCTCCAAATCCATAATCGTGCTTCTATGACCTTAGAACCCAGAATGTCAGAGCTGGGAGGGCCCTTAGAACACAGGATGTCAGAACTGGAAGGGCTGGCTTGGAACACAATATAAGAGCCGAAAGAGACCTTGGAACATGGAATATTAGAGCTGGGAGGAATGATCAAATATGGAATGTTCAAAATGGGAGGGACCTTAGAGACTTTTTGGTCCAACTCCCTTGGGGGAGGAATCTGGTCCAGAGACCTTGGGACTTTCCTAAGGAGTAGTCAGGATTTGCACCAGGCCCACTGACTGTACATACCTGGAGCCTTTGCTCTTTTTTCTTTGCTGCCTCTGAGGTGGGGAATATGTGTGTGGATGAGTCCCTGGGCCAGGTGTAAGCAGCATGTGCCAGTGGGTGTCCATTTGAAATCGAGTGTGTATGTATGTGACGAGGAGTGTGCAGGGTGTGTGTTCAGCTCCTTTCCTAGGAATGTCAATTGAATCGGGGAAACCCCTCCCTGCCTTCACCCCCCGCCTTTCCCTCTTGCAGGTGGGCGCAAACAAGTTGCGGCATCCCAGGCCATGCCTTGCAGGGACAGGCCAGCTGCATGGAATTCACAGCTCCTTCGCCTGCCTGCCCCCCACCCCACCCGCCCTTCCTCCCTCTGATGAAATGTCAGTAATTCAATCTGTAGCTGAAGCTCTGTGCCTTGGGGGAAGTTGGCACCATCAGGTAGGGCCAGCTGAAGGGAGTGTGTGTGTGCGTGTGCGTGTGTGTATGTTCATGTGTATCTGCCTGCTGTGGAGACAGAGGAGGGAAGATGTTACCAGGCATAACATCAGAAGCTCTCTTTTTATATGGCATTTTCAAAGTACATCCCCATTTTATGGAGGTGAGAACTGAGGCTTAGAAGGTCACAAAGCCTGAGGGCAGCCAAGTTAATGTCAGCTCTCAGAGGAGATGGATTGTTCCCTTTTTGTCTTTGTACCCCAACACAGCTTGATGAAGTGGATGCTTAACAAATTGCTTAATTGATTGACTAAAGCAATTTAGTCCAACGCCCCTTCAACCTGAAGACTTTGAGAGCAGAAGCTGCTTTTTCGAAGGCCTCACTTTTAATCAGTGGCAGAGCCAGGACTCATGTCCAAGTGCTGAGCTTGTGACACCATTAGCTTTCTCCTACAGGTTCAGTCATGCACAGGCCTTCCTGTGTCCAGGACCTGCCATTCATCGCAAATATCAGTTCAGAGAGGCCGAGAATTCTGTAGCTGGAAGGGCCTAAGAGGCTCCAGGAAAGACAGCTCAGCTCTGACAATGTGGGCAGCAGTGAAGGAGAGTGGGGGAGAAGGGACACTGGCCCAGATCCTATCTGAGGCAGGTTCCTGGCCAGGAAGAGGCGCACATTCCCCAGAGAGAAACTGTTCGAGCAAAATGGGCATGAGGCAGGGAGAACCTGCCTCTGATCATAGTGACAGAGAATGTCAGAGCTTCGAGGACCCTTAGAACACAGAAGGTCAGCAGTAGAAATAACCTTGGGATATTAGGCCTGGCTAGAGAATGTAAATGAAGAGTTAGCATTCTGGTGTTTAATAAGGTGCTTCTAACTGATGGAGACAACAGGGACATGAAGCCAGCCTTTGTGTGTGAGTGAGTAGAACTGGTGCAAGAGGATTGGTGAAGAAGAAAGATACCGTTCTCTCCCCCACTGAGAAGAGTTTTCTGTGAAATGGCCCAGGCTTGAAACTTGGGTTCAAGAACATGAGGTGTTAGAGCCAGAACAGACCTTAAGGGATGATTTATTTCAAAGCCTTCACATTATGGGGCAACAATCTGTTACCTGGAGAAGTGACGCATCATGTGTTGAGAAGCATAAGTAGGGTCTGGGCCTCTGATTTTGAGTAGGTGAGGCCATGTTCTCAGGTAGGCTGACTTTCCAAAATGGAATGTCCAATTCAACCAGTTGCTCCATGAGTTTCTGTGACCCAGAACTCATCATGGGAACAGGCATCACCTTATTGGGAGCCCACACTCTAAAACTGGGGGGAAACCCAAGAATTCCTTTGGTCCAGGCCCCTGCCTTCAAGCAGGAGAAGGTTTAAATCAATCAGAAGAAATCTTTTCTTCTTAACAGTGTCTGAGGATTTATTGTTTCCATATTTTTCTCAGGAACATACATATATATAAATAATACATACATGTGTGTAGCTGTATATATATATATATATATATATATGTGTGTGTATATCTATATACATCTCTCTCTCTCTCTCTATATATATATGTATGTGTGTATATGTATAGATACACCTGTGTCTATTTCACCTCCATGGATGCCTGAAAAAAGGGAGGAGGAGGAGAGAAAGAAAGGAAAAGGATATTGACTCTCAGGAAGCCCAGCTCTCTCCAGCAGGACACCTGGGTTCAAATTCCAGCCCTTACCCTCTCTTAGTCTTGGCCACATGCCATCATAGCCTCTGGACTGCAGTTTTCTCTATAGAAATGAGAGAGGTGGCATAGATTCTCTCTAAGGTCCCGTCTTCTCTTTTATATGAGGCACATTAGGCTTGACCATAAGAAAAATTTCCTGACAGTGAGAGATATCCAAAAGTGGAGGGGCTGCCTCAGAAGATAGTGGATACCTTCTCCTTGGAAGAAAGGAGTACAGTAAAAGATTAAGTGCCTACTATGTGCTAATTGCTGTGCTAAGCCCTTTACAAACAGGATCTCAATTGATCCTCACAACCCTGGGAAGTAGATACTATTATTATCTGCTTTTTACAGATGAGGAAACTGAGGCAAACCGCAGTTAAGTGACTTGCCCAGAGACACACATCTAGTAGGTGTCTGAGGCCAGATTTGAATTCAAGTCTTTCCCCTGATTGCAGGCCTGGCCCTTTATCCATTGAGAACTTTGTAGGTCCTCAAACAAAAGGCTTGTCAGGAATGGTGTACAGAGATTCATATTCACTTACAGGTTGGGCTATGTGATTTCTCAAGTCCCTTCTAAATTCTGAAATACTAGGGTTTCTTTGTTCTAAGGCCCCTTCTGGCTCTGACATCCTGTGTTCTAAGGGCCCTCCCAGCTCTGATATTCTGTGTTCTAAGGGCCCTCCCAGCTCTGACATTCTGTGTTCTAAGGCCCCTTCTGGCTCTGACATCCTGTGTTCTAAGGGCCCTCCCAGCTCTGATATTCTGTGTTCTAAGGGCCCTCCCAGCTCTGACATTCTGTGTTCTAAGGGCCCTCCCAGCTCTGACATTCTGTGTTCTAAGGCCCCTCCCAGCCCTGACATCCTATGTTCTAAGGGCCCTCCCAGCTCTGACATCCTGTGTTCTAAGGGCCCTCCCAGCTCTGACATTCTGTGTTCTAAGGGCCCTCCCAGCTCTCACATCCTGTGTTCTAAGGGCCCTCCCAGCTCTGACATTCTGTGTTCTAAGGCCCCTCCCAGCCCTGACATCCTATGTTCTAAGGGCCCTCCCAGCTCTGACATCCTGTGTTCTAAGGGCCCTCCCAGCTCTGACATCCTGTGTTCTAAGGCCCCTCCCAGCCCTGACATCCTATGTTCTAAGGGCCCTCCCAGCTCTGATATCCTGTGTTCTAAGGGCCCTCCCAGCTCTGATATCCTGTGTTCTAAGGGCCCTCCCAGCTCTGACATCCTGTGTTCTAAGGGCCCTCCCAGCTCTGATATCCTGTGTTCTAAGGCCCCTCCCAGTTCTGACATTCTGTGTTCTAAAGTTCATTCCATCTCTAAAATCTTTAGTTCTATGGTGTGTGTGTGTGTGTGTGTGTGTGTGTGTGTGTGTGTGTGTGTGTGTGTGTGAGTGTGTGTAGGTAGTGGGTATAACTAGAGGCTGGAAGGTGGACTGGGGAGGGACCCACCACCCTTGCTGCTCTCGCAGCAGTCTGACCTCTGCGGGGGTTCAGGGCCGGGTTGTGGGGAAGGTGATGAGTCACAGACTTGTTTGTGGCTGGGGAGTAGGCCCAAGCCCTCTCTGTCTCCCCAGGAAATGGACTTCATGAGGAGGGGGAGAGGGGGAGGAGAGAGGAGGTCTGGTGACAGAAAGATCAGCCAAGTCTCCTGGGGAGAGCAGAGGCTAGGGAAGCCGCCAAGAGAGAGCCCAAGGGCTGATGGTCTTCAGCTCCCCAACTCTTTCAGTCAGCTGGGTCAGGAAGGTGAGGGAGGCTGCTGGGGTGCAGATGGGCGCCTCTAACCACCCTCCTTTCCCTCACCTGGGCGGCCTTCTCCCCCCAACTCCACAGCCCCCTTCCATCTCACAGATAATCCTTGGAGCTGAGTCAGCGGCCTCCCTCCCCCCCTCCCTCCAGAGAGCCCTCCTCCTCTGCGGCCTCCTCTTCCTTCTCCCTAGTGCACAGATAAATATTTGTTTTTATCAGTGTAAATAGCCCTTCGTGTTTAATGAGCCCATTCCAGACCCATTTCCTGGTAGGCTTTGTGTTGGGGACTCTCTCGGGGGCTCAGGAGAAACCAAACCCAGCGCAGCTAAGTGGGGAAATCCAGGCTGACAGCTTCGAAGCTCAGCTTCTCTTGCTCCACTCACCTCCAACTGGCTGCCCTGCCCTCCTTCCCGCTCTGGCTCTTTAACCTTCCTCCCAGGAACTGGACGACCTTGCACTGTCGGCCCAGGCTGGTCATTCCCTTGGGCCACCTCTTCTCCCATACCTGCCTCTCCTGCAGTGCAGGAGCCAAGGAATGAACACAGGCCTGAGCTAGAAGAGATCTTGGAAAGAATGCAGAATGTCCGAACTGGGAAGGCTTTGGAATATGGAATGTCAGAGCTGGGAGGGGCATTAGAATGTCCAAGGTTCCTTCTTCCTTTGGGGTTTACTGGCTAGATGTCCTTCCTTCCTTCCTTCCTCCCTCCCTTCCTCCCTTCCTCCCTTCCTTCCTTCCTTCTTTCTCCCAAACCCCAGTGCACTCTGAAGCCCGTAGACTGGACAACATTGGATTCCTGCCCAAGCTCCACTTAATGACTGGCTTAGAATGATTATCAATAGTAACAGTTTCTGTTCCGCTCGCCCCCCTGCCTCCCAGATTGACTTAGTTTTTTTTTTTTTTTCTTCATTAAAAGGGAGACTCCCTGACTACTTCTTAAAGAGGCCTATTCACTCAATGGGCGTTACCTCCCTCTAAGTGAGTACCTGAAAAGGCCAGCCTGAAAGGGCCAAGGTCTCCCATTGCATCCTGGCCCATCTCCAGTCATCCTGATGAATATCTGGCCACTGGATCCAGATGGCTCAGGAGGAGAAGGTGAGGCTGGTGACCTTGCACAGTCCTCCCTCACTCAGAACAAAGTCAAGTGCAAGTCACGTCATCATTTCTCTGATGTCATGGTCTTCTTTGGAAACGAAGGACGAACACAACAACAGACAAGTGATACTGAATAGGGAGCTGGCCTCAAGACTGACTTCAAGGCTCTAACACATGGCTCCTTGATCCTGGACAAGCAACTTTATCCCTTAGGGATCTAGGCAACTTTGTAAGTTGCAAGAGAAAGTGTCACCCTATATGGTATTTCTTCATCAATGATTTGCCTGTGCTAGTGAAATAACAGATATCATCTCCTTTGTTACTCACTCTTAACATTTTACATTATGATGAACTTTCCAGCTCTGACATTCCACATTCTGGGTCCCTCCTAGCTCTGACATTCTATGGTTCTAAGCATGGGTCTCTGGGAAGACCCCCTCTCCAAATTCAATCTCCTTCCACCAGATTCCAATACGTAAAACTGCACAATTAAAATTAATTCCGTTGACTTAAGAATTTGCTAATTCTAAGAGCTGTCCAATGGTGGAATGAATTGTTTCAGGAAGTAGAGCTCCCCAGTCACTAGAAGCATGTTATGCCTTCCCTCTGGGTGTTAGAACCAAAGAGAACACACAGTTGGCTTTTAGGCCAACTAAAAGACAGAAGAGGACTCCTCCTGTTAGTACTTCAGGGAGTTTGTGAAGGGAATTCCTTTATTGGGAGGGAAGCTGGATGAGGTGTTCACTATGGTCCCTGCTTGTTTTGAGAAATCTGGGATTCTTTTTGTGATATCTATGCTGTCCAAGAAGATGGGTATCCTGCTGGGGGCTGGCCCATTGTTAGTGCTCAGCCCATGGCGCAGGGCCTCCAGATGGAGAAATTCCTCCGACTCTCCTGGTTACCTGTTCTGGGGATAATCCTCATTGTCAGGAAAGTCCTTCTTTATATCTAATCTACAGCCTACATGCTGCTGCTTACGCCCATCTTCCTTTGTTCTATGCTCAGTGTGGGTCATCTGGCCTGTATTATCTGGCAATTCCTCTGAGTCATTTTGTCTGGGTACACACAACCAAAGAATCCTGTTGTCCTGGGCTTGGGAATCCTTGTCTTGTGTTGTTTCATCCAACCCTCTGCTTCCATCCTACATTCAGATAGGGCCTTCTGCTCTGAAAGGGAGACCTCAGTATCTCATTTTGTCTCTCTTGCAGCAGGAAAAGTCTGATCATTCCTATTTCAGCTTTCAGATAAGAGACTGGGAAACTTAGGGGATCACTTCTTGAGCTCCTTGGGCTTAAGAGGATGAGGGGGGTGGTGGAAAGATCCAGGTGTGGGTGAAGGGGGAAGCAAGTATAGAAATGAGTCCATTCCTCTATTTGGGACACTATAAGTCAGTTACTTATAATTTAGGGGCAGCCTATACAAAACCTACTGCTAAGCACAGATCACTGGGGGTGTGTTGGGGGGAATCTTCATTATTATTGTCTGACCTTGGTTGTGTCATTCAGCCTATTTGGGTCTTAGTTTCTTTATCTGTAAAATGAGGAAGTTTGATTGGATGACCTTAAGGTACCTTTTTGCTCTGAGTCTAGACAAAGTAATAATATGGAGGTTTTCCTTCCAGCTCTGATAGTCTGTGCTCCAGGTACCTTTCAGCTCAGTCTTACACACGTGATCCTGAATTCCCTTCCAGCCCATATTCTAAGGCTCATTCTACCTCTAATGTTCCTTCCAGCTAAGCAGTTCTATGTTTTATCCAGTTTGACATTTTATGCTTTAAGGGCTCTCCCAGCTCTGCCATCCTGTGTTCTAAGGGTCCTCCCATGTTCTGCCTTCTGTGCCCTAAGGGCCCCTTAGCTCTGACATTCTGCGTTCTAAGGGCTCTCCCAACTCTGCCTTCTGTGTTCTAAGGGCCCTCACGGATCTGACATTCCATGTTCTAAGGTCCCTCCCAGATATGACATTCTGTGTTCTCACCTCTGGAATTCTATGTTCTAAGGGCCCTTCTATCTCTGACATCCTGTATTCTAAAGTTTCTTCCAGCTAAGCAGTTGTATGGGCAGCAAGGTGGCACAGTGGATAGAACATTGGGCCTGGAGTCTGGAAGACTTAAGTTCAAATCTCAAGCCTCAGACACTTACTAGCTGTGTGCCCCTGGACAAGTCACTTCACCCTGTTTGCCTCAGTTTCCTCATCTGTAAAATGAGCCAGAGAAGGTAGTGGCAAACCACTCCAGTGTTTTTGCCAAGGAAGATATCAGGTCACAGAGAGTATGAAATGACTGAACACCACCAATATGTCCTTTCTAGCTCTGACGTTATGTGCTTGAGCATTCCATGTTCTGAGGCCCCTCTCTGCTCAGCATTCCACAATCCGGGGATCCTTCCAGCTTCAGACATTCTGGGAGTTGCCTTTTCAGAGCTTTCCTCCCCTCATCCTCCCCAGACTTGTAAAGTGGAGTGTATTTGCTGGGGGAAAGGGGAGTCCCGGACCCTTCTGAAGTCAGGAATTTTAAGCTTACAGCATCTTCCTGTAATGTGCACTTGGCCACCTTGCACCTACCTGGCCCCTGCTTAAAATGATACTTTAATAAATGATACTTTAATAAATGATGTTTAAACGCTTGTGTTATTACACGTGGAGTCATAAAAGAGTGAGCCTGTGCAGCGGGACTGAATTAACAGGGCCCCGACTCAGCAATTTCCTGACCTGGGTGAGCGTAAATCCTCAGCATGAAGTGGTCATTGATGTGTGTAGGTGACATGCCTGGGTATTATACATAAAATAGGTAAGATCCCAGGACAGGGGGACCTCCGAGAGACCTGGCTGAGTGAGGTGGAATTGGTTTGGAATGAACACATTATTAGAAATCACTCTTTGGGTCTATGGAATCTCTTGCAGAAATAGAGCAGACATGGCTTGAATCAGCAGGTAGAGAGGTGGAGAAAAGAGACTAAATCCAGGAGGAGAAAGAAAGAGTTGCTAGGTATATTACATCACCATGCCTTTGTTCTTCCAAGTCCAGGGCTTAGTCTGGTAAACAGTAGGCACTTAATAAATGCTTATTGATGTCATTAGCGCCACATTTTGTGTGTTTGTGGCTTTTTTTTGTTGGGTAGTAAAGGGTTTGGGAGCTAATGCTTAGGGTGGGTAGTACATCTGGGCCTGGAGTCAGGAAGACTTGAGTTCAAATCCAGCCTCAGATACTTAGTAGCTGTATGGCCCTGGGTAAGTCATTTCACCCTGTTTGTCTCGGTTTCTTCATCTGTAAAATGAGCTGGAGAAGGAAATGGTAAATCTCTCCAGTATCTTTGCCAATAAATCCCCAAATGGGGTCATGAGGAGTCAGACAAGACTGAAACGAATGAACAACAGCTTATCTCTAGCCCTTTGTACATGCTGTCTCTTTGATACACCATCTCTCGGGTATGGGGATATTATTATCCTCTTTTAATAGGTGAGGAAACTCAGGCTAAGAGTTTCAGTGCCTTGCTCAGAGTCACATGGATAGTATCTGAGGCAGGAATTGAACTGAGGGCTTTCTGAGTACTGGGCACTCTGGGATCCAGTAATCCTGGATCTTGTTCCTTAAACAGAATCCTCCATCTCCTGACTGAGAATTTTCACTGGATTCCCTTTGTGCTTGGCACTCTCTCATACCTCAAGACTCCCAGCTTGCCTGGTTCCTTCTGATCCTAGCTAAGGTCCCACCTTCCCCAGAAGCCTTTGCTGATCCCCCTGAAGGGTGGTGCCTACTTTCTGTCCTCAGCTGATCTTGGGCATAGCGAGTTTGTCACAGTTGTTTGCATGTTGTCTCCCCCCGATACGCTATGAGTTCCTTGAAAGCCTGGACTTTTGTTTTTTAACCTCTCTTTGTATCCCCAGCCCTTAGCACAGTTCCTGGGAGATAGTAGGTGCTTAATAAATGTTTAATGTTCTATTCTCCATGAGGGCTAAGGACAAGATTTAAGTAAACTTTGTACCTCAGGACTGATGACAAATGGTCTGTAAATAATAGGTGCTTAATATGTGCTTGTAGAATTGAATTAATCATCTTTCTGTCTCCCACAGTGCAGAGAAAGAAGGAAGAGGGTTAAATTTGGCAGTAGCACTAATAACATAAGTGGGCAGACAAAGATTCTGGATGATTGATGGATTGGTTGGAATTGACCAATTCCATGGGAATCCAATGGGATGTTGGAAATAAGGGTGTTTGACTAGCAGACTCCAGCTTTATGATCCTATCATCTTTGAATCACTCTGAGTTATGGATGTCAATCAATCTATCAGTCAGTCAATAGATATTTATTAAACACCTGGTGGCCATCTCCAGTTGTCCTCTGGCCACTGAACCCAGGTGGCTCTGGAGGAGACCTTCACTTCAGTCCAATTCACTTGCAAGTCACGGCATCATCTTCTTGATGTTGTGGTCCTCTTTGAGAATGAAGGACAAATAACAATTAAGCACCAAATAGCCAGGCACGGTGCTAAGTGCTGAGGCTGCAAAAAAAGAGAAAAGATAATCCTTACTCTCAAAGAGTTTATAATCTAATGGGGGAGGCTGTATACAGGATAAATAGGAAACAATTACCAGAGGAAAGGAACTAGAATTAAGAGGGGTTGGGGAAAGAAGGAATTTTAATTGGTAATTAAAGGAAGCCAGGGAGGTCAGTAGTTGGAGCAGAGGAGGGAGAGCATCCCAGGCATGGGACACAGCCAGAGAAAGTTCCTGGAGTCAGGAGATGGAGTGTCTTGTTCACTGAACAGCCAGGAAAGCATTGTCGCTGGATCAAAGAGTCCTTTTTGGGGAATAAGTTGTAAGAAGACTGGAAAAGTAGGAGACAGGTAGGTTAGGAAGGGCTATGAATGCCCAACAAAACATTTGGAATTTACTCCTGGAGGTGATAGGGAATCATGGGAGTTTACTGGGTGGGGAGGAGGGTGACTTGGTCTGACATGTGCTTTAGGAAAATCATTTTTTTGGCTGAACGGAGTTTGGGCTAGAGTGGGGAAAGACCTGAGGCAGGCAGACTCACCAGCAGCTATTTCAATAGTCCAGACATGAGGTGATGAGGGTCTGCACCAGAGTGGGGCAGTGTCAGAGGAGAAAGGGGGTGTATTGGAGAGACGGTGCAGAGGTGAAATCAATGGACCTTGGAAACAGCTTGGATAAGGGGGGTGGTAAGACAGAGGGAGGAATCCAGGATGACTCCTAGGTGGAAGAATGTCATTGCCCTCTACAGTAGTGAGGCAGTTGGCAGGATAGGGCTTTAGGAGAAAGATAATGAGTTCTGTTTTGGATGTGCTCTCAAGGCATCTAGCCTGGTTCATAGAATCCCAGAGTTGGAAGGGAACTCAGAGAAAATTTAATAGAATTCATACCACAATAAGAATCCTCCCTACAATAGCCCTGATAAGTCACCTGACCTCTGCTTGAAGACCTCCAGTGACAGGAAGCTCACTACTTCCCAAGGCAGCCTATTCACTTAAAAAAATATTTTTTTGGGGGAAGGCAAGGCAATTGGGGTTAAGTGACTTGCCCAAGGTCACACAAGCTAAAAAGTGTCAAGTGTCTGAGGATGAATTTGAACTCAAGTCCTCCTGACTCCAAAATCTATTTATTGAGCTACCTACTTGCCCCAAGTCTATTCACTTTTGAATAACTCTGGTTCAAGCAAGCAAGCAATTAATAAATCAATCAGCATTTATTAAGTACCTTCCATGAACCAGGTACTGTGCTAGGTGCTGAGGATAGAGACAAAAGTGTTTACAAGACAGCCAAGTGGTGCAGTGGTTAGAGCGCTGAACCCAGAGCAGAAAGACCTGAGCTCAGATTTGGCCTCAGATACTTAACAGCTCTATGACCATGGGCAAGTCACTTAATTTCTATCTGCCTCAGTTTCCTCACCTGTAAAATAATAATAAATAATAGCACCTACCTCAGTAAGATTGTTGTGGGGATAAAATGACATCTTAAAGTGTATCCGTAAAGTCTTCGTGAAGTTGTAAGTATTAATAGCTTCAAATTGTTTTTATAGAACAGTATAATTGTATCATACGAAAGCTGAGGGACTTTCTTGTGGACAGATGGCTGAGTGGTTTGCTACTTCTGCTCCATGGTGGGGAGTTGGGGGAAGGGGGACAGAAAGGAGCTCCGTCTTTCCTGAGAGTCTCACTCCCACTCTGTCTCTGCATCTTCTGCCCCTGGTCCAGTCTCTAATCTGTTTTGTCTCCTTGGTCCTGGTTCACTACTTCATTGTGGTTACTGCCTGCTGGAATTATTAAATATAATATAGAAAGTGTTTTGTAAACATCAAAGGACTATATAAATGTTAGCTATAATTATAAATATAATGTGTAATTGCTATTATTATTATTTTGGTCTGGGGAGCTAACATCAATTTGAAAATAAATACGGAATAGTTTTGGGAAGGCAGGAGAAATTAGGGAAATCTGTGTCTAGAAGAGGTTGTCTGAGCTGAGCTTTGAAGGAGACTAGATGTTCTCAGAGGTAGAGATGAGGAGGGAGTTCCTTCTGGGAACTGGTGGATGGGTAAGAAGATAGGACATGGAGGATCACGTATGATGAACCCTACTCAGGCTAGTCTGCCTGAACCTTGTTAGCACTGACATCCAATCACGCTTGTGATGTCATTGGCCCTCTTGGAGAGGAAAGGATAAATTACAATAATAAGGCAAGGAAGAAGAACAGGGAGGAGGTTTTTGAATAGCAAATGGAAAAATCCTCAAAATAATAGGGAGCCATTGTGGGTTATTGAGTAGGAGAGTGCAGTGGTCAGACCTATGCTTTAGGAATTCCACTTCAGCAGATAAGTGGAGGGTGGATTGGAGAGGAGAGAGACTGGAGGCAAGGGGAATAAGTTTTCTCCTTTTACTATAGAATTTGATCATGTTTCATGATCATCTTTCAGCGTCTGCTCACAGGTCCCGTTCCTGCCCTCTGAGACCTCCCAAAGCAAGCCTAATCCCTCTTCTCTAGTGGGAAATCTTCTGGAGTTGTTCTGAGCAAGAGTTCCCAATCTGTTAGGAGCCTATTATCTCCCCCACTTAGACCGTCATAATAATCAGCTTTTTATGACTATATTTCAATTTAATTCATTTCTTTTACAATCCTGTTTTATTTTATCTTAGACCATTTTATCTTATTTTATCTTAGGCCTGTCTTAGGCATTCAAAAGTATTAATTTGAGGAGGGGTCCACAGGCTTCACCGTGCTGCTAAAGGGGTCCAAGACAATCACAAAAAGTTCTAACTTTTTAACACCTGCATTTAGAATTGGCCTGGAAAGATTCTGGAGTACCTCTGGTAAAAATTGACTATGAAACAGTTCCAGAACATTCTGGAATTTTTTTCAATGAAAATTTTTTTATGTTTTATTGGATTTAAAATTTATTTTATTAGTTATTTTCCATTATACTTTAGTCTGGAGAAGGCTACATTCCTGAGTTGTCTGTGGCCCATGCTGGACACATCTAAACAGTTGTTGTTTGGTAGTTTTTCAGTTGTCTCTGACTTTTTGTGAGCCCATTTGCGGTTTTTTTTGGCAAGGATACTGGAATGTTTTGCCATTCCCTCCTCCAACTCACTTTCCAGATGAAGAAACTGAGGCAAATAGGGTTAAGTGACTTGCCCAGGGTCACACACCTAGTAAGTGTCTGAGACCGGATTTGAACTCTTCGATGGCCATAGAACATTCTAAAATGATGCTGGAAAGATTCCACTCCCAAGTGTTTATAGTCAGCTTGAGTCCCTCAGCCTCAGGCTAGTTTGTGAACAATTCCCAACAGCTGGGGAGAAAAAAAAGACAGCCAAGTAAACAAACGCCCAAGCATTTCTAGCCTTTCTCCTCTGGTAAATCTCGCCTCAATCCCCTCTTGGATGTCCATGCCAGAGCCAAGAGCAAACACAGACTGCTGCGTGCCAAAGCATGGGCAGCTACCTTTCCAAGAGAATTCAGGAGATTAGGAGAGGGTTGGGAGACACCAGATGTCCGAACTCTGCCCTAGTCAGCCATGCCATTGAATGTCTCCTGCAGGCTGGCTCATCAGAAGGTTAAGTTTGGTCAGGATTGGAGTAGGCCCTGTGGAGAGAGACGGCTAAAGGACAACAAACAGATGGGACAGATAAACAATAATGTACCTCATTGTGGGGTCGGGGATGCACCCTAAGCTAACAAGAGTCAGAATCAGAGAAGGTCAGAGCTGGGAGGGACTGCATAATTTAGAATGTCAGAGCTGAAAGGACCTTAGAACACAGGATGTCATAGCTGGGAGGGCCCTGAGAACCCAGAATGTCAGAGCTGGGAGAGTTCTTACAACACCCAATGCAGAGCTGGGAGGGGTCTTGGGACACAGAATAGCAGAACTGGGAGAGGCCTTAGAATATGGCATTGGAGCCAGAAGAGAGCCTGTAGGGGTCTCAGACACTATCTAGCCTGGCCTCCTACATCTCTATCACCTTCCTAGTCTTTGCCTGAAGACAGAGAACCTGTTATCCACCAGTGCAACCTACTCCATTGTAAGGCAGATCTGAGTGTTAGGAAGTAGGTAAAACCTGCTTCCCTTTGACCTCCTCCACATTGGTTGGAGTTCTCTCTCCTTGAGGTGGGGTGGGGTGGGGTGGGGAGTCAAGCAGACCAATGTGCTCCTTCTTCCACAGGACCGTCCTTCAGATATTGACAGAGCAATCCTGTCTGGAAGTCTTGTCTCCTCCGGGGGAAATAGGCCTAATTCTTTTAGCAATCACATGTATTCAAACAGAGATACATTTAATAGATGCCAAGGAGTGACCCAGTTTGGCTGCACATATATATTTCCAGGGCCTAGCACAGTGTCTGGCATGTGGTAGGTGTTTAACAAATATCCATTGACTGATCAACTGTAGAAGTGAGTGGCGTACTATACAAAGCTAGAAAGGTAGGGAGGGTAGGTACCAAGTTGTGAGATGACTTGGATGTCAGCTGTAATATACATGTCTGTATATATGTGTATATATACATGTGCATAAGCTACATATGTGTGTATATGCTACAAGTATACATGCATGCATGTGGAACAGAAATTCTTAACCTTAGGTCTGTGATTTTTGTCTTTTAAGAAATTTATTGGTAACTATATTTTAATATAATTAGTTTCCTTCTGTAATCCTATGTATTTTGTGTTTTTCATTTAACCACGTTGGGGGCCATCTCCAGTCTTCCTGATCTGTATCTGGCCACTGGATTCAGATGACTCAGCAGGAGAAAGTGAGACTGGTGACTTTGCACATCCCTGCCTCACTTAAACCCAATTCACTTGTCTGTCATGGCATCATCTTCCTCATGTCACGGTCTTCTTGGAGAGCGAAGGATGAGTACCAACAATCACATTATTTTAAGAAGGGACCCAGGTTTCACTGGCTTGCCCAAAGAGTCCAGGACACAAAACAGGTTAAGAACCCAGAAATAGACAGATAGAAAAAGAGACAGGCAGAGAGAGACAGAGCCATGTGAACTCCTGGAGGCTATGAAGAGTTAGTTGGGTTGGTTTATCGAATTTTGATATTTTCTTGGTCTTGAGTTAGGTTTGAGGTGGTCCCTCACCTTTTAAAAAAAATGGATAAAAGATAACTTCCAAGGTCCCTTCTGACTCTAAATAGACTATCCAGTGCTTCTTATTTCACAAAAGAGTCAACCAAGGCACAGAGAGAGGGACAGCTCATAGTCAGCTGCTGGTGACACATCAAGCCTCTGGGCCCTGCCTCCACAGGCAGGAGATGGAAATGGGTTCTGGGAGACATGAGAACTCCAAAGCCTGTGCAAAGGGAGCAGGGGGGTGGGTGGGTATACTGGAGCCTCAGCATCCCTTCAGGAAATGGGCTCCTCCCCTCTTGCCTTCAAACACAAATATCCCTATCAGCCACCTAACCTCCCTTGGCCTCACTATCTCACCGTTTCCGGCTTTTCCCTGACCTCACCCCAGCCCCTGCCAGATGGAGACCTTCAGTCAAAAGTAGTAGTGAACTATGGCCAGACACTCACCAGGGCATGGGATGGAAGCCTGGTGGTCCCAGGTGTCCATGTGCCTGACTTGGTACCAGTGCAGCTGCAACTGTCAAAGAAGTGGAGGAAGCCCAGTGAGGAAGCCTGGGTACTCAGAAAGGGGAAGAGGCAGTCAGGTGGACAGAAGGTCCAGAGAGCCTTGGACCCATTCCTTTTATTGGCTTGAGGGGTGAAAGGAAGCAGACAAAGCTGACCTAGACTGGCTCCTACCTCCTCTCTCCTACTTCCAATGTTTCCTCCTTTCCATTGCCTGCGTCTTCTTTCTCATGTATAGATCTAGTATAGATCATGTATAGATGCTTCTGCTCCAATATTCTCTGTGGCCCCCTCTTGACTAGTGAATAAACTTTGTAGATCTGCAGCTAAGAGGGCCTTCAGGGGTCGTCTAGTTCAGTCCCACCAGAGGCAGCTGGTGGTATAGTGAATAGTAGTCCTGGGCCTGAAATCAGAAAGACTTGAATTCCAATCTGCCCTCAGATACTTGTGACCCTGGGCAAGTCACCTAAAAAAACCCAAACAAACCTCAATCTGCCTTAGTTTCCCCAACTATAAAGTGAAGATAATAACAGTTTTTACCTGCTAGCACTTAGCACAGTGCCTGGCACATAGTAGAAGGTAAATAAATACTTATTTTCTCCCTCATCCCTTCCTCCTTACTTGACAGATGAGAAAACGGAGGCATAGGCAGATGAAGTGATTTTCCTCAGGCCATACAGATAGTAGACATCAGAGGAGGGATTTGAACTCAGCTCCTCTGACTTCTATTTCCACTCTGCCAAGAGTCTTTCCAAATGCCTTGAACTCACATCTTGCTGACTCCAGGCCCAGTACTGTATCCACTGTGCCACTAGCTTCCTTAGTTGCTTAGAAAGCATTTGATGAATGGGTTCACACTGAGATGCACGACTCATTGGACTACCTCCTCAGGGGCTTGTATATACCCAAAGACACTCTCTCTGATGGTGGACTTTTGGGCATGAGTGACAAGGGACAGGGTTGAGGGTAGAGGGCATTCCTACCCCTCTATATTGGTGGCCATCTTTTGGAAATCAGATTAGACTAGCCCTGACAAAGCTTTGGGAGGTCCAAGCCCCTCCTTAGTCCTCTGACTCCCTAATGAATCCTTCCCAGAGAGAGAGGAAAGGCTCCCTGTTGATCCTGGGCTGGTAGGAGCTAGGGCCAGCTGCACAAGGCTGTTGATCCTGGCCCATGGCTCCCCATGAGGCAGGGGCCAAGAGCCTGAGTGTGGGTGGCTCAAGTTGTCTGGCACGTGGCTCAGGGAGCCTCGGGGGGATCCCAAGGCTCTGACCTCTGCCCCTGACTGTTCTGGTTGGAGGTCCTCAGCTATCCTGAGAGTCCACTCCCTTCTCTGTGTCCATCTCCAAGAAACAGATGGATCCACTCTACTCCCCAACAGCCCAGTGCTCTATCCTGGCAGCAGGAGATGGAGGAAGGCATTGTCTTAAGACATAGTAAGAGATCATGCTGGGAAGGGAGATGGATACTCTCTTCCCTTTGTTTGGGCTGGATATTATCTGTGTCCCAGCCTTTAATGGTGGGTGTCCTGCAAGGCTCTGGCCCAGCTCCCCTTCCTTTCTCTCTCCACATTCCTTTTCTCTTGGCGATCTCATCAGTCCCCATGTCTTCCATCATCCTTGCCATGCAAATGATTCCCCGATCTCTTTATCCAGCTTTAGACTCTTTCCTGAGCTCCAGCTCATCATCGCTAAGTGCCCATAGGCCAGCTTTACCTGGATCTCCCATAGACACCTCAAAGTCCACATGTCCAAAACGAGATAAAGTGGTTTGCGTACTTCTGAGCACTACATAAACATTAACTTTCATTATTATTCTTTCAAATCTATCCCTCTCACAAATTTCTCCATTTCTGTTGAGATATAGATATCTTTCTAGTTAAACAAGTTTGTGACCTTGGAGTCACCCCCTTGGGCTTTTAACTTTTCCCTCTTTCTCACTGTCTTCTGGTAGTCCATCTGAAGCTAAATCCTGTCAATTTTATCTTTTCCTCTTTCACTTTTGTCCTTTTTTCTCCTGTGAAATTTCACTATGTCAGTTTAAATCCTCATCAAGAGTATTACAATTGGCTTCTAATTGGACACCAGCCTCCAGTCAATACCCTCTCCAAGTTCCAAACCACAAATCTGATCACTTCACTTTCCCTTTTAAGAACCTTCAGTAGCTCCCTATTACCTCTGCAATACAAGACAAACACCTAAAATTAGCATTTAAAGTCTTCTAAGTTTTTAGCATTTAAAGCTGAAATCTGGTTGCAGTTTATCTTTCTCTGGTTTCAGCACAGGACTACCCTTCCCATGTTATCTATTCCAACATTTCCTGCCTTTAGGGCTTTGCAGAGCATGTCCCTGTGCCTGGAATGCAGTCCCTCCTTACCTTTGTCTCCCAGAATACCTAGCTTCTTTTCTTTAAAAATTTTTTATTTATTTAATTTTTAATTTATGGAATAAAACAAGCATTTCCATAACATAGTATAATGCACATGAAATTACAAATTTATTATATACAGCTTACTATTCCTTTTAAATATATAATAAAGGTATCAAGTAAATTTCGTTTCCTCCCCTTCCTCTGTTCTAGAAATGGCTACCATTAAACACAAATATGTATCTCTATATAAAATCATTCTATACATACTTCTATTTATCAGTTCTTTCAATGGATGCAGATAATGTTTTCCTTCATATGTCCTTTGTAATTTATTTGGGTATTTATAATAGTCAATGAATTATTTGTTCAAAGTTGTTCTAAAAACAATATTGCTGTTACTGTATACAATGTTCTCTTGGTTCTGCTTATTTTGCTCTTCGTTATTTCGTGCAAGTCTATTCATGTTTTTCTAAGATCACTGAGTTCATCGTTTCTTATAGCACAGTAGTATTCTATCACAATCATGTAACAACAACTTGTTCAGCCATTCCCCAACTGAAGGGCATCCCTGCAATTTCCAGTTCTTTGCCACCATAAAAAGAGCTGCTATAAATATTTTAAAATATACAGGTTCTTTTCTTTTTTCCCTAATTATCTTTGGAAATAAACCTAGAAATGGTATTGGTGGGTCAAAGGGTAGAGGTAATTTAATAACTCTTTGGGCATAATTCCAGATTGCTCTCCAAAATGGTTGGATCAGTTCATAATTCCACCAACAATGAATTAATGTCTCAGTTTTTTCCACATTCCCTCCAACATTTGTCACTTTCCCCTTTAATCGTTTTAGTCAATCTGATAGGTATAAAATATTATCTCAAGGTTTTTTAAAATTTGTATTTCTTTAATCAGTAATGATTTAGAGCAGTTTTCACATGACTATTAATTGTTTTGGTTTCTCCATTGAAAACTGCTTGTTCATATCTTTTGACCATTTATCAATTGGAAAATGACTCATATAGATGTACAGAGTTCTTTATATATTTGAGATATGAGACCTTTATCTGAGATATTATCTATAAATTCCTCCCTTCTTTCTTCCCCCCCACCCCATTTTCTACTTTCCTTTTGATCTTGGATATATTTGTTTAACTTGTACCAAACTTTTTAAATTAAATGTAATCAATTAATGAATAAAATAAGTGGAATTAATTTGAAGTAACTTCCTTTCAGGCTTTGCTTGTGTGCTATCTCCTAGGACAAGCCTACTCCAACCTCCTTACCTGTTAGTACCACCTTCTTCCTCCTCAATTTGTCATGCACATGCTTGACTGTTTACATGTTGCATCCTCTAATAGACTATAGCTTTCTTGAAGACAGGTTTTTTGTCTATGGAGCCAAACATCTAGCACTGTATGTGAGGGGTATTTAACAAATTTTTATTGAATTGGATTGTTTCCTTCAGGAACATGCAGCCTCCACTTCGACCATCGTGGAAAATTGAACTTCACCTCTGGAACCACTCTGGATTTTGAGTGGCCAGCTTTAGCCTTATTTGGTCTCCATTCTGGACTTTCTCGACATCTCCAGCCATAACTCTCTCCCCTTTCTAGCTCCATTTTGCATGCCGTCGAATGTAATCTCCTTGAGGGTAAGAACTATCTAGCATGCCTTTATTTGTATTGCCAACACTTTGTACAGTGCCTGATGCATAGTAAGCATTTGATAAATATTTTATCTATCTGTCTGTCTATCTATCTATCCATCATCCATCTATCATCTATTTACCTATCAATTTATCTATCCATCCATCATCCGTCATCTATCTATCTATCTATCATGCTCTTTGCACAGATTAAGCAATATGTAATAAGAACAATGAAACAATGCATAATAAGACATCTACAAAGTATCTATACCTATCCATTGACATTTCAAGCTGAGGCATTTGGGTAATGCACCATCAATGCCCTTTGGCTGGTCCTACCAACTCTTGCCTGTCTTAAAGGTCTTCAGGCAGAGGCTGAATGATCTCTTGTCAGTTGGAATTCCTTTAGCGCATAGTTTGGACTAGAAGGCTGATCATCTCTCAACCCCAGTGATTCTATGGATCTGGGGAATGGATTTAGGAGCCAGCTTTGACAAAGAAACCCACTGCTGCCAGACTATGTTAGTGCCTATCCCTGACCTTGACTTTAGTACTACCTTTGGATCGTAGTGCTTTTAAAGATACACTTTCTCTTAGCCTAAGCCTGTAGCCCAAACTCCTCCATCAAGCCTTTTCCGGGGGGAAGGTGGTGGTGGTGGTGGTGGTGGTGGTAAAGAGTGTGTAGGCAGGACTGAGAAGAAGTGTTATAGGAAGAATCCTGGTCTGGGCATCAGAAAACCTGATGTTAGGTACAAGTCTTCTAAGATTTTGCTGTATGACCTTGAGGAAGTGAAGGTCTTAGTTTCCTAATCTATAAAAATGGATGGGGTAGAAGTTGGACTAGAAAAGTTCTGAGACCTTTCAAGGTTATCATAAAATTTATACCTGGAAAGGACCTCCTATCATATTATGTCAGAGCTAGACTGGACTCTAGAACATAAATTGTCAGAACTAAAATAGGTCTCAGAAGATTGAATTGCAAAATGGGGAAGGATCTTAGAACACAAACATCAGGATTAGAAATTATTTTAGAATAGTGCTATCAAAGTCAAATAGAAATGGGAGCTGCTAAACAGTACATAAGAATCCCTGCAGGCTACATATTGACTTAGAAAACTACACATTAACATTGTTTATGTTTTACAGCATTTCTATTTAGTTAAATATTCTCAGTTACATTTTAATATGATTCTGGTCTCACTGGGGAGTGTTACAGGTTGTATGCAGCCCTTGGATTGAGTGTTTGAAAACTTTGCTTTAGAACATAGAATGTTAGAGCTGGAAGGGACCCTAGAATAAGGAATGTCAGAGCTGGAAGAACCTTAGAACACAACACGTCAGAACTATAAGGGACCTTATAAAATAGAATGTCAGAGCTGGAAGGGTCCAGTCAAAACTCTCAGAGACCTTAGATCATAGAATGCTGGAGCTAGGAGGAACCTTAAAACATGGAGTGTCAGAACTGGGAAGGACATTAGAACAGAGAATGTCAGGATTGTAGGTACTATTTCATTTTTATCTTTACATCTTCAGCAACTAGCATAGGTCTTGGTTCATAGCAGGCACTTAAGAAATGTTTGTTTAATTGAACTGGATCAATTCAATCAACTAACAAGCATTTATAAAGTAGCTAAACTCAGTGTTTGGTGTTAGAGTTGAAAGTAACCATAACTCCTGCCCTGAGAGTATAGGCTAGAGATTCCAAGTAAGTTAATAATAGCTAGAATTAGTCTGACAGAAACCAGGTATAGATCAACAGCTCACACCTTATACCAGGATAACTTCAACAAGGTACATGGTTTAGATATAAAAAGTGATCTAAGAAACAGATATATGAAGGTGATGCAATACTGTATTATGCTGTAAGAAATGATGAAGGAAAGGTTTAGAGAAACTTGGGAAGTCTTGTATGAACTGATACGGAGTGAAGAGGACCAGGAGAATAATTAACATAATAATATATAACAATTATATGTACTATAGGATTATATAATAACTCTATGACATGATACATAATATAATAATAATATTTATATAATAAACAATTATAAAAGCAAACAACTTTGAAAGACTTAGAATGTTTGATCAGCGTAATGGAAACATTCACAATTCCAATAGACTCATGATGAAAAACATGCTATCTACTTGCAGTTAGTTGATAGAATCAGATGGAAGATTGAAGCATATGCATGCATGATGCATGTATATAAGTATGTATATACGTGTTTACATGTATATGTGCATATACACACATACACATTTTCTACATTAGATAAATCCAGCACATAATATACATATATATACAGATTATGTGTATGTCTAGATATGCATATATTTATATGTATGTATGAATTGCAAAACAAATATCCTACATTAGCATTAGGGCCCAATATATGCATGTATATATACATATATGTGTACACACATGCATGTACACACCACACATGTATATGTAAACATACATATATGCACATGTATATGATATAATACAGAAAATATATTTGTGCATATGCACATATATATGTCTGTGTATATATACACATATAGACGTATGCGCACATATACACAGTCATATATCTCCCAGCTAATGCAAGGAATTTGTTTTGCTTGACTGTATGTATCAGTTTTGTTTTTCTTACTTTCTCAATTCAATGAGTGGGAGAAGGGGAGGGGAAAGGAGATAATTTGGAGATTGAAAATAAGATAAAACTTAATTTAAAAAATAATAGCTAGGACTTTAAGGTTTGCAAAATATATTAGAGACACAATTTCATCTTGTCCTCACAACAACCCTAGGAGGTAGGTACTATTATTATCCCCCTTTTACAGATAAGGAAACAGAGACAAAGAGTAGATAAGTGATTTACCAAGGATCATGCAGCCAGTAAGTGTCTGAGGCTGGATTTGAACTCATTTCTTCCTAACCTCAGGCCCAGCCCTCTATCTACTGTACCACCTAGCTGTCCTGTGTCAAATTACTTTACCTCTATGTAACTCAGTTTTCTCATCTAGGAAATAAAGATATTATTTGCATTACCTGCCTCACAAGACTGTGTATAAGCCCAAGGCCCCATAGAAATGGGAACTGTCTATCATTCCTGCTCACTGATGAAACTTGTTGACTTTCTGACTTTCCTTCTCTGTGCCTTGCCTGTGCACTCGTTCCCTGTCTTGACTGAGTTCTAGGAATTTGACCTTTTGCCTCCCAAGCCTAGGTAGGACTTGCTTATCTCTTTGGGTCTCAGTTTCTCCATTTGTAAAATGGAGGCCCAGATGATGTCTAAGTTCTCATCTGGCTGAGACTCCTATGAACAAATGATCATGGATCATGTCGGGAGATAAGTGGGGGTAGAGGCAGGGAGGATGTCATGGCCCACATGGAGGTAAGGGCTGGATGATGAATTTCAAGGAGCAACACAGAGGCTAGGACTCAGGAGATCCAAGTTTCAATCCTGGCCCTGCCTCTAACTGGCTGTGTGTCCTTTGAAGCCTCCTAACCTCTCTGGGTCTTCATGTAAAATGTCCTTCATGTCCTTCATGTAAAATACAGAGATGTCATGTCTCTTAATCTGCTTCTGGTTGTGTGGGAAGGAAATATTGGATCACGGAATTTCTAGCTAGCAGAGAGCTTCAGTCTCCTGTTCAAACCCTGCATCTTATAGGTGAGCAGATTCATCTGGTCAGTCAGGGAGGGTCCCTCACTTGTCCAAAGCCTTAGAAGGTAGCAGGTAGGGGGAAGAGGAGACTAAAGGAAGGAGGCTGGTTTGGAGGCTGTTACAGTGATTCAGGCAGGTAGTAATGAGGCCCTGGAAAAGGGGGTGGAGTGGCCCTGGACTGGGAGGTAGGGGAGTCTCAGTCTTGAGGGCTAGCTGGCTCCCTTCCTGCCTGCCACTCAGCCCAGCTCCCACCTTCCCCCAGCCCACACCTGCTTACAGAGCTCAGCTGCCCGCTTCATATCCACTGGGACAGCAGACCCTCTTTCCCATGCCTCTTATTGCTCTAGGATCAGGGAAGTGCCTCTATGCCGCTTAAGCTTTTTTGGAAAGTTCCCAGTGCCTAAGATAAGGGAACTTGGTGTCCGAGGATGACAGGGTAACACCAACATAGGCGGCTCCTTTCATCCTATACCAGCAGCCGGGAAACTCAGAATAAATAGAGGATAAGGGCAGGACATAGTACGGGAGGGGTTGGGAAGGGAGCATGAGGAGCCTGGTATCAGGAGACTCAGACTAAGGAGGATGGGCTGGGCCAAGCCAAGGAGACACCTCCTGTCCCCTCTCAGGCAATGCTCAACCATCCTTGCAAACAGGAAGCTGCTGATGAATGTCACCGCTGGGATGGCTGGAGACCTCAGGGGTGGGGGACGCTTGGTCTTTGCTGCTCCCAGCTCCTCTAATCTTCTAGAGGAAGTGGCTAGGCATGGCTGGGGTGCTGGGTGGGACTAGGAGACTGGTTGCCTCCTCCCAACGCTCCCACGGCCTCCCCAAGAGTAATGACTGCTTGGGAATCCTCAGGGGAAAAGCACCGAAGGCACAGAGGAGGGGGCTGGACTAGATCTTCTAGTGTCCCTCAGCTATGATTCTATGATGCCAAGAGTACAGAATCATAGAATGTTAAAAATGAAGGTAGTCCCAAGAACACAGAATGTCAGAGCTGGGAGAGTCCTTAGAACACAGGCTGTCAGTTTTGGGAGAGCCCTTAGAACCCAGAATGTCAGAGCTGGGAGGGCCCTTAGAACCCAGGATGTCAGACCTGGGACGGTAGTCAGGGCTGGAAGACTGGAGCACTTGTTACCATATAACGAAAGTTTCTTCCTGCCCCAGCTACACTCACCCCCCCACCTCCCATTAGTTTGAGCAAACTCCCAATTAGTTTCTCTAGCCTGGGGTTATGACCTAGGACCGTAGGATCATAGATTAAGAGGTAAAAGAGACCATGGATTCCACTGAATACAGCCCTGATGTTACACAGGTATTAAATATCAGAAGCAGAATCTGAACCCAGATCCTCTGATTCCCAAGCCAATTTCCTTTTCACATGTTGCCTCTCTATTCTTGGGTGCTATTATATTCCTGATAACAAGTTTGGATTTGATATGATATTAAAAATATTTCTCTATGCCTATACTTTATAGGGTTTTCAGCATAAGCCTGTATTGTACTTTGTCAAAAACTTTTTCTAGATCTACTGAGATAATGTTGTTGTCTTGGATATTTTTGTTTTTAATATGATTGTGTTTTCTTAATGTTGAACTATCCTTGGTATAAATCCAACTTGGTTATGATGAAAGATTTCTTGGATAAACCACTAGCCTGTCTAACAGGATTTTAGTTAAAATTTTTAATAGATATATGTAAATAATATTGGCCCATAGTTCTCTTGCATTATCTTTCTCTGACTTAGGTATTAGGACAATATTAGCCTCGTGAAAAATTTGATAAGATACTTGTTTAATTTTTGAGAATAATTTGGGTAGTATTTGTATTAATTGTTCTTTAAAAATTTGATAGAATTCTCATGTGAATCTATCAGGACAAAGAGTCTTTTCCCCTTTTGATAATTCCTTTGCAGCTAGTTCTATTTCCTATTCTGAGATTGGATTATTTGAACTTTTTAATCTTTTTTTTGTTTGGGTGTTTTATATTTTGGAAAATATTCCTGTATTTCTTTTGTGTTTTAAGTTTTGTTTATACATTGCTGTGTGAATAAGTTCTGATAATTCTTTTTATTTCTTCTGGTTTTGATGTAATTTTGCGTCATTCATTTGCCATTTAATTGATGGGATCTTTGCACTCTACTTTTTAATCAAATTAGCTAAAGAGTTATCAATTTATTAGTCTTTTCTTTTTTCCCTAAATTTATTAATTTATTTGTTTTCAGTTTTCAACAATCACTTCCATAAATTCCAAATTCCTTCCCCTCCTTCCCCCTCTCTCTCCAAGATGACATGAAATCTTATATGAGTTCTGCACAAACATTCCTATTAAATAGATTCTCACATTAGTCATGTTACATAGAAGAATGAAAAAGAATGGGAGAAACCATGAGAAAAAAAAAACAAAACATAACAAAAGAGAAAATAGTCACTTCATTCTGTGTTCCAACACCATAGTTCTTTCTCTGGATTGCTGTGAAAGGCTAAGTCTATCAAAAGCAATCATCAACTGTGGCTGTTACTGTGTATAATGTTCTCCTGGCTCTGCTCACTTTACTCAGTATCAGTTCATATAAGTCTTCCCAGGTTTTTCTGAAGTCTTCTTGTTCATCATTTCTTATAGCACAATAGCATTCCATTACATTCATATACACAACTTGTTTAGTCATTCCCCAACTGATGGGCATCTCCTCAATCTTCAGTTTTTGGCCACCACAAAGAGAGCTGCTACAAATATTTTTGTACATGTGGGACCCTTTCCCATTTTTATGATCTCCTTAGGATGCAGTCCTAGAAGTGGTATTGCTGGGTCAAAGGGTACGCACAGTTTTATAGACCTTTGGGCATAGTTCCAAATTGCTCTCTAGAGTGGTTGAATCAGCTCACAGCTCCACCAACAATGAATTAGTGTTCCAACTCTCCCACATCTTCTCCAACATTTATCATATTCCTGCCTTGTTATGTTAATCAGTCTGATAGGTGTGATGTGGTACCCCAGAGTTGTTTTGATTTGCATCTCTCTCATCAATAGTGATTTAGAGTATTTTTTCATATGAAGCTATAGATAGCTTTAATTTATTCCTCTGAAAACTGCTGTTCATATCCTTTGATCATTTATCAGTTGGAAATGTCCTGTAGTCTTGTAAATTTGACTCAGTTCTTTATATATTTTAGAAATGAGGTCTTTATCACAGACACTAGTTGTAAAAAATTTTTTTTCCAGTTTTCTATTTCCCTCCTAATCTTGGTTGCATTGTCTTTGTGCAAAAAAGTTTCAATTTGATGTAATCAAAGTTATCCATTTTGCATTTCATAATGTTCTCCATCTCTTGTTTGGTTCTAAATTCCTCCATTATCCATAAATCTGACAAAAAAATGTTCCTTGCTCCCCTAGTTTTTTTTTTTTTAAATAATATCAGCTTTTATACCTAGATCATGTACCCATTTGGACTTTATCCTTGTATACAGTGTCAGGCATTGGTCTATGCCCAGTTTTTGCCACACTGTTATCCAGTTTTCCCAGTAATTTTTGTCAAAAAAGTGAGTTCTTATCCCAGAGGCTGGGGTCCTTGGGTTTATCAAACAGTAGGCTGCTATAGTCATTGACTACTGTGTCTTGAGTACCTAACCTATCCCAGTGGTCTACCTCTCTGTTTCTTAGCCAGTACCGAGTGGTTTTGATGATTGTTGCTTTATAATACAATTTGAGATCTGGTAGGGCTAGGCCACCTTCCCTAGCATTTCTTTTCATTCATTCCCTTGATATTCTGGACCTTTTGTTCTTCCTATTAGTCTTTTCCAAGAGCCATCTTTTGGTCTTGTCATGTCTATAGTTTCCTTTGTTTTGTTTTCTAATTTATCTGTATACCCTCTAATTTTCAATATTTCCTCTTCTGGCTTATTTTAGATGTGTTTTTTCTTGACTTTCTAATTGTTTAAATAAATATTTAAAAATAATGAATATTCAATTCATTAATTCACTCTTTCTCTATTTTGTTAATATATGTTAGTAGACATATGATTTTAGGACTGTTAAGGACTGAGGGCTGTTTAAATAATATCCAAGAAATTGTGGCTTGTTTCATCATAATCCTTTTCTTTAGTGTAATTATTAATTGTTTCTATGATTTGTCTTTTGGCCCACTCGTTATTTAGGATTTCATTGTTAACTTTCCTCATCAGTATGTGTTTTCTTTCTTTTTTTTTTGCTCTCTGAGATGATTATTATTTTTATTGTATTATAGTCTATAAAGGACGTGTGAAATATTCTTGCCTTCTTACATGTGCTTGCAGTATCTCAGTGCCCTAACACATGTTCAGTTTTGATAAAAAGTTTTACATATTGCTGAGAAATATGTGTATTCTTTAGCAATCCAATTTAGAAGATGTATTAATCAAGTCTTGTGGCTGAAATTTTTCCAGAAATCTCTTCCATTCAATAGTTAATCTTTTATCCGTCTTTCTTTTAAACTAACTCAAAACTGAGAAAGGGACATTGAAATCTCTTACCACTATTGTATTACTGTCATATATTCTTGTAATTTTGTTTGTGTTACCTTTATGAATATAAATGCTAAGGCATTTGGAGAATACATATTTAATATTTATATTGATCAGTTATCTATGGTTACTTTGAGCAAGATGCAGTTTCCTTATTTATTCGCTTTTATGTTGTAAATGTTTGTTTTAGCTTTGTTTGACAGCATGATTGCAACTCTTGCTTTTTTGGATTCACCTAATGCATAGTAATATTTTCCCATCCCCCTTATTTTTATTTTGTGTATATCTTTGTTTTTAAAATGTGTTTTCTTATGAGCAACAAATTGTAGGGTTTTGTTTCTTCTCCACCTGCCATTCTTTTTCATTTTATTGGATTGTTTAATCCATTCATGTTTAAAGTTATAAGAATTAGATTTATATTTTCCTCCATTTGTTTGTAATATTAT
Organism: Notamacropus eugenii; assembly: GCF_028372415.1. Lineage (NCBI taxonomy): Eukaryota > Metazoa > Chordata > Mammalia > Diprotodontia > Macropodidae > Notamacropus > Notamacropus eugenii. Next base: position 62,462,443 of record NC_092876.1, read on the forward strand.
GCCCCTCATTGGGAGTTTCCCCTTCTTCCTCTGTAAATGAAGTTCTTTGTCTCTTTAGTTATCTTAGTTTAATTTCCCTTAAGACAACCCTATTCCCACTAGGTCTCTTCTCTTCATCCTCAACTTCCCTTTTCCCCAACTCCTATTTGTTACATCATTCCCTAGTTTTGGAATTTTGTTTAACTTATTAGTTCCCTTTTCTTTTTTCCTTATTAGTATTAATTATTCATATACTAGTATTATTCTAATTATTCTTATTGTAATATAGTATTAATTATTCTTACAAGTATTTACTTATTAATTTCCTTTTCGTTTCCCCCTTTTTTCTTATTTTTCTTTTTTTTCTTACTATTTAGTCATTTATTTTGTCTTTTTTCTTTAAGAAGCCAAAAAAAATTTCCCTTCTTCTTTTCCCTTTCAACTTGTTTTGTTTCTTAGTTTTAAAATTTTCATTTTATGAGCCTTTTTCTAAAAGGATTTCTTTTCTTCATTCTTTTCTTAATTTAGTTTTCCTTTCTAGACTTTTGTCTTTAAATCCATGGTCTTTATACTTATTTGTTCTTTCGTTAATCTCTGTATTCTTGAGTAATTAAAGTTTTTAAGGTACTTATTTTGAGTTGCCTCTTCTAAACTGTTTCTAAGTTACTGCCTTGTAAGTCTTGCTCCTTGGTCTCCTTTTTTCCCCTTCACCTCACTTTTAGAAAATACTAGTTATTACAGGTGATAGAGAGGATATTGTTCCACAGCAGAAATTTTCCTATGCCCCAATTGTGCCCTTCCCCTCCACTACCACCCTACCCCTCCATTTGCTGTGATATCTTCTCAATGGATCTATGCTCTCCCACTCTTCTGGGCCTCAGGTGCCCCCAGTAACTTTGATTCCTTCCTTTCTGGGGCAGAATGAGTGCTCTTTCTAAGTACCAAATCCCTGCAGATTATACCCATTATAAGGTCCCCATCTCACTTTATAGAATCTTTTCCTTCTCCTATGGGGGCATTCATCATTGGTACTCCCTTTTACCACTGAAGCAACACTCATTCCTTTCTTTCCCCCTGTATCCCCACTTTATCTTTTCATCCATTCTCGTGTGGCCTCTCTCTCTTTTGAGGGACTCCAGAGTTGTTCTACCTTCAATTTTAACCATTGATTAGATTAGGATACAGCACATATTTCTCTTTATCATTTTCCTTCCTCTCTCCCCTTTAATGTACTTGAGTTCACAAAACCAGCAATTCACCTGCAAGTGATGCTTTGCGAAGTTTAGACCTTGGTGTCTCAGGCCTGTTTCTCCACCATCACTTCCATTTGCCTTCTGCTTTCACCCTTGTCTCCTTGTGGAGAGAAGTCTCTCACTGATTTTTCTGTTGTTATCTTCTTCTTGTTCTTGCTTGTTGTATATTTGTCTTTCTTGTATTTCTGTTGTGGAAGGTGTTTGACAAATAATTTCTATAGGTATATTTTCTTCCTAGAAATGCTTCTAATGTTTCTTTTACAAATATGCCTCAATCTTTTTTCATCAATGATCAGGTTGAGGTTTACATAGTTGATGAAATAAGATTGATGTATTTTTTTTTTAAAAAGCATTGGGTTGTATTTTGAGTTCTTTGTGCTTTGGAACACATTACTCCATTTCTTCTTGCAGCTTCCTGTGGGTGCAGAAAAGTCTTGTGTGATTTGAATTTTTTTCTTTATACTTGAAAGGATTTCTCCTGCAGAGTTTGTTTTTCAGTAGAATTGTTAAATTTAGCCACTATGTGCCTTGGAGTTAGCAACACAGCATTCCTTTTCTTTCCTTCCTTCCTTCCTTCCTTCTCTTCTCTCTCTCTCTCTCTCTCTCTCTCTCTCTCTCTCTCTCTCTCTTTCCTTCTCTCTTGCCCCTGTGCATTCAAGCTTTTTTAAACTTCTAAGTATTTCTGCTCAGTAGGTCATAAATTCTGCTTTCATAATTCTTTTTCTTTTAAACCATTCTGAAACATCTTGCTGTGGTTCTATACTGTTTTGAGAACCCACAGCTTCTTCTGCCTCTTCAAATATTGATTCATTTCCCCTTGTTTTGCAATATTTATTCAGAGAGATATCTTTCATTTGATCTGGAGGACACATTCCCTTCTGTTATTAATATTGCCCGTCTTGGTCTATCTGCTTATTGTCAAAGTTTTCAACTGAATTTTCTTCTTCTTGAAATCTTTGATATAATTTCAGACTTTTACCCTTATTTTTACCTATTGTTCACTTTTTGACTCCCTCTCTTTTGATGGTCATTTCCCTAGGGGCTGGACCTCAAAGCAATCTCAACTTCTTTCTGTGGAAGAAATGGGCAGTTTATGTTTTTTGCCAGCCTTGGACTCTGCCTAAATAACTTCTGGAGAGAGACAATTGGCTCCATCTGAGTGCTGGGCTCTTTCCCTCAGGCTTAGTGGCATGTCACATAGCTACACACATGTGTCTTGCCCTGGTTCCATATATCTCTTTCTGGATGAACTTGATTGTAGCACAGAGTGCATCTGGGCTGCTCTTTCAGCGGGATAAGCTCCTGCCTTTTGGTTTTATGCAACATTGGGGGTGGGTGTTGGACAGCTAGGTGGTATAGTGGAAATAGTGCTGGGTCTGAAGTCAGGAAGACCTGAGTTCAAATTTCACCTCAGCTAGCGATGTGACCCTGGGCAAATCATTTAACCCTGGTTACCTCAGTTTCCCCATCTGGAAAATATACTGGAGAAGGAAATGACAAACTACTCCAGTATCTTTGCCAAGAAAAACCCAACTGGGGTCACAAAGAGTTGGACATGACTGAAATGACTGAATAACAACAACTTGGCCCCTTTTTTCTCTAAGCTTTGGTGTTCTAAGGTGTCCTCATAGTACTTAGAGCTGAGCAGGAACCTAGAGACCATGTAGTCCAATCTCTTTATTTCATAGATAAGACCCACAAGAGGTTAAGGGACTTATGTGATGGATGAAGGATGAAATGACTGGGGAAAAAAATGTTTGATTTTCCAAGCACATTTATTTATTAGGCAGTGTTTGTCAATTGCCCAACCAGTTATCTTCTTCAGCTTTGCTGTTAGACTTTGAATGTAGGAAAAGACAGATTTTTATACAATAAAAATAATTGATCAAATAAGATCAATTAATTAATTAATTAAGAGAGAAAATTGAATAGGATACAAAATTAGATCATCTGATTGCTAATCAGAGGAAAGACAGGTACTTTCCAAGTTGGGACAGAAAGAGTGAATAGGTGAAATTCCCTGAAATCAGAAAAAGAGGTGTTCCACTCCCTTCAAGTATCTGTATAGAATCAAAGAACATGGAAGCAATAACTGATTGATCACTATGGGGCCAGTTTTCACACAAGACATCTGGGTTGCTTGAGATGTATCATTACGAGAAAACTTGCACCAATCTTAGAATCTGACTGGGTTTCTGGTCAGCATAACCTAGGACCTTAGTTAAGAGTCTCTAAGGCACAGATAGGGATGGTCCAACTCCCCAGCCATGCAGAGAATACAACTAAAAATGCAACAAAATCATCATACAATTCCCACAATCGAAAAAATTTTCTCACAAGGCAGGAATTGGATTAGAACAATAATTGAAAAGAAAGGGAACTGAGAAGATGGCAGAGTAGAAAGATACACATATGCTAGCTCCTAACCCACAGCGCATAAAATACCTGTAAAGAAGAACTCCCAACAAATTCTGGAGCAGCAGAAGCCACAGAACAGCAGAGTGGAGGAGATTTCTGTTCCAGAGAGACCTGAAAAGGTGACACCAAAGGTCCATTGCACACCAGACCCAGGGCAGAGCCCAGCCCTGTCTTGGCCACATGGCACTGAAGGAAGCAGATCCAAGAAGGCTTCAGGGACAGAATCTCCAGCAGCCATGCAGGTCCCTCCACCCACAGGCCCCAAAGGTCAGTGAGAGGGTCTTTTCAGCTTGCCAAGAGGGGAGCAGGGTGTCTCCATAACCCAGGGCCCCTCGGGAGGCAGCAGCAGAGGTAGCAGCAGACAGGGGCTCCCAAAGCAGGCAGGAGCTCAGATCCATTGTTGAAGATCTCCACATAAACCCCCTGAGGGAACTGAGCCCCGTGTGGTGGTCCTGCTCCCACCTGAGCACCTGAACTTAATCTCACACTGAGTAGCAGCCCCGCCCCCGCCAAAAGCCCTGAGGCTGAGAAGCAGCATTTGAATCTCAGACCCCAAGCACTAGTTGGGCAGAACTGGAGGTAAGGTGGGTGTGGAGAGGAAACTCAGAAGTCAAGTAACTGGTTGGGAAAATGTCCAGAAAAGGGAAAAAAAATAAGACCATAGAAGGTTACTTTCTTGGTGAACAGATATCTCCTCCCTTCCTTTCAGATGAGGAAGAACAATGCTTACCATCAGGGAAAGACATACATGTCAAGGCTTCTGTATCTCAAACATCCAAAATAAATATTCAATGGGCTCAGGCCATGGAAGAGCTCAAAAAGGATTTTGAAAATCAAGTTAGAGAAGTGGAGGAAAAACTGGGAAGAGAAATGAGAGAGATGCAAGAAAAGCATGAAAAACAGGTAAACACCTTGCTAAAGGAGACCCAAAAAAATGCTGAAGAAAATAACACCTTGAAAAATAGGCTAACTCAATTGGCAAAAGAGGTTCAAAAAGCCAATGAGGAGAAGAATGCTTTTAAAAGCAGAATTAGCCAAATGGAAAAGGAGGTTCAAAAGCTCACTGAAGAAAATAGTTCTTTCAAAATTAGAATGGAACAGATGGAGGCTAATGACTTTATGAGAAACCAAGAAATCACAAAATAAAACCAAAAGAATAAAAAAATGGAAGATAATGTGAAATATCTCATTGGAAAAACAACTGACCTGGAAAATAGATCCAGGAGAGACAATTTAAAAATTATGGGACTACCTGAAAGCCATGATCAAAAAAAGAGCCTAGACATCATCTTTCATGAAATTATCAAGGAAAACTGCCCTGATATTCTAGAACCAGAGGGCAAAATAACTATTCAAGGAAAAGAAAGGGAACTGAGCTAGATCCTGAACTGAGTCACCAGATCGAGTCATTGTGGTTCACTCAGTTCTCTCAGTTAACCACTTGTTCTAATTTTCCAATTCCCCCAATTTTCCCTTTTGATTTATGAGGTAAGTGGGCAGCCCATTCATCCATGGATCACCTATCACAAATATCACTTAGAGAGAAAGTAGCAAAGGGAGACTTGAATTTGGTCTGATTCAAAACTCAAGGCGCTTTCCCCCATGTCAGGTAGAGCATTTTACCTTCTCAAGTTTCTTCCAACTCAAATACTCTATTACCCTAGTTTTGTTGGTGGATATAGTAGAAATTCCAGTTCTGGTGTTTGCAATCTCTAAGGTCCTTCCCAGATCTAAGTTTCTAACCCATCTCCCCTTCCCCCAATATTCTGTGTTCCAAGGGTCCTCCCAGCTCTGACATCCTGTGCCCTAAGGTCCCTTCCAAGTCTAAATCATATGATAACCAGAAGTCAACTTAGAACTTGTCCATTTTCCTCCTCCTCTACTTTCTACTCTTCTCATTTCACATATTAAGAACTTGAGACTCCATGAGGGCCAATAACTCCTGGCAGAGTGCAGACTCAATCAGGTTTTCTGATTTCTAGTTCTAGGTGATCTCTTCCATCTCTCCATCCATGATTCTCTGAACTGGTTGGGGACTAGTGCTCGACTCCCAGGACCTAGTCCCTGGTCTGGTTTGGTGACAAGGTGCGGAAAGATATGTCAGTTTCTGACTTCCATCCAAACTCTGATGATCTGGCTTCAGGGAAGGAGGGTTTTGAGAAGAGGCATGAATGCAGCATGGGGACAGGGGTCTGGGGGCTGGGGTGTTGTATGACTTTCCTAGAAGCAGCAGCAGCAGCGGTGGGGAAAGAAGCAGCACCTGCAATAACAAGCTGTGGGCTCAGGGCCCTGACAGCCTAGGACTGGCCCATCAGAGTTACAGCTCCCACGAGAGGCTCCAGTGGCCAAGAGTCCACAGAACGCCACTTCTGAGCGAGGGCTTCCCCCAACACTGCTGCCCCTCCCTACCCTAGGATGAGATGAGAGAGGGATGAGACAAGCGGGATGGGGGCTACTGAGCTGGCTGTCCCCAGGACAAATTTCATAGGCTCATAGAGTCACAGATTTAGAGCTGACGAGAAGCCATCAAGTCCAGCCCTGCTCATTTTACTGGTGAGGAAACAGGTCCAGTGAAGTTAAGTGATTTCCCTTAAATCACATAGCAAGTAAATGAGTGAGGAAAGATTTGAACACAGTACATAGGATTAGAAACCCTCCTTGGACTCTCTCCCATTATTGGCCTGGATGACCTTGAAGAAACTGATGGTTAGTGGACATTCACCTAGTCATCCAAGAATCAAGGATTTAGAACTAGAAGGGAGTTTAGAGATCACCACCTCCCACTTTACAGATCAGTAAACTGAGGCACAGAGAAAGGAAATGACCTGCCTAAGGTCTCATAGAGGCAGAAGTCAGATTTCAACCCAGGATTTCTGATCCAGTAAGCATGCTAGTATACCACACTGTTTCCATATCTTGATGATTGATGATGAGGACTGAGCTTAAGACAGAGATGGCTCCAGAAAATTAGAATTGAATGTCTGTGCACTTAGCTAGGATGATGAGGCCTCTTCTCCCTCCTAATTCTTCCTGAATTCCTTGGTTTCACATGTGACTTTCAGGGTCCCCAGTCCTTTTCAGTACCTGAGTCTATGGGGAGTACATTATGGAAAGAGGGAGCTCCTGAGCCAAGGTGAGCCATTGGATATCGAAAGAACCTGGCTTCTCTGTTCACTATGGCATCATCCAAGACCTAGAAGGGACCTTTGGCATCATTGGTTTAGACTCTTTTATTTACCTGGAAGAAGAGGAAACTGAGGCCCAGAGAGTTGAATGACTTGCTGGGCCAGGTCCTATGTGGCAAAGACAGGAACAGAGAGTCATAGATTTAGGGCAAAGCCTGACTTCAGAGCCCATCGAATTATCTTCCTGATTTTAAAGATGAGGAAACTGAGGCCTGCCTGAGGCAGGAAGTATCAACGGTGGGAGCTGGGTCCTGCTTCTCTTATCGCAGACCCAATGGTCTTTCCACTGGACTTGGCCTAGTATGACCATTCCCACAGATGTACATGTGCATGCCAGCTCCAGCTATGGGACCAGGTGAGGATCCTTCTTGGAGCAATGGGTAAGATGGGGAAAGTGGCAAAATCCAAGTCAGAGCCAGGATCCAGGAATCTGGAGCCTGGAATGTGAAGTGGAGTGGTTACCAGCAAGGGACTCAAGAAGGGAAAGAATCTTGCAGGAAGGGAGGACAAGAGGCAGGAGCATGCGCCTAGTGTCCCTGGGGCCAGCCCTCCTCCCCATTCAGCTGGGCGTAGAGTGTTATAAATGTGCATTTTTATGAGTGATAATTATAATACTTTGTTATTATTCTTATTGATGATGAGAACAACCTTAACACAAATACTTCCTCTTACTGGTAAGGCTGTGGTAACGTTGTGCTTCTGACATAAACTGGAAATATACTGCCTCACCCTGGGAAACCCAACAAAGTTCCCTAAATTATTTAGAAGCCATGAGAAATCCCATGTATCATTGGACTACCATTTGTTAGAGCTAGAAGAGACCTTGGTATATTGTCTGTCAGAGCTGGGAGGGCCCTTAGAACACAGGGATGTCAGAGCTGGGAGGGCTCATAGAACACAGGATGTCAGAGCTGGGAGGGCCCTTAGAACACAGGATGTCAGAGCTGGGAGGGCTCATAGAACACAGGATGTCAGAGCTGGGAGGGCTCATAGAACACAGGATGTCAGAGCTGGGAGGGGCCTTAGAACACGGGATGTCAGAGCTGGGAGGGCCCTTAGAACACAGGATGTCAGAGCTGGGAGGGCCCTTAGAACACAGGATGTCAGAGCTGGGAGGGCCCTTAGAACACAGGATGTCAGAGCTGGGAGGGCCCTTAGAACACAGGATGTCAGAGCTGGGAGGGCCCTTAGAACACAGGATGTCAGAGCTGGGAGGGCCCTTAGAACACAGGATGTCAGAGCTGGGAGGGCCCTTAGAACCCAGGATGTCAGAGCTGGGAGGGCCCTTAGAACACAGGATGTCAGAGCTGGGAGGGCCCTTAGAACACAGGATGTCAGAGCTGGGAGGGCCCTTGGAACATGGAATGTCAGAGCTGAGACGGCCCTTAGAAATTATCCTCTGGTTCTGTTTTCTCATTTTCTGTATGGGAAAATTGAAGCCCAAGAGGGGAAGCTATTTGAGTTGGTGTCTGAGTCAGGACAAGAGCCAGGTCCTTTGGAGCCCTGCTCCAGCCTTCCTTTTCCACTACACAGAGATGAGCCTTCCCTACTTTAGGGGTTATCCTTTTCTTCACCCTCTCATCTGTTCCCTTTTTTTCTTTTCCCTTCTCCCATCCTGTCTTCTTGCCAAGCTCCCAATCCCAGCAGGGCATTAGAAGCAATGACAAACATCTGCTAAACACAGATCTCCTAGATTGCTGGGATTGTTTGAAAATACCTAGAAAGAATTTGACTCAGCAGGTTATACTGGTCAGGAAACGGTTGGGAACAGCTGCAAGCAGAGCCCTGTCTCTCTGTGGGACTTCCTGAAAGGAGGTGAGAGGTCTTGACCCTCGGCTTTGGCCAGGGGCACTGGTGAGCACTGATCCAAAGGCAGATTACAAGAGAGGCTGGAGTCCAGCAAGCTTTGAAAAGGAGCTGGCTCCTCTGAACACCCAGGATCAGTGACCCAAACCAGAGAGAGCTGAGCTGCTTCCCCTGGGCCTGGAGAAGTGATCCCAAGAGGGCTGGGTGGATGGGATGGGGGAGAGGCCTATACCTTGTCATACTGTCTGTGCACCTGCAGACGTGGCTGGATTTCTGCAGGATAGTGTTGGTGGGTCTTGGTGTATATGCATTTGTGTGCTTGTATGTGGATGTGCATATGTGTATATGTGTATGTCTGTACTTATATGTCCATGATTGTGTTTGTATGCATACCTGAGTGTGTATGTGAGTGTTAGTGAATCTGTGGGTGTATATATTTGTGAGTGCATCTACAGTTCATGTGTGTGTGTCTGAGTACATATATGTATATATGTTTGGCTGTTTGTGATTGTGTGTGTGTAGATACAGATGTGAAAACTAGCCATATTTTCAAATGTCAGGAAGCTGAGTCAAGAAATAGACACAGACAGAAAGAGAAAAAGAGAGAGACAAAGAGAGAAAGAAAGGAGAGAGAGAGAGAGAGAGAGAGAGAGAGAGAGAGAGAGAGAGAGAGAGAGAGAGAGAGAGAGAGAGAGAGAGAGATACAGAGGGGAGGAAGTGGGGAGAGATTTGAAAGGGCTCACTGCAAAGTCCTGCATTTGGGTTCAAAAAATCTCTTAAAAAAGTAAAGGGCTTAGCCTCTTTGGTACCATTGAGAATTAGTTGGTGGATGGGACACCTAATGGAATGAAGATGGATGCTTCTGGAAGGCTGTACTTGAATCAAAAGGAATAAGACAGGAAAGAGGGTGGGACTGAATTTCCCTATTATCACTGTCAAGGGTACCATCTTCCTTACAATCTTTCAGGGTCAAAAAATCTATGACAGACTCAGCCCCTAGCTCTTATTCCATCTCCCTCATCCCACCTTTTATATTGAATCAGCTGACAAATCTTATAATTTTTATATTTACAATATCTCTGTCATAAACCCTTCTTGCCACTCACATGGTCACTACCTTTATTTAGGCACTCAACACCTCTCATCTGGACTATTGCAAATGACTGCAGATTAGTGTGTATATGGAAGAGTGTCTAGGTGTATGTGTTTATTCATATGTGGGACTTTGTATCTTCCTTCCTTTCTTCTATCCTTTCTTTCCTCTTTTCCTATCTCTCTCCTTTCCTTCTTTCTTCCCACCCTCTTTCCTTTTTTCTTTTCTTCCTTTCTTTCTTTCCTATCTTCCCTCTTTTCCTCCCTCCCTCCTTCCTTCCTTTCTTCTTTCCTTCCTACTTTCTCTTATTCTATTCCTCTTTCCCTCCCCTCCTTCTTTCCTTCTTCCCTTCCTACTTCATTCCTTCTTTCCTTTTTTCTTCTTTCTTTTCTCTCTTCCTTCTTTTCTTTCTTCTTCCTTCCTTCCTTCCTTCAAATATACATAGTCAAGCATGATGAATTACCTCTTTTATTATGCCCACAAATATCTGTCTCCTTCTGCAAATTGAATTCATTACCTCTTTATTAGGAGAAAGGTAGAAAGCTTCTTCATTAGTCCTCTAAAATCATAGCTTTTCACTGCGTGATCCGAGTTCTCATGTATTTCTTTATACTGTTGTCATTGTATAAATTTTTCTAATTGCATTGATTTGTTTATGCAAAGACTTTAATTTTGTATAATCAAAATTATCCATTATATCTTCTGTGATTCTCTCTATCTCTTGTTTAATTTTGAACTCTCACCATGCCCCTGGATCCAAGAGGGAATTTCTTGTTTCTCTAATCTATTTATGATGTTACCCTGATCTTTACTGTTTTTCCAGTTAGAGTTTGTCTCCTTTTGGGGAGGTCTTTTCAGTTACATTGTTGCAGTCATAGATGTTGTCTTTCTGTTTATACTTACTTCACTCTGCATCAGTTCATCAAATTTCCTCATATTTCTCTGATTTCTTGTGTTTACTTACTGAACATGAATACTCCATTACCTCCACCTAGCTTTCCAGCCTTTCTCCTGTTGAGAGGTACCATTTTGTTTTCAGTTTTTGTTAGTTCAATGAGTACTTCTACGGCTTTTGTTTTTTGTTTTTTTTACATATTGAACCTTTGTTTCCAGTGCCCAACAGACAGATTATTGGGTCAAAGAGTATAGACAGTGTCCATTTTCCTTGCATAGTTCCAGACTGGCATCCAGAATATTCGAAGCAATCAACAAATCAACTATGGTATTCTGTTCTTCCCATTAACCACTCATTCCCCCCTCCTCCAAGCATTGAAAGCTCTTGCTTTTAGTTTTCTTTGCCAGTTCTTAAGGTGCTAGGTGAACCAATTTAGATGACCATACCTACAACCCGAAACAAACAAGCTATATATATATATACATATACATATATATGTACATATATGTATATATATATGTAAACATGTGTGAATATATGTATATATATGTGTGTGTATATATATATATTCATATACATATGAAATAGAAGAAAGAGCAAGATAAATTCAATGTGAAAGCATGAATGGTCCTGTAAGTATGACATCAGCATCAGTGGTGCCAAAGCCCAGAGCAAGATGAGTTTGGCAAGGAAAACTAGGACTAAAAAGATTCTACAAAATCACTAAAGAGTGAATTAGATGATGATGGTGACAATGGAGAAAAGGAAGAGATGCCTGACTATTAATTTGCTTCCATTTTCTGTCAAGGAGAATGATCTTTCTTTGGACTTGAAAGAGAAGGATTAAGTTAAATTAAATTAAATTAAATTATGCTCGAGAAGGAAGATAGTGAGAGGGCACTTGTCTAGATAAGTTTAAGTCCCCTGGCCCAAATGAACTAGATCCTGAAACAGACAAACAAACGAAACCCCTCAAGCTTGAGTCAGCAATCTTTGTGATAGAATCAAAGGACTTGGTTTTGAATCCATATTCTACCACCTCTGTGACCTTGGGTAAGTCAACTGTCCTCTTTTGGCCTCAGTTTCCATATCTGTAAAATAAAGATGGTTGGACCAGAGGGACTCTGAGATCCCTTTTAGCTCTGGGTTTGTGGTCCTACATAAAAGCAACTTTAAGGTTCCTTCCAGCTCTAAATCTGTGATTATTTGATCTTGGAGAATGGGAAAATGAACTACAAGATTAGAAAAGTCAATAACCCTCCCCCTTTAAAAAAAAAAAAAAGAGATGAGAATGATCTCTTCCCATGGGAGGGCAATGAACTTGACTTCAATTCCTGATTCAATTCTAGAATAAATTATTAAAGCAATAGTTAATGGACATCTAGAAGAGGAGGTAGTATTCGCAACCTGCCATCATGGTTTCATCAGCAACAGGTCCTGCTTGACTAGCCTCATTTCCTTTCCTGATCTGGTTACCAGACTGGGAAATCAGGGGAAGGCTGTCAAGATGGTTGACCTAGATTGTTTTGTGTTTTTTTTTTAATTTTTTCATATAAATTTATTTATTTTCAGTTTTCAACATTCACTTCCACAAAATTTAGATTTTCAAATTTTCTCCCCATCTCCCCCCTCCTCTCACCCTAGGTCAGCGTGTATTCTGATTGCCCTTTCGTCCAATCTGCCCTCCCTTCTATCACCCCCCTCCCCACCACCCTGTTTTGTGTTTTTAAACAAAACAATTGCCAAAGTCTTTCATGCTTCTTGTGGAAAAGATGGAGTGATATGGGCTAGGCAATAGCCCAGTTAGGTGGATGTAGGACTGATGACATTCTTAACCAAAGCACAATTATGAGCCAATCAGTTTTACCTTGGAAAGTCTCTAGTGGAGTGCCCTAGGAATCTGTGCTTGGTCATTTACTATTCTCATTAATGAGTTGGATGAAGGCATAGAAGGCATGTTGGCAAATTTGTAGATGACACTAGTAATAACCCACTTTCTTCATGAAGCTTTTCCAAGTGCCCCTTGATGCTCTTTCTGGGAGTACCTTGATCCACCCTGTATATTATCTTGCATGTACATAGTTCTTTGTGTGTTGTCCCTCCCGTTAATCTGGGAGTTCCTTGAGGCCAGAAGCTGTTTTTGCTTTTCTTTGTATCTCTAGCACTTAATGGGATGTAGAGTATTCAAGACTAGTATCTTTGGTATGAGGGTTGCCAAGTCCTTTTCAGGGCTGCTTTCTACCTTTAGTGTCCTTCTAATTCACCCAACTTTCACCTGTGGCTCCAAGAAGTTGCAGCATGTGCAGTGGCCATATCCCAGTAAATTGTCTTAGCAGGTGGGCTAAACCAAGTTGAAGGTACCCAAAGGGTCTCAGACCTGTAGATGAGTTAGGGGGGGTGTCTATCCCAAGTATGTGAAGACTTTCCCCAGCAGGATGGGCATACGAGACCAATTTATTCCACTGGTCATGAAGGTGGCTGAAGCAGATGCTGTGGAGCACTTAGAGTTTGGTTAGACATAATAAACACCAAGGTTATCTACTGCATCCAAGGCCATCACCAGTCATCTTCACATTTGTCTTGCCACTGGACACTGATGATTCTGGAAGAAAGAGCAAGACCAATGACTTCATGTAACCCTGCCTGGCTTAAATTTAATTTATGCATGAATCAGATGGCATCACCCATACTATTTTACCATTTTTACCTAACTCAAAGTCCCATGGTGATAGGCAAGTGGCAAAACAGCAGGTATAGATACACTGGGAGTTGTAGTCACAACCCTGTACACAGATGATCCAGGCCACAGGGTCATCTTTTCACTAGACTGCAGCAGTAATAGGATTCTGCAGCAGGATTCAGCAGCTCCCTGGATGTCTGAGCAGCCTTTTGAAAGGACTGCACTGCTTGGTACCGGGCATGAGGAAGGGACTAGAAAAGATGCCCTAAAATTGATCCACTTCACCCAACCTTGGCCTGCAGGCAGAGATCCCATCCTGTGATCAAAAACACAAAAAAGGTACAAGCTTTTGTGAAGATGAACCCACTCACCATTGGTACTTGGAATGTGTACATGCTTACGGACATCGCAAAATCCAGTAGACCCGAAAGATGAACAGTTCTTGCAAGAGAACTCAGCAAGTATCACATTCAAATTGCAGCCCTGAGTGAAACAAACTTGGCAAATGAAATCCAGCTTACCAAAGTCAGAGCTGGATACACATTTTTCTGGAGTAGTTGCAGTGAAGGAAAGCATCATGAAGCTGGTGAAGGTTTTGTAATCAAACTATTCAGTAAGTTTGCATGCCTCCCAAAAAGAAGAATAGGACCCATGACAGTTCAATTATCCCTTGGAAGAAAACACCAGACCACCATCATCAGTGCATCTGCTCCCACTACGATGAACCCTGGTGAGGTCAAAGAAAAAGCTTTATGAAGACCTGGAGTCTTTCATCATCAATATGCTGAAAGAGGAAAAGTTTATAAATCTGGGTGACTTTAAGGCAAGAACAAGCATAGACTACCAGACATGGCAGGGAGTCCCTGGGAGGCATGGAGTCAGAAAAATAAGAGCAGTGGGCACTTACTACTGAAGACTTGTGCATCTCATGACCTTCTCGTCACCAATGCTGTCTTCCATTTTCCTAAAGGCGTTAAAACCCTTGCAGCAAATGGCATTTACTAGACTGGGTCATCGTAAGGAGAAGAAACCGGATGTGAGAGTGAGGAAGGCAATGAGTGGTCACAGAGTGCTGAACTGGTCATAGACTTATCCTCTAAGGTAGACAGTTTCATTTAACAAAAGCAATGAGCCTCAAGGCAAGATGACTATCAGAAGACTTAATGTCAGTAGATTAGAGTGCATCTCTAAGTTTTAAAGAGTTAGTTGCTCACTTGGAGGGAAAGCTGAGTCAATGATGGAGTAGAAAAGGAGTGGGCAGCTTTCAGAGACGTGGTGTACAGCTCTGCATTTTCTCATCTGGGCCAGAACACTTATAAACATCAAGATAGATTTGACAAAATGATAGGGAAATTCAGAAACTGCTGAATGAAAAACGAGAACTCCACAGGGTTAACCAGCAGGATAGGTTGTCATCTCTAAGATAGTGCTTAATTTCGGCAGAAGTAAAGTGCAAGCAAAGCTTAGGGAGATACAGGATTCTTGGTTCAGTAAGAAGGTAGATGAGATTCAGTTTTATGCTGGTTGTAACAATAGCCCTTCTATGTCCCCTTGAAGGCTACTTATAGGCCAAAGACCCATGGTGCATCTCAACTACTCAACCAACCAACCAGCACTTAGCACAATGTCTAGCACATAGTAGGTGCTTAATCAATGCTTGCCAACTGTTGACTGATACAAAATTGGTAGGGGAAACAAAATTGGATGACAGTCAATATCCAAAAAAATAAGAAATTGAACTGAATTTAAAAAGATGAAATTCAAGAGGGGTAGACTTAAAATCTCACATTTGGGTACAAAAAAATCAATTTCACAAGAACAAAATGGTAAAATGAGCCAATGATTTTAATAGACTGTAAGCCTAATTATGAGTCCACATCATGAAATGGAAGCCACAAAAGCAGTGTCATTCTGGCAATGGTCCCACTGTACTCTGCCCCAGTTAGAGAAGTTTGTTCCATTTGTAGGAAAGCATTGATAGGCTAAGAGATCACCCCAGAGGAGAGTGATCACAATGAAGGGCCTTGTAATCTTGCTGTATAAGAACTGTTTAAAGTGACTAGTCATGTTTAGCCTCAAGATGGGAAGACTTAGGGAGATAATGATGGCCACCTTCAGGCATTTCAGTTGGGGTTAGGGTTAGAGCTGGAATTTGGTTGTTCACAGAACAAATCCTCAAAGTCCTCAAGTGCAGCCCTTTGGCTGAATCCAAACTTCATAGAACAAATCCTCTAGGTCCTCAAGTGTGGCCCTTTGGCTGAATCCAAACTTCATAGAACAAATACCCTTAATAAAAGGACTTGTTCTATAAAACTTGGACTCAGTCAAAAGGCTGCATCCCAGGACCTAGAAGACCACATGTGGCCTCTAGACTGAAGGTTTCCCACCCCTGATTGGTTAGCTATCTTGCTGAAGAGAGAATTTAGACTTTTTCTAAAAAGCCCCAGAGGGCAGAAGCTGGAGCAGTGCCTGGAAGTAGTGGAGCCTTGATTATAGCCTTGATATGAGGAACAATTTCCTAACAATTAAACCTGTACAGCAGTGGAATGGGTTACCCACCTTAGAGGTCCTTAAACAAGAGGTTGGAGGACCACTTGCCAGGGATACTGGGGAGGACACTCTTGTTCAGGTGTGGATTTGCCTACATGTGCTCTGAAGGTCAAATTTGGCCTCAGACACTAGCTGTGTGACCCTGGGCAAGTGACTTAACTCATGTCTGCCTCAGTTTTCTCAACTGAAAATGGGAAAAATAATAACAACTGCCTCCCAGGGAGGCAGTTATGATATTTTAAGACTTAGTGTAAAGTTTGATACATACAAGACTCATCTTCCTGAATTCAAATTCAGCCTCAGACACTTGGTAACTGTGACTCTGGGCAAGTCACCTCACCCTGTTTGCTGCAATTTCCTCATATGTAAAAGAAACTGGAGAAGGAAATGGCAATCCACTCTAGTATCTTTGCCAAGAAAACCCCAAATCTGATCATGGAGAGCTGGAAGTGACTAAAAGCAAACTAACATGAGCTTATCCTACTTGGCATGAGAGGACAGAACAAGAACCATTGGCTAGAAGGTTCAGGTTGAAGATTTTGGTTAGATAGGAAGAAAAAACTCCTAGTAATTAGGATTGTCCTGCAAGGAATAGATTTGTGAGGGAGGGGTCTCCTTCTCCATGAAGAGCATAAGAAGATAGGATTTTGGGAAGCTAGGTGGCACCATGGTGCACAGAGCACTGGCCCTGGAATCAGGAGAATCTGTGTTCAAATGCAGCCTATGCTTAATAGCTGGGTGACCCTGGGCAGGTCACTCAAAAAAAAAAAAAAAAAAAAGGATAGGATTGAGAGCTGGAAGGCACCTTAGGGACTTTTACTAAAATGTAGGCTCCTTGAAGATAGAAATTTTTTTTCTGCCTTTGTCTTCCTAGAGCCTAAGAGTGTGACGAACACATAGTAGGTACTCAATAAATGCTTGTTGAGTTGAGCTTGGTGCCAGGCATAAAGCTGGGTCTTATTTCCTTTATTGTTCTAACTCCTTCCTTTGACAGACAAGGAATGTGGTTCTTTGGAAACAGCAATGGATTCAGAATCAGGGAGCCTGGGTTCAAATCTTGGCTTTTATTAGTCATTGTTTATTATCCTCAGTTTTCTCTTTTGCAAAATGAGGAGATTGGCCCTCAAAAATCCTTTCTAGCTCTAAGTCTATGACTCAAGTCCTCACAAGGGCACACAGCTGCTAATCATAGAGTCAGGATTTGAACCCAGAATCTCAGACTAAGTCTTTGAGCAAATGCTAGCTCTATAGGAGAGGTTGAACAGAAACTCCCACCCTGGGAGGCCTCGAAGCTTCATTCTGGCTCAGAATCTCTTTCCTCACTTGTGCATATTTTTGTGTACGATTGAGGAATGGGATCTCCTGATCCCCATTCCCAGGCCCTGTTGTCTCCAGTACCCTGTTAGGGGTGGGGGTGGGGAGAGAAGACTGGGCCAGAAGTACCAGGATGGAGGGGACACATGTTCTGTAGATGGGCAGGAGTGAGATGGGGAAGGGAATGTCCTTCTTCCCCTCCCCTTTGATCTCCCAAGCAAAGCTTTCATGGAGATGTTTCCAAATGAGCAGAGGGGCTGGGACTGAGATTGAAATAAAGAGCTCCTCCCACAACCCCCTCCCCACCCCCTACCCCACTTCCTTCATGACTCACCTCAAACCCTACTTGTTCAGGCACCATTCAAGAAGTGACTGCCTTGCCTCATTTTATGTCAGGGTCCTGTTGGTTCAATGATTAAAGGGAACTCCCGGATGAAGAATCTTTTACCAATAAAGGTTGGCACCTTTTCTGCAATTTGAAGTGCTGTCTTCTTTTGCAAACTGGTTCCTTCCTATCTTTCCAGTATTCACTCCCCTCCATGTATTCTATGATGGCAGCTAAGTAGCTCAGTGGATACAGCATTGGGTTCAAAGAAGACCTGAGTTCAAATCTGACTTCAGACACTTACTAGCTGTACGACCCCGGACAAGTCACTTCACCCTGTTTTCCTGGAGAAGGAAATGGCAAACCATTGAAATATCTTTGCTAAGAAAACACCAAATGGGATCACAAAGAGCAGGACAGGACTGAAACAACCAAACAGCAGCAACAATGTACTCTGACCTAGCTACAGCGACCTGTTCTACATCCTGCATACTGCCTCCCAACTACATTTTCCCTGACTATTCCCCAGGCCTGGAATGCTGTCTCTTCTTACCTCTGACTCCTGGCCTCTCTGACTTCCTTCAGGACTCAGCTCAAATCCCACCTTGGGCAGGAGCCTTTTCCAGGTCTCACCAATGGCTGGAGAGTTGCCTCTGACATCACTTTCCACCCAGTCTGTAGATATCTTATACATACATAAATACTTTTGCTTGTTCTCTTTCCCATTCGAACATGAAATCCTTTGGGAGATACAGCAGGCTGTGTTAGGAGCCTTCACTCTCCCTCTCCCTCATGTACTCTACCACATTTTTTCTTGGTGAAAGGGCTGTAAACATATTTATTAAAGCTAGAAAAATCTTTTTTTGGAGTTTAAATTCTCCTGAAAGATGTCTTTCCATATACACTCTCTCCATGGACAGGCAAAAGGATAGTGTGTAAAGTCCATTCCTGTCAATTTCAAGGCCACAAGAACTCTCAAAAATGACTCCTCCCCCTCCACTCCCTGGGCCACCACCTTAGTTCAAGCCTTCATTGTCTTTTGCTCAGGCTATTGCAACATCCTTTTTCTTTCTTTAATATAAAGTTATCTATGTTTTATTATATTTTTATTTATTTTGTTAAATATTTCTCAATTACATTTTATTTAAAAATTTTTCCAATCTCTAGTCCCTTTATTTTTAAAAAAATTACAAACATTTTCATTTAATGTTTTGAGTTCCAAATTCTATCTGTCTATCCCCTCCTTCCTCCCTTAAACAGTAAGTGATCAGATAGAGGTTTCACAAGTGCAGTTATGTAAAACATTTCCGTATTAGTTATTTTGTCCAAGAAGGTTAGAATAAAAGCAAAAATAAAATAAAATAAAAAACAGCATGTTTCAGTCTGCATTCAGTCAATATCCGTTCCTTATCTGAAGGTGGATAATATGTATCATCATTAGTCTATTGGGATTGTCCTGGATCATTGTAATACTGAGAATAGCTAAGTTATTCACAGTTCTTCATTGAACAATATTGTTGTTACTGTTACAACGTTCTGGTTCTGTTCACTTCACTACACTTCAGTTCATGTTAAGTCTTTACAGGTTTTTCTAAAATCCTGCTTCTCATTTCTTATAGCACAATAATATTCCATTGCAGTCCTATAGATGCAGCTTGTTTAGCCATTCCCCAGTTGATAGATATCTACTCAATTTCCAATTCTTAGCCACCATAAAAAGAACTACTATAAATATTTTTGTACAAGAAGGTCTTTCCCCCTGTTTTGGGATATAGACCAAGTAGTGGTATTGTTTGGATCAAAGGGTATGCGCAGATTTATAGCCCTTTAGGCATAGTTCCAAATTGTTCTCCAGAATGGTTGGATTAGTTCGCAACTCCACCAATAATGCATGCTGGTTTTCCCACATCCCCTCCAACAACCAACCTTTCCCTTTTTTTTTTTCTCATATTAGCCATCTGATAGGTATGAGGTGGTACCTCAGAGTTGTTTTAATTTGCACACAATAGCCTTTAACTGATCTCCAGCTCCTTCATCCTCCACAAAATCACCAAATTGACATTTTTAAAGCACAGGACTGACCATATCACTCCTCTGCTGAAGAACATCCACTGGCTCCCTATTGTCACCAGGAGGGGAAATATAAACTCCTATGACTGGCCTTGAAAGCCCTTCACAAGTTGATTCCAGCCTCCTTTCCTAGGCTTATTACATGTGACCTCCCCTTTACTCATGCTACATTCCAGCCCACTTAGCTTGTCCTTTCCACTGCACTTGCTGGTCCCTAGATCTGTCCCTGTGACATTTACATAGTTGGTGCTCATGCCCAGAATGTTCTCCCTTCTCACACCTGCCTCAGAAAACCTATTTATCTTAAGTAATTGCTTCTTAAGTTTAAGTTTAGCTTAAATAACTGCTTCTGTTGTTTATTCAGTCGTATCAATTGCATTTGAATCTTCAGTGACCCCATTTGGGATTTTCTTGGCAAAGATACTGGAGTCATTTGTTGTTTTCTTCTGCAGCTCATTTTACAAATGAAGAAACTGAGGTAAACACGGTTACGTGACTTGTCCAGGGTCACACAGATAGTAAGTATCTGAGATAGAATTTGAACTCAAGTCCTCCTGATTGCAGATGCTGTGCACTCTGGTGCCACCCAGCTGTTGGCATTCCCCCTTCGCCACACCTATTTTGATTCCCTTTCCCCCGGTTTCTCTAGCTAAAATTATTTTGTAATTACTTCACAAGCACAGATCTTGACCTGCACATATGTGCATCATGCACATATTCATAAGTTTATACATGTGTCTAAGACCACAGGGAGTCAACAGGAGACTGTGGAAGGAGAAGGATTTGAGTCAGTGGGTCTGGGTTCAAATTCTACTCTGCCATTAACAACTTATTACCTATGTGACTACAAACAAGGCATTCACCTCTATGAAGGTTTATGTTCCTCAGTTTCCTCATTTGTAAAATTAGCAGGAGGGACTAGTTGACCTCTGAGGTCTCTACCAGGTCTAAAGCTTTGCTTCTATCTTGTTTCTCCTGGAGGAAGCAAACCTTTGAGGACAGTAGTTAATGAGGAGGGTCCTGCCCTGTACTGGGGATGCCCCAAAAGGATCCAGGATCATAAATACAGAGCTAGAAAGGACTTCAAAGACCATTTAGTTCAACCCCCTCATTTTACAGATTGAGAAACTGAGGCCCGGGAATTCGGCCAACACATGGGTCACATAGGTGGTAAGCATAAAAGTGGAATCTGAGAACAGTCAAAGTTTTCTATGGGGAAGAGCTTTCATCTTAGCTAAACTCTGTATCTCCCGCAGGGCTCTGTATACAGTAGGTGTTTAATAGATGTTTATTGCATTGATTTGCAAAGTATGGGGTGGGAGATTTAAAAGCAAAAAGAACATCAAACAGTGTCCTGGGAAGCAGCTGCCTCTCCATGAAATCCATCTCTGAATCAAGGTCCCCTCATCCTCCCCCAACTCCAAAGGGCCAGAAGACTCCAAAGAGAGAGACAAGATCAAAAGGAGATGAGAACCTATAAATCACTCACCGCCAGTCTTGGACTCTGCTCTCCACGCACCAGGAAGCCTTCCCACCAATTCCCTTCCCCCGCTCCCCTACCCCAGACACAGAAGTTCAAAGATCCATGGGAGTTCCTGGCCTGATGCATCCCCTCCTTCCAGCCTCAGCCCCAACTTCAGCCCAAGCCTTGGTTTCACTCCTGATCTTAATACCAGCCCCTGTCCTTTCACTTTTCTTCTGAACCCTATTTCCCAGGGGAGAGGGATAGGAAAGGCACAGGGATCTTCATGCAGCACAGCTATGCCTAGTATATGATTTTACCCTCATAGCACTACTTTCAGGGAGGCAGAGTAAGGTTGATTATGCCCATTTTGCAGATAAGAAAACTGAGGCTTATTGTAGGGAAATGCTCAGTCAACTAGCAAGTAAGTGCTCAAGCAGGAATATGGTTTATGTTTTCCTTTATATTAAGCCACCCCTCTCTAGGATTGCAGAAGAAAGAAGAGGGGAACAGAGTCCGAGCTAGCACAAAACAACTAAGCCTTTGGCCCAGGGTGCTGCTGTCTGGTGAGCATGTGATGGTCACATAGATATACGGAGCCCTGTTTGGAGGCTGTCAGGGCTAGGCCAGGCTTACCCATCCCCCCTACATTCTATGGGATGCTAGGTTGCTTTGTTTTTTTTTTTTTTGTTTTTTGTTTTTTTTTTTTGGCATCCTCCCTTCTTTTCCCTTTCATGGTCAGCCTTGATGTGTATCCTGGTGCTAGAAAGATCACTGGAGCAGAAGGAGGCATGCATCTTCAGACAAGGCCAATGGCTTGATTTGTTTTGCAAGGCTATAATTATTTGTTAGAAGGGAGGGCTTTGAGGGTGGGGTGGACAGTGATAGAGAAGCCAAAAACAAAACAAAACCAAACCCCAAAATAAAGCTTTACAGATACACAGAGGAAAATAAACAGTTCCTAAGGGGACACAAACAGGGCACTTTTGTTTCTACCTTGTTAAATATTACATACAGAAGAAAGAAAGAAGGAAAGAAAGAAAGAAAAAAGGAAGAAGGAAAGAAAGAAAGATGAAAGATGAAAGAAAGGAAAGAAGGAAGAAAAAGGAAGGAAGGAAGGAAGAAAGAAAAGAAGAAAGAGGGGGAGGAGAAAGGGAAGGAGAAGGAAGAAGAAAAGAAAAAAAGAAGGAAAAGTAGAAGGAAGAAGAAAAAGAAGAAAGAGAAAGAAAGAAAAGAAGAAAAAGAAAAGAAAAAAGAAATGCAGTTGTTCTTTTTACAGATGGAGAAACTGAGGCTTAAAGAGTCTGTGTGGCTTGCCCAAAGTATTGTGGCTAACAAAATGGCAAGCCAAGACTTGTGACTGCAAGTGCATTGGTCTTCTTCAGAAGCCTCAGAACCTTAGAGCTGAGAGGAATGCTAGAGAACACTCAGCCCAACCCCTCCTTTTAAAGCTGGGGAAACTGAGGCCCAGAGAAGAGAAACAAAAATACTCAATGGTAGAAACATGACTGGAACCCAGGTCTTCTGAGTGAAAGTCCAATGCTCTGTCCACTCTACCAGGCTGCCTCTCTGTGAAGTCCCTTCCTGCCCCTCAACACCCACCCACTCAAGCATGCCATGGAGGGGGTATCACATTTCCTTGGTCCTTGGAGTTCAAGGAGCTTGGTAGAGTAAAGAGTGTGGGAGAAAGGACAGAGGCTGAGTCAGAACTTGGTGGTCTGGAACAGGTTGAGTAGGGAGGTTTAAGGGACTTTGAAGGATGGAGGGAAGTGGTAGGTGGAAGTAACTTGCCCGATACTATAGTTTGACAGGATTTTGATTAAATGTTTGAGTCAACGTTCATTAATGATACTGTTCTATGGTTTTGTTTCTGTGTTTTATCTTTTTCTGTATCAGAATAATATTTGTCTCATAAAAGAATTCTGGTAGAGTGCTTTTCCTCCTCAATTTTTAGGAATAATTTGTGAAGTATGAGGACTTACTGTTCTTTAATGTTTGATAAAATTCTTCTGTGGATCCACCAGGACCAGGAGTTCCCTTTCGCCCTACTTTTTAAATTCCTTTACAACTAAATTTATTACCTTTTTTCTGAGATTGAATTATTTAAGATCTTTATCTGGTCTTTTGATAGTTTGCATATTTTATACTTTTGAGGGTTTCCCAGTTTTATTAGCATATAACTGGACATAATGTGTTTTGATTATTCTTTTTCATTTCTTCTGGTTTTGTTGAAATTTCCCCCTGTCCATTTGCTATTTTATTGATTTGATTTCCTGCTCCCTTCTTTCTAGTCAGATTAAAGATTTATCAATATTTGGTTTTTTCAAAGAGCAGATTTTAGTTTTATTATGTTTATGATTTTTTGTTTCTAATTTACCTATCTCCATCTCATTTTAGCATCTCCTCTTTTGTGCTTATTTTAGCTTTATTTATTTGTTTGTTTTCTAAATTTTAAAAACACATACTCAGTTCTGAACCATATTTTTTAATTTTTTGTTTGTAAGGTGTGATTTTTCCCCCCAAGGATTGCTTTAGCTGCATACCAGAAATTTTAGTAAGCTGTTTCACTGCTATCCTTTTTTTTTTTTTTAAACGTAATGATTGTTTCTGTGATTTGTTGTGACTCGCTCTTTATTTAGGATTTCATTGTTAAGTCTCCATTTGGATCTGCAATTTTTGTTTGTGGTCCTGAACCAACTGCTATTTTATTGCACTGTTGTCTTGTAAAGTATGTATTTAATTATTTCTATTTTTTTTACATTTGTTTGCAATATCTCTACGCCCTAGTACATGGTCAATTTTTGTAAAAGTTTCCTGTGGTGCAGAGAAATATGTATTCTTTTGCTGTCACATTTAGACGACATCATAAGTCTTTTAACTCTGCTTTCTCCAGCAATTTGTTCAGTTCAACATTTCCCATTTCGTTTATCTTTCTGTTAGACTTATCGAAAACTGAGAAAACGATATTGAAGTCTCTGTCACTATTGGTACTATGTCTTTTTGAAGTTCAGATAATGTTTCCCTTATGAATTTGGATACCACAGTGTTTGGAGCATATAACTTTATTACTGATATTGATTTGTTGTCTATGGTTACTTTCACCATAATTTCCTTGTTTACTTCTCTTTATTTTTTGAATGTTTGTTTTTGCTTTATCAGATAGCATGATTGCAACTCCTGGTTTTGTTTTTGGCTTTTTTGATTCACTTGATACATAGTAAATAATTTCCCTGTCCCCTCAGTTTTATTTTTTATATGTCTTTACTTTTAAATGTGTTTCTTATAAGCAGCATACTGTAGGGCTTTGTTTTCTTATTCAATCTGTCACTCTTTTTCATTTAATTGGATTGTTCAATCCATTCACATTTAAAGGTAAGATAATTAGGTTTCTGTTCTCCTCTATCTCCCTTTAATATAGAGATTTTTCAAGTTATGATGCCCCTTTCTGCTATAAACACAGAAAATACTATGTTCCTTTAGTTACTTTACCTTAATCTTTTTCTAAGGTAGCTTATTCCCATTGACTCTCTCCTCCTTACCTCAGACCCTCTTCACTTCAGGGGTTTGCCTATTCTTTTTATTCTCCTGTTTTTATCTGATTATATAATTCTTCTCCCTCTTAGTTAAGTAGATTCCCCCTCCTTCCCCCCCTTTTCAACTAGTACTATTCATTAGTTTTTAAATTTTCATTTTTTCTATCCCTTTCAAAAATAATTTCTCTCACTCTTTTCCTTATCTATTCTTTCTTTCTCTTTACTCTGTATTCCCATTATCTGACTCATGAGTTCTGTAATTATTTGGTCTCTCTCCTTTTTCTGAATTCCTTGTATAATCAAAGCTTCCAAAGTATTAATTCTATACTCTCTTATCTAGGTGGTTTTTGCCATTACTATGTATAACTTGCATTGGAGATTCCCCTTTTCCATTGTGCCTCACTCCCAAAACAATACCAATTATTACAGGTGTCAGAGAGGACGCTATCCTGTGGTTGGGCCCCTCTTCTACCATGTCCCTGATTATGCAGTTAACTACTAAGCTATATCCTCCTCTTATTACCTTCCTCTGCTATATTTGTCTCTAAATCTCCTCCCTTGGTCCATATTCCCCTACTCCCCTAGGAGTTCCAATTTTCATCCCCTTCTTCATCTACTCACCCATGCTGTAATATGGTCCCACCACAAAAGCACTGATTACCTATCAGTAGGGTGCCATTAGGTTGTGTTAAGAATGCCCCCACCTGCCTTTTTGCTATTACCTCTGCCAAATTTTCACTTTCACCCTTGTTTCCTTGTGTACCTTTAAAAAGAAGTTTCTTTTTAAAGGTTCCTTTTGTTATCACTGCTGCAGTCTTTGCTTTCTGTATTTATTCCTTCCCCCTGCTTATTCCCTCTTTGTTTGGAATGCTCAAGAAGCACATGATCTCTTCAGGTCTGAACTTCTTTCTAAAAATGCTTCAAATGTCTCTTTAATGTTGAATATTCATCTTTTCCATGTATGGCTAAACTCAGATTTTCAGGGTAGATCACCCCAAGCATCACCCTGAGTTCCACTGCTCTTCAGAACATAGTATTCCACACCCTCCTGCATTTTCTGGTAGGTACAGAATAGTTGTATATTATTTGAATTTCTTTTCCCTTGTATTTGAAGGTCTTTCTCCTAAATGCTTACAGAACTTGTGGTTTCTAAATTGAATAGTAAATTTTAACCACTTTGTGTCTTAAAGTTTGCTGTGCTGGGTTTTTTCCTGGAAGTGATCTGTTAATCCTTTCATTTAGAATTTCATTTTCTATATTCAGAAGTTCTGGGCAGTTCTATTTTTTCCTTCATTATGGTCTTATCCTGTCCTGTTCTTCTGAGAGATCTGCAATCCTTACTTTGTCTCTGTGCATCCTCTTTTCAAGATCAGTATGTTTTGCTTGCAGACTGAATGTATTTTCTTTTCATGTTATTTCTTTTTTTTTTTTTTTTGCTTTCCTTCTTCTAGACCATCCTTTACGTCTCTATATTTGCATTTCCAGTCTATTGCTCTTTCATTTCTTTTGTAAGCCTTGCCATTGTAGATTCTGGTTTCCCATTCTGCCATCATTTTTGTTGAGCAGGACATAAATTCTGCTCTCATGACTCCCATTTCTCTTTTGAACCTCTCAGGAACAGCATGTTGTGGTTCCATGTTCTCCTCAAATTCCATAGAGTCCTCTGTCTTATCAAGTGGTGGATCACTTTCCTTTCTTTTGAAGTATTTATTAATAGATGCCTAAACTCATTAACTAAATCTAGAGACCATATTTCCTTCTATTTTATTTGCATTTGTTCATAGGATTGTAAGTCTAAAGCTAGAAGGTACTTTATTGGTCATCTAGACCAACAATTTCATTTAAAAAAATATATAATTTATTTTTTAGTTCTTAACGTTCACTTCAACAAGAATTTGAATTCAAAATTTTCTCCCCATCTCTCCCCACCCCCCACTGTAGGACAGCATACACCCTATCCACCCCTTCCTCCAGTCTGTCCTCCCTTCTATTACCAACCCTTCTTCCATCCCCCTTCCCCTTTGTTTTCCTGTAGGGCAAAATATATTTCTATACTCTATTGCCTGTATAGCTTAATTTCCAGCTGCATGCTAAAATAAATTTTTAACATTCATCCTTAAAGCTTTGACTTCCATATTCTCTCCCTCCCTTCCCCCCCCCGCCCCCATTGAGGAACCAAGCAATTCAATATAGGTCATACATGTGTAACAATGCAAAACACTTCCATAGTAGTTATGTTGTAAATGACTAACCACATTTCCCTCTGTCCTATCCTGCCCTTCATTTATTCCTTGACCTTCCAACTTCTCCACCCACCACAACCTCGCAACTAGATACAACCCTGAACTATATAACAAATTCATTAGGGCAGATTTTGCATAAAATTTTTTTATTTCTTTGGCACCTAGCACTGCACTCTATATGCAGTGGGTGCTTAATAATTGCTGATTTGAAGCGAGTAGGCTAAAAAGACCTCTATTTTACATCTGGCACAATGGAAAGGGTAATGGATTTGAAATGGTGCTGTAGAAAGCAGGCTTAATTGGGAATCAAAGGATTGGGTTCGAATGCTGTTTCTACCATTTCTCATCCAATTCATCTTGCAAAAGTCATTTAACTTCTCTGGGCCTCAGTTTCCTCATGTGTAAGATGGAGGGGATTGGGTTTAATGACCTCTGAAGTTCTTTCCAGCTCCAGAACTATGAATCCGTCAAGCTCTATGGGTCTCAGTTTCTTCATCTATAAGGTGAAGGGGATTGGGCTAGGTGACTGCTAGTCCCTTCCCATTCAGACTCCAGGGTCCCCTGACCTGAGTTTGGGTTCTGACTCTGCTACTTAGAAGCTTTTGCCTTTTCTGAGCCTCAGTTTCCAATTCTGTAACAGAGGCCACCCTGGATGATCTCTATAGTCCCTCCAGCCTCTAAATCATGAGCAGGATCGCTTTTTCAAGAGACACCCCAGGCATGGGAAAAAGGGAAGGGATGACTGAGACAGAAGGTAATTAACATGGTGCCCTGGCTGTGATCGTCCATTTCCCGCAGAATTCAGTGGGCAGAGGTCAGCCTGGTGCACTGCTTTGGGGGCTTTCAGGGAGCCCTGCTGGGAAGGGATGGAAAACATCTGCCAGTGTCAGCCTTGTTCTGGGAGTTGTAGCTACTTACTCCCAGACTTCTTGGGAACTGACTGCTCAGCGTGGTTTGAGATGGGAAATCTGTGCTTTGGAATTAATACTTGCCTAAACTGCAGGCGTGGGGCTGGAGCCTGGAGGTCCAAGACTCAGCAGCCCTCGCCCGACATGAGTGCAGCAGCTAGTCATAGCATCAGGGAGCAGGAGGGGATCTCAGAGGTCATTCAACTCAGCCACTTCATTTTACAGATGAAGAAACTGAGGCCCAGAGATAGGAAAGTCACTCAAGTAATAAGGGATAACCAATCAATTGGAGTTTGTTAAGTGGTGGCAGACCTGGTGTTAAGTACAGGGGATACAAGGAAAAGTGAAACCAGCTTCTACCCACGTAGGACTAATGGGGGGCGGGGGAGGAAGAACAACTCCTGGGGAAGGAAACAGGACACAGGAGGCAGTAGAATCAAGAGCACTAGAAGAGGGATCATTTTCTTTTTTTGGTCTGGTCATTTCAGTTGAGTCTGATTTTTTATGATCCCATTTGGGATTTTCTTGGCAGAGATGCTAGAGTGGTTTGCCATTCCCTTCTCCACCTCATTTTACAGAGGAGGAAACTGAGGCAAAGAGAGTGAAGTGACTTGCCCAGGGTCACACAGCTAGTAAGTGTCTGAAGCCAGATCTTCCCACACTCTGAACCACCTATAACTTAGAGTTTTTGGCCATTTAATATAACCCACCCATTTTACAGATGCTGACACCGAGGTCTAGGGAGGTAAAGTGATGGCCAAGTTCACAGAGACAGTTGAGTGACAGAGTACAATTTCTAAGCAGTCTTCTGCCTGAATCGAAGGCTCTTTCCACATTGCCATGCTGTATAGCCTTAGTGAGTAGCAGAAGCAGTCTTTTTTTTTGGAGATTGGAGGGAAAGAGTTGGGGCAGGCTATCAATGGTGATAGATCTGTGGAATAGAGGAGAGTCACTGGGGGTGCTCATGCTCTTGGCTCAGTATCCTTAGCAGGAGACCAGCTAGGTCAGTGTGGACAACAGGGCTTCAGAGAAGGGAAAAGAAAAGGGTTGGACCAGATCATGGGGGGAGCAAGACAAAGAGAAGGAAAAGGAAGGAAAAACAAATTTTTAGATAAATCTGTAAGCCCCGAGTCTTCAGTGGCTGAAATCAGTGGGGTTTCATGAGTTTTCTTCAGCCATCCCCATCAGCTTTGGGGCAAGAACAGAGAAATCCGTTGATGGGGATTATCTAGGGAGGAAACCAGCAGAAGGTAGTAAGTACTGTGAGGCAGAATGGAGTCCTGCCTTTAGCCCAGATAATCAACCAATCAACATTTATTAAGCACCTACTATGTGCCAGGCACCGTGCATAATGCTGGGGATACATAAAACGGCAAAAGACAGACCCTGCCCTCAAAGATCTTACAGTCTGATGGGGAGATAACATGCAAACAAACGTACAAAGCAAGCTTGAGAAAGGAAAAATAGGAGGTGGTTAATAGAAGGAAGTAACTACAATGGAAAGGGGTTGGGGAAAGCTTCCAGTCAAAGAGAAGATTTTAGCTGAGACTTAAAGGAGACCAGAAAGGTCAGTAATTGGAGAGGGAGAAGAGAGGGCATGAGGGAGAGCCAGAGAAAATGTCTGGAGCCAAGAGGTGGGCATCTTGTTCATGAAACAGTATATACACATATACAGGAATAGAGGTACATGTTCATATATGCACACATGTATATGTATATACACACATGTTTATATGTGTGCATATATACCTTTAAATATATGTGAGTGAATATATCATTTGTGTGTTTATGTATGTGTGTGTGTGTGTTACTCAAACCATGAGAACCCTTTTGGGGATTAGAACATTTTAGCTGTGATACTAGATTGAGAATCTTAAATCATGAGTTCAAGTACCGACTTACTACTTGTTATCTTTTGGACCTGAGATAAATCACTTCCAACCACCAAAATTTGTGATGCTGTGTTTCGCTTTCAGATGTGCCATCTTATCTGAACCCTTCTCCAAATGATCACAAATTTGGAGTTAGTGATTCTGGTCAATTTATCACTTTATTATAGACTTCTCTGCTCTCCTTTGATGACTTGTAGAAGTGAGGTGCGCTCAAAAATGTTTGACAACTGCCTCCCTGAAAAAAACGTATGCATGAAATCCTCTTAAGTTTAATTTGTATTATTCACATTTTTCTCCATCACTTTATTAAGTCTAGGCCATCAAAGAAGCAATATATCAAGCCTGGATTTGTCAAGTTTGTGGATTTCTGAGGCATAATGGCTCACACTGAAAATTTAACAACTGGCTCTCCAGAGCCCATTGGAGCTGGCTCCAGTTCATTCCCTGGCCTTGACTCTGGGTTCACAAGGGCTGCGCTAGCCAGACACAAGTTCTTGTAGATCCAGTCAAGTCAGAAAGGCTAGAGTGAGAGAAAAAAATGGCCCGTATTCCTCTTATCTGAGGTTTAGCCTCATTATACCCTGGCTGGCTGCACATTGATGGGCTATTTTTTTTTTTTTTTAATTTATGTCAGATTTTAAAAGCAGCTATAAAACTCTCAGAGTCCTTTCCCTCTTTAGGTTTCTATCACTTTCTTCTGAACTATAGATAAAATCTCCTGCTTTGTCTTTCTGCCTCATCTTTATCATAGCTCAAAAATTGATGTTATTTCTAAAGCACAAATCTGATTATAGCATCACTAATCCACCCGTACTAAAAATCAGTGGCTCCCTATTGCCAGAGGCAGCTGGTAAAACAGTGGAGAGAGCTCTGGGCTTGGAATCAGAAAGACCTGAGTTCAAATCTAACCTCAGATACTTATGTGTGACCTTGGACAAGTCACTGAATCTCAGTTTCCTCAGCTCCAAATGAGGATAATAGTACCTATTTCCCTGGGTTGTTGTGATGATTAAATGAGATAATAATGATAAAATGCTTAGCACAGCCCCTGCATATAGTAGGAATCTGACAAACGTTTGTTGAATTGATTAGCAAGATGGTAACCTGTAGGAAAGCCACGCTAAGGGAATTCAAGATTTTTGGTTCTCCATGTCTAATGTGCTATTTGTTGTTCAATCAACCAACCAATCAATCAATTTATTATTTTTATTACTTACAAATAATTATGTAAAATAAATAATTTTTTATTATTTTTTATTAATTTAATGTCTATAGGCCCTGTTTTCTCCAACTCGACGGTAAGACTTGGACAAGCTTGTCCTAGATAGGAGAGAGGTTATTGGAGAACCAGAAAACTGAGCCATCTCCCCTCCATATCTGGAGCCCTCAGGCTTGTCCTTTGAGAATCAAATGATAATATTTCTACCTTTAATATTTATAAATATTTGTAGATATTATATGTAAAGAACTCGGCACAGTGCCAGGCACATAGTAGAAACTTAATAAGTGTTTATTTCCTCCCTTCCTTCCCAGGTCTGATGAGAAAATGGAAGCAGGGAGGCCTGGGCTGATTAGACCCCCATCCCATAATAGATGGATGTGTCTCATTGATTTTCTGCTGCTACAGGGATTTATTCAGTACCAACTTCACTGGAATGTTAAGATCTCTAGATTCAGAGATGAAGCAGTATGGCATGGTGCAGGAGTAGGGAAACTGCGACCTCGAGGTCACATGTGGTCTTCTAGGTCCTCATGTGGGGCTTTCTGACTTGAATCCAAGTTTTACAGAACAAATCTTTTTATTAAGGAGATTTGTTCTGTGAAGTTTGGATTCAGTCAAAGGGCTGCACTTGAGGACCTAGAGGGTCATATGTGACTTCTAGGCCACAGGTTCCCCACCCCTAGCACAGTGTGTAGAGAACTGACTTTGAGATAAGGAATACCTGAGTTCAAGTCTTGATTCTGGTGTATACTAGTAATAGTCTCTCGGCAAGGTATTTAATCTCAGTTCTATCTCTAAGACTATGAATTACAGATAGCTGCTGATCTGCATGTTGAAGGGTGTTTCCACACTGAAAGGTCTCTATGCTAATGAAATCGCTGGTCTAGATTGAAAAAAATAAGGCTTACGATATAAATTCTTTAGAATATAAAACATCACAGCTGAAAGAGATCTTAGAACACAGAATGCCAGAGCTAGAAGGGACCTTTGAACTTAAAATGTCAGAGCAGAAAGGAACCTCAGATCATAGAGTGTCAGGATTAGAAGGGATCGGAGAACAGAATATTGGAACCAGAAGGGACCATAGAGACTGTCTGATCCACTGTCATATTTTACAGATAAGTAAACTGAGGCACAAGGAGACAAAATAATTTGCCCAGGAGTAAGAGGTGAAGCAGGACCCAACTTGGGGGTGTTGTAATGGAGGTGGGGGTTGGTAGGTGGGTTGAAAAGGGACTCATCCCAGCTCCAATTTGCTTTTCCCAACAATGTTCCAAATAATAGATTCAGTGAAACCAGAACCATGAAATCACATTAGGGAAACTGGAGATAATTGTCAAGGGGGAAGGATTTAAACTATGTCGAAACTGTTCATGCAGGAAAAGGTGAGAACTCCTGAACTCATGCTGAAAGTTACAATTGGGAAAGAAAGAAAGAAAAAAAACCTTAAACCCACAACCAAAATATTTCGTAAGACTTTTTTTTTTGGTGAAGTAAAAGCTACAGGCAGCTTTTCTACTTGTAACCCAGCCAAGAATAATTTGTGGCAGGAAAGTTTGAGCATTTGTAAAAATAAAATATATTTTTTTTAAATGGAGAGTACTTCAGAGTATGTTTGCATGAAACTGAACAGAGAAAGAGAAAGGTATTGAGGTGGCAAAATGCCTCCTCCATTCCCCTCTCCTCCCCGCCCCCCCCCCCCCCCCCCCATCGCTGACACCACCTCTCTCACCATGTGTGGAAATCGAGATTTTTCTTGTATTTGTTTGGTTAATCACACGCCAGGTCTGAGGTGGTAGCTGGCTGAGTTTCTTCTTGTTAATGTCGGGCCCTGACGGAGGAACCAGTCCCCCTACCACACCCCTGGGGGTGGGCATACACCTGTTCCCCAGCTGATCGAGGGAGCTCTGGGGGCATTAAGTCTCTCCCCACAACCCTGCTTCCCCCCAAGCTCCAGAATGCTCCCTTGTGCCCCCTGCCTTTCATGAATCACACCCATGCTGGTGGGTGGTGACCGCTAGATCAGACCTCAGGGGACCAATTTCTTGGTAGCTGTGGGGCAGCCGCCTTCCAGATGTTCCCCAGGAGTATAGCTGCAGGTGGGAAGATTCCTGTGGGGGGAGTGTCTTGACAGGAAAAAGATTCCATGCAGGGTGACGAGTCAAACTTGATGTAGTGAGGCCAGACCAGGTTGGGCTGCGTTCTGGACTGTGGCAGGTTGGAGAGAGGAAGACCGTCAGTGTTCCTTTGCTCCTCCGTGGATAGCCTCTGACCCCAGAGAATTGGCAGTAGCTGTTAGGTGAGGCCAGGCTTGCACTGTGAGGTGCGGATAATACCGTCATCACAGCATCCTGCAATGTCAGGGCTGGGAAAGGCCCCAGATTATGGAACATCAGAATTGAGAGGAACAGGGGAGACCATGTAGACCGACCTACTTTTCATCCCCCTTCACCAAGGAGGGGAGAGAGGCCCAGACGGGGAGTGACACAGTGAGTTACTTACTGGCAGAGTCAGGATTAGGAGCCATGTTATCTATTTCAATGCTTTTTGTTTTTACATCGCATTCTTGCCCAAATATATAGCCTACCCCCCACTTCTGTACCCCAAGAGCCATCACTGGTAACAAAGATTTCAAAAGAAAGAGGGGGAGAAAGCAGTTTGGGAAAGGAAGCCAACCCTTCCAATGCGTTTGATGTAGACACATGTAGCCCCTCACTTCTGCAATGAAGGGAAGGGGGTGTGATTTCTGAACCCTTCTTGGGGGCCAAATTGGACCATTAGAGTTAGGGAACCTCCAGGTGCGATGCTTTGTTCCTTCCGCTTACATGGTTGGAGCCATTGTCCATATTCTTCAGATTTATCTCCTTATTTTTCAGTCCGGGTATGATTTCACAACTCCATTTGGGGTTTTCTTGGCAAAGATACTGGAGTGGTTTGCCATTTCCTTCTCCAGTTCATTTCACAGATGAGGAAACTGAGGCAAACAAGGTGACTTACCTGGGGTCACACAGTGAGTAAATGTCTGAGGATAGACTTGAACTCACGTCTCCTGACTCCAGGCTCTGCACTCCATGCACTGTGGTGCCATCTAGCTGTCTTCCTCTATATCAGTTTATTGAAATCTTCCCAAGCTTCTCTGAGTTCTCCCTACTTATGGCTTCTTACGCCACCATAGTATTCTGCTGTTACTTGGTTACTCATTTTCCCATCAGCCAGCTCCTATGTTGTTCCCAGTTCTTTGCTAAACCCCAAAGGGCTGCTATGAAAGTGTCGGAACCTGGCCTCGGGTCATACATATGCCTAACCCTCTGATTTTGTTCTTTAATATGAACAGAACATTGAATGGGGTGACAAAACACGTGAGAACAACAGTGACTCACTCTGGGGCGTTATGCTATTAAACCTTAAAACTGCATTAAGACTTTTGGGACACCTTCCATTTCCAAAGCACTTTCCTCCTACTAACTCTGGGGGTGGGAGTGGGAGATAGCCCAGCAGTGCAGTATCGCCCCCATTTTGCAAATGAGGAACCCAAACCATAGAGAAGTAAAAAATCTCCCCCAGGGTCACATAGCTCCTAAATGTTGGAGGCAGCATCTGGACTCCTAACTCCAAGATCTTTGGACAGTAGGCCATAGTCACTCTGTTGCATGGTCCAGATAATAAATACTGCAGGGGTTCGGGAAGGGAGACCCAGGCCTGGTCTGGGCAGGGGAGTTTTCTGGAGTGTGTAGAAAGGAAGATCAGAGGAGATTTGGAGAAGAAGCAGACTGGGGAAGGACTTTCCAGGAAGGGGAAGGAGTAGGATGAGGCATGAATGAGTTAAGATGCCCAGATATCTCAACAGGTTGAATCTCTCGAGTTGCAGTGGGTTGTAGCAGCTAGAGAGGTCCTCTTGAAACCAAAAAGCTCTGGGTTCACGTCCTGCCTGTGATTTCTGTAGATTGTATGACCCCGAGTGAGTCACTTAACTGTAGTGCCCTAATCAACTCTTGGAGACTATAAACTGTACAGAAGATGCCAATATGTATTAGTAGAGGGAGGTTCCTCATCTGCTTCCTGTGCCAATGAACTCACATGTCTGGGCCCTATCACTAGTCCTAAATATAAAGAATTGCGCTTGGGCTCAAAAACTCAACTTCCTGGAGAGGAAAGCTGTGACTAGATGGCAGTTCACCTGAAAGAGGTTGGTGGATTTTAGTGGGTTGCATATAAGTCAACCAAGTGATACAATGATAATAGCTAACATTTGTACAGTATCTGCCATGTTCCAGGCACTGTCTTCAGTGCTTTACCAATATGATCTCATTTGATCCTCATAACAACTCTGGGAGGTGTCTATTTTAATTTCAGTTTTACAGATGAGGAAACTGAAGCAGACAGAGATTAAGTGACTCACCCAGGGTTACACAGTTAGTAAGTGTCTGAGCTGCATTTGAATTCAGCTCTTGCTGACTCCAGGCCCAGCTGCTTGGTGCATTATTCTACCCCTCCCCATCACCAGCCCCCCACCTCCACACCCCCGTGGATATGGTAACTCAAGAAGTTAATTTGATGTTAGGCTGAAGGAAGACATAGATAATATCAGGAATGAAGGAGAAGATAGAACCACTGACCTCTATTCTGGTCAGATCCCTTTGGGAGTATTGTGTTCAGTTTTCAGTTGGACTTAGACAAGCAGGCAAGTGTCCAGAGGAGGGTGGCCAGGACAGGCAAGGATATTGAGATCTAGATATGTGAGGATTAATTGAAGGAATTGACCATGTTTAGTCTGGAAAAGTGAAAACAACTGGGGGAGGTCCGATTGCTTCCTTTGGGTATTTGAAGGGCCATCACATGGCCAAGAGGTCAGACTTGTTCTGATTGACTCCAGAGGGCAGAAAGCTAGGTGGCACTGCAGTGGATAGAACACTGGGCCTGGATTTAGCAAGACCCAAGTTCAAATATAGCCTCAGACACCTACTGGCTGGGTGACTCTGGACAAGTCACCCTGTTTACCTCAGTTTTCTCATCTGTCAAATGAGGTAGAGAAGGAAATGGCAAATCACTCCAGTATCTTTGCTAAAAAAACTACAAATGGGACATGAAGAGTCAGACAGGACTGAATAACAACAATTCACACTCCCCAAGAGGATGAGGGTCTTGATGCAGAGGTTGCCCCACCTGTCAGAGGAGCTGCAGAGGCGAGCCAGTGAACCTCCAAGATCTCCAACTCCAAGATTCTGTGATTCCAAAAATGAGATCTGAGCCCCTGCCTTCAAGGTTACTTGTCTCCTGACCAAATCCCAGCCACTGTTCTGGTCTCTCTGACAGAGGTAGGAATAGGGTCTGAACCTGTGATTTCACTGATATGAGAAACTCCAAGAAGAGGAAATTCCCTCCACCAGGGTGAGTTGGCACCTTCTAGAGTCTTAGCTATCTAGATCCTTGAGAAGTTTAGGTGACTTATCCAGGGCGTGCAAGGCAGTGTATGCCATAGAAAAGGTTTGAGCCCAAGTCTTTCTGGCTCTGAGGCAAGCTTCCCAGTCATCATTTCATAGCTACCTCTGGCTCCTCCTTTCCTCATCTGTGTTCTTTCCTACCTCTCCTTTCTTTCCCTTCCTTTCCTTACGTGGAGCAGCAAATAAGAGTGTTAGGCCTGGGGGCAGGAAGGCTTAGGTTCAAATCTAGCCTCAGATGCTTACTAGCTGAGTAACCCTGTGTGACCCTGCGTACGTCACTTAACCTCCGTTTGCCTCAGTTTCTTCAATTGTAAATTGTAAATTCAACTGTACTTACCTCTTAGGATTGTTTGTAAGGATTGAATGAGATATTTGTAAAGTGCTTACATAGTACAGGGCTTGGCACCTAATAGGTGATTTATATGTATACACACATGTACGTATGTATGTATGATTATTTGTGTCCTTTAGGGTTCATGTCTAAGCCCTGATCTATGTTCTTTGACCATATATGTCAGGAAGATGGACAGCACAACCTACATTGCAAGGAAACTCCTTGGGTTCCAAGGCAGGGCCTTGACCCCCTGACTGCTGGTTTGGTTGGGCTCTTTATAATGACTCAAAGCAGAAAGAGCTCCAAAGACCTGGGATGTTGGAGGCCTGGGTTCTCATTGAACTCTGTCCCTCCTCTTCCTCTATGACTCAGTGGCTGAGTAAATGACTTCCCCTCCTGGGCCGTAAGGGGGTACTTTCTGAGGTCACAGAAGCCTAGGTTTTAGGGCCTAGCATCTTAGGTTCCAAGGGCCCTTTGCTTTTTTCCTA
The DNA here is from genome assembly GCF_028372415.1 of Notamacropus eugenii. Classification (NCBI taxonomy): domain Eukaryota; kingdom Metazoa; phylum Chordata; class Mammalia; order Diprotodontia; family Macropodidae; genus Notamacropus; species Notamacropus eugenii. The sequence goes on from NC_092876.1 coordinate 62,499,534, forward strand.
AAGAGACGGTGTGTTTATGGTGGAAGGGTCTTGGCTCTGGACTCAGGAGACCTGGGTTCCAGTTTCACCTCTGAAGGTGACCTGTGTGACCTTGGAAAAGTCATTGAATCTCTGATACTCAGTTTCCTCCTTTGGAAAATGAAGTGGTTGCTCTAGATGTCTTTTGAGGTTCCTTCTAGCTCTAACATTGATGTTCTAGACCTGGGTTGGGGAACCTGAGACCTTGAGGCCACATGTGGCATTCCGGGTCCTTGGGAGCAGATTATTGACTGAGTTCAAATTTTATAGAACAAATACTTTTATTAAGAGGATTTGTTCTGTGAAGTACGGATTCAAAGGGCCGCACTTGAGGACCTAGAGGGCCATATGTGGCCTTGAAGCTGCAGGTTCCCTGCCCCTATGAATCTAGACTATTTGTAGTCCTAGAATTCTGTGTTCTAAGGAGCCTTTGATATTATGTTCTAAGGGCCCTCCCAGCTCTGATAATCTTTGTTCTAATAGCTCTGACATTCTATGTTCTAAGGCCCCTCCCAGCTCTGTCAGCCTGTGTTCTAAAGCCCTTCCAGCTCTGACATCCTGTGTTCTAAGGGCCCTCCCAGCTCTGACATCCTGTGTTCTAAGAGCCCTCCCAACTCTGATAATCTTTGTTCTAATAGCTCTGACATCCTGTGTTCTAAGGGCCCTCCCAGCTCTGACATCCTGTGTTCTAAGGCCCTCCCAGCTCTGATAATCTTTGTTCTAATAGCTCTGACATCCTGTGTTCTAAGGGCCCTCCCAGCTCTGACATTCTGTGTTCTAAGGGCCCTCCCAGCTCTGACATTCTGTGTTCTAAGGGCCCTCCCAGCTCTGACATCCTGTGTTTCTAAGGGCCCTCCCAGCTCTGACATCCTGTGTTCTAAGGGCCCTCCCAGCTCTGACATCCTGTGTTCTCAGGGCCCTCCCAGCTCTGATGTTCTCTTTTCTAAGGTCCCCTGTGCCTCTAATATTCTATGATTTTCTGAATTAGCAAATGCCTACTCTTCAGGACTTTGGGGGGCCTGCGGACTTCCTGGCAGAGTGGGACACTAGCTTGTGGTTCTCTCTCCTTGCTTCCTCCTCCACCCCCGTATTCCTTCCAGCACAGAGTGTCAGACTGAATTAGAGACAGCTGAGGCAAACTGGGGGCAGCCTTGAGCAGCTGCCGTACCCCTCGAGGGCTACTAGGAGGTGTTTGACATTGCTGATGATGTGCGTGAGGCTGGGCCTGGCTGGCAGGCAGAGAACATTACGATGTGTGTGATGCAGCCCCTCTGCGCTCAGGGCTGGCAGCTTGGCGCTCAGCATCAGGTTGGGGGCCTCATCTTAAGGCGAGATGGCTCCCGAGGCCACCAGCTGAGGAACTTGGTGGGAAGGAAAATATTAAGAGTTTCCTGGAAAATGCTGCTCAACTCTGGGTGTAAAAGCTGGGGGCTGCAGAGACTCTCTTGTGCAGGATGCCACCTAGCCCTCGAGGAAGGAAATGCGGCTGCCATCCTGTGGCTCCTGGCTTCTCTCTCACCCTCCTACCCAGCTCTGGAGGAGGTACAGCAGAGAGAAAGGGGCACTGCTTATCCAGCCAGTGACCAGGGGCAGACCAAGGAGTCAATATTGGGAGGGCTAGAATGTCCAAAAGGGTCATGTGTTTCTCTCCCCTTAGTGTGCCTAGCACCATGGTCTTTAAAAAACACCTGCTCTTTGATTCACTGATTGGTCTTCATTTCTCCCAAACAATTTAAAAGTTGTCATTATGGAGGTCAGTTGTTGAAATGGGAAGAGTCCTAACTTGGGATGTAGGAGACATAGGTTTTAGCTCCCAGTGTGCCCCTGTCTGCTTCTGTGCTCTTGGGCAAAACACAATTTCGAGGATCTCAGTTTCTCTCTCTCTGTAAACTGAGGGGATTAGATGAGGTGAATCATTCTCGGTACCATAAATTAGAGGTCCATTCTATAGACAAGACCGTGGGATCATGGGATTTAGATCTGGAAGAGAGATCTTATGGGCTGTAATATGATATAGTCTGAGATTCCTTCAAGCTCTAACCTTACATGTTCTAGGAATATTTCCAGTTCTGCTATCTTATACTCTGATATCTCTCCCAGGTATGATACTGTCTCTATTTTAAAGTCCCTTCTAGCTCAGACATTCAGTGTTCTAACATTGTTCTGACAACATTCTGATGTTCTGTGTTCTAATGCCCCTCCCAGCTCTGACATCCTGGGTTCTAAGGGCCCTCCCAGCTCTGACATCCTGTGTTCTAATGCCCCTCCCAGCTCTGATATCCTGTGTTCTAAGGTCCTTCCCAGCCCTGACATTCTATGTTCTGAGGCCCCCTCCCAACTCCAACATTCTGTGTTCTAAGGCTTCTTTTCACACAGAATTCAGTCCACCAGGAGGATGGCAGGTTGAGTGTGTATCTTTCTCCCTTATCTTAGGGAAGCTTTCTCCTAGAACGATATACTCCCCTGGGAGCCTCCAAAATCCTGTCTTTATCTTTGTGGTAAACATAAAGAATGATGGAGAAAATATTGGTTAAGATTAAACTTAAAAGTGTGTCATGGATACATTTTTTGGAAGGTGAGGGAAGCTGGGATGTTGTAGAGGCAGAACCAATGAGATTTGGTGACCAAATGACTGCAGAGACAAGAAGAGGGGGACATCCAGGAAGGCTTTCAGGTCAGAAGCTGGGTGACTGGAAGAGTGGTGGGTCTCTTCAAAGCATCATTATAGCTGCTCTTTCATAGGGCAAAAGGGAAAGAAATTTATGACTGCTAACCATTCCTGGCGATTTGTGTGGGAATGAGTAATACTGCCAAAAGAAATCTAAAAAATATTGTCTGGGATTGTGCAGTTTTAGGCTATAAACTGAAGACCTGTGGAACAAAGGTGGTATTCATTCTTCCTCACACCGACTGACCAAAGGCAAGGCCTTCAAAGAAAGGCAGATTTGGGGGGGGGGGGGTGGACAGCTGGTTAAGAAGATGGTGTCGGCGAATCACATTTAGATTTGTAAGCTATCACTAAAGAAATTGGCATGCCAAAGATGGAATGTTTATCTCAAGGGCTGGTAAAAAATCTAGTTATCTAAAGTTTTATAAAGTTAATCAAAAGGCAAATATTTTTTTATTTTCCTATATCATGATTTGTTCAATCATTCTCCAATCAATGGACACTTGATCTCCTGATTGTGACTAACACCACAGGTGATGCTAGATGAATATTTTCTTGTATTCATGACTTTTTTTTGCTATTGACCTTCAGACAATATATGTTAAACTCATAGAACTTACTGTTTTTGTGATCCTAGGCAAGTTACTTAACCTCTTAGTCTCAGTTTCCTCATCTGTAAAGTGGAGATAATGACACCACCTACCTGAGAATCCAACAAGATTGTTTTTGTAAATTACTTCGTAAACCTTAAAGTGTTGTTATAAATTATTATTTTTATTATTACTCTCCTAGTAGGAAACATTGCATTCAAGAAAGAGCAGTCTCAAGGATCCTGGCCGTCAAGTCAAGGCATGACAGAAAAGGAGCTTTGGGTAAAGAGAGTTAGTTAGCTCTGGCTAACTGTTGGGAGCTGAACAGGCCTAGGGAGTCCAGGTGAGTCATCTGATTAGCAGAGATAGCAGACCAAGAGGATACCACAAGAAAAGAGGAGATACTGGATACCCTGTGCTAGGAGTGAGAGGTGCCTTGGCTATGCAATCTCCTTACTCACGTGCCTCACTACTAGTGTACTTGATGGGCATGCCTTCTCTTCCCAGGGATGCTATACGTACTTGTGGGAGTTGTGAGGGTGGGGGCAATGTTTTGTCACTACTGTTCTTAGGATACTACCTTAGTAAATGCCTTTTTTAAAAAAATTAACTATCCTCTTGTGGACTATTGAAGGCAAATACATGGGAAAGAAAACTTGCAAGAAAACTTATGCTTTCAGAAGTGTGGCTCTACAGAGAACCTTGAGCCTGGAGTCAATCTACAAGGGTGACTTGGGCAGTGGCTACATGAGCTTTGTGACAGTGGGAACCTCAGTGCCTGTCTCCAGGGCTCAGATTACTCATCTATAAAATGAAATGATTGGACTAGATGTTCTATCTGGTCCCCTGCAGCTTTCAATTCTGTGACCTTGAAAGAGAGCTCCACTCCTCAGCCCTTGTCTTTGTTGGGTGGCCTGGGAGCTTCTTGTCCACTGAAGTTCTCCATTGTGATATCCTGGAATGTTGGTAGGCAAGTGCAGCCCAGTCTGGGGTGAGGGGAGGGGGCAGGTTGTTATTGCTGGAAAACTTGCCTTTTTCCTTCAACAATCCTCAGGGAAACTTGCCTGTAAGACCGACATTTTTGAATTGAATTGGAGTTGATCTTTGTTGTCTCCTCAGCTTTGTGCTGAATGCAAGAATGTATCAGAGTAGAGATGGTCTAGAAATTGGTGACACTTGGAGTTGGAACTGGGAAAGCAATCCCAAAGCTGAATAGGATCTTGTCATCACCCTCTCCTTCATTCTACTCCCTTTATTCATCACGTCTTCTTTCATCTCACTTGCCCTCTACCCTACCCCCACACATAAAAATTAAGGGATACTCAATCCTATTTCCTTCCTTCTTCCTTCTCTTTCCTTCTTTCCTTTCTTCCATCCTTCTTTCCTTCTATCTTTCTTCCTTCCTCTTTTCTAGTATATTCCTTTTATTGTTTACAATATATATTTTATTGATAGATTTTGTATATCATTATCCTAATCCATTTTTCATCATCATTTGAAATAACCCTTGTGATAGAAAAACAAGTAAAAGAATCTGATACAGAAACCTTATCTGACAATGTATATAATATCCTGCCCTACTAGTGTGCTGCCTTTCTACTGCCATTCAGTTTTCTTATTGGTTAAAATGTGTGGAAAAAAAGTGTGTGTGTGTGTGTGTGTGTGTGTGTGTGTGAGTTCAGGATGATGGGGTATACGTAAGACTCCTTCCAGTTCTAAATCCTATGATCCTATGAAATTGTCCCTCAGAGATTTTTCTTCTGCAGTTGAAATAAGCCCAGATCTGCTCACTTTCTCTGAGAGGCATCAGGTCTCTATAATTCTGTCCTCCTCCTCCTTTATCATCTTCATCATCATCATCAATCGATATGTGTTGAACATCTACATGCTGAAAGGCCATATGCTGAGCTTCATGGAAGATACAAAGATACATTTAGAGAATTAAAGAGACATTGTATAAGCATTTCTAAGCCATTACAGTAACAGGACAGGAGATACAAGCCTGGTAAGGGGGCGGGTAGGTGGAGGGGGGGGGGAATCATATAGATAAAGGCAGTCCCCAGTTTACAAACTCTCAATTTATGAAGGGCAGATGTGTATGAATGGGTAGCAAGGAAGTCCCAGGAAGGAGCCCCAGGGGAGCAGCTGGAGAAGGAAATGGCAAACATCTCAAGTAACTTTGCCAAGAAAACCCCAAATCAGGTCGGATAAACCTGAAACAACTGAACAATAAGGAAGCACCATCCTTTAGTCTCTCAGTTCAGAATAACCAAGGACTAATTGAGCTAGAGAGTGTCTTCTCATATACAAAAGCATAAGAATGAAGATACTAGGATGAAAGAGAGAAGAGAGAAAGAGAAAGAAAGGAAGGAAGGAAGGAAACAAAGAAACAAAGAAAAAGAAAGAAAGAAAGAAAGAAAGAAAGAAAGAAAGGAAGAAAAAGATGCTTTCTCTTTTGTTAGCAGCCTGTCCCCCTGCTGCCAGTTTGGCTCCCTGAAAGGTTTATTTCAGTTCCAGGTATTCTTTGGATCAGCATCTATTCAAATCCAAAGCTCATGAATCTCCATCTAATGTTTTCCTTTACCAGACCAAACCAGATGGCACTTGAACTGAAAGCAGAAAACTTTTAATAAAACAGAATATTGAGATATAACAACAAATGAAAGTGAGCAGTGTGTTCCTTGTATCCATATCTGAATGGCTAACTTCTGCTCTTCCTCGAGGAACAAGGGAAGAAAGGACAGAGGCAGCTTCACTCAGGGCACTGAACTAGAACTGGTGTTGCCAGATCACTTTCTCTTACATCTTGGCAAGTTAGAGATTGCTGATTTCTTCAGGTACCAATAATACCTCTGGCCATGGACTTGCACAGCCTTCAGGATCTGAACAAGATAAGATACCAACAGTCGGCCATGCCATTTCACATTTTTTCTCTTTCTTTCCACTGCTACTTATTTTCACCATTCGTGGCTCTGCCTAATCTAGCCCTTGCTTCATTATCCAGTTAGTAACTGCTGCAAGATCATGATGAAATTCTTTTCTCCTGGTCTCTTTTCTCCTCCCTCTTTTTTTACACTGCACCATGTTGACTGACTGTCTTTTTTGGGAGGTGGGTGGGGGGAGGCACTATCTTGCCAATTTCTATTAGGATTTCCCAAAACCTTTCTTTTCAGACCTTGTGGATTGCAGAACCTATGCTCAGCCTTCTTAGATATGTAGTCCAGAGACTGTTTCAAGGAGTGAGGCTCTCAAAGTACCGAGGCACATGGAAATGCTACCAAGAGGCCTCAAGACAGTGTAATGTTGAGAGTTGCCTTCTTTCATGCAGAGCTAGAAAAGTAGAACATTGTCTTCTTTTACACAGATGTGAGCTATAGAAAGATATCTTATTTTCTCTAGACATAGAGAGACACCTTCTTGCAAAGATGTCCATGTGTAGCCAGATGTCTTCTTTCATGCTGATGTAGAGATTTAGAAAGATGGTCTCTCTCATGCAGATGGAGAGACAGAAAGAGAGATCCTTTGTCTTATACAGATATGTAAAGATGCCTTCTATGGGCAGCTAGGTGGTGCACTGGATAGAATGTCCACCTTGGAGGCAGGAAGACTCCTCCTCTTCTTCTTTTTTTCAGTTAATTAATTAATTTAAAGTTTTCAACATTCATTTCCACAAAATTTTGAGTTCCAAATTTTCTCCCCATCTCTCCCCTCCTCCACCTCAAAACACCTTGCATTCTGATTGCCCTTTCCACCATTGTGCCCTCCCTATTAACATCCCTCCCTACTAATACCCCTCCCTTCCCTTATCCCCATCTACTCTCTTGTCCTGTAGGACAAGATAAATTTCTATACCCCATTACCTGTTTTTCTTATTTCTCAGTTATATGCAAAAACAATTCTCAATATTTGTTCCTAAAACTTTGAGTTCTAACTTCTCTTCCTTCTGCCCTCCTCACCCCTCCCTACTGAGAAGGCAGTCAATTCAATATAGACTATAAATGTGTAGTTTTGCAAATGGCTTGCATAATAATTATGTTGTGTAAGGCTAACTACATTTCCCTCCATCCTATCCTGTCCCTCATTTCTTCTATTCTCTCTTTTGACCTTTTCCCTCCCCAAGAGTATTTACTTCTAATTGCTCCCTCCTCCCATTTGCCCTCCCTTCCATCATCCCCCCCAACCTGCTTATCCTCTTCTCCCCTACTTTCCTGTAGTGTAAGATAGATTTTCATACCAAATTGAGTGTGCATGTTATTCCTTCCTTGAGCCAAATGTGATGAGAGTAAACTTCACATTTCCCCTCTCACCTCCCCCTCTTCCCCTCTATTGCAAAAGCTTTTTCTTGCCTCTTCTATGAGATAATCTGCCCCATTCCATTTCTCCCTTTCTCCTCCCAATGTATTCCTTTCTCACCCCTTAATTTTAATTTTTTAGATATGATCCCTTCCTATTCAACTCACCCTGTGATCTCTGTCTCTCTCTCTCCCCGTGTGTGTGTGTGTGTGTGTGTGTGTGTGTGTGTGTGTGTAACCCCTCCAATTACCTAGATACTGAGAAAAGTTTCAAGAGTTACAAATATTATCTTTCCATGTAGGAATGTAAATAGTTCAACTTTAGTAAGTCCTGTGTGATTTCTCTTTCCTGTTTACCTTTTCATGCTTCTCTTGATTCTTGTGTCTGAAAGTCACATTTTCTTTTCAGCTCTGGCCTTTTCATCAAGAATGCTTAAAAGTCCTCTATTTCATTTAATGACCATTTGTTTCCCTGAAGTATTATATTCAGTTTTTCTAGGTAGGTCATTCTTGGTTTTAATCCTAGTTCCTTTGAGTTCTGGAATATCATATTCCACGCCCTTTGATCCCTTAATGTAGAAGCTGCTAGATCTTGTGTTATCCTGATTGTATTTCCACAGTACTCAAATTGTTTCTTTCTAACTGCTTGCAATATTTTCCCCTTGACCTGGGAACTCTGGAATTTGGCTACAATATTCCAAGAAGTTTCTCTTTTTGGATCTCTTTCAGGAGGTAATCAGTGGATTCTTTCAATACTTATTTTGCCCTCTGGTTCTAGAATATCAGGACAGTTTTCTTTGATAATTTCATGAAAAATGATGTCTAGGCTCCTTTTTTGATCATGGCTTTCAGGTAGTCCCATAAGTTTTAAATTGTCTCTCCTGAATCTATTTCCCAGGTCAGTTTTTTTTCCAATGAGATATTTCACATTATCTTCCATTTTTTTATTCTTTTGGTTTTGTTTTGTAATTTCTTGGTTTCTCATAAAGTCATTAGCTTCCATCTGTTCCATTCTAATTTTGAAAGAACTATTTTCTTCAGTGAGCTTTTGAACCTCCTTTTCCATTTGGCTAATTCTGCTTTTTAAAGCATTCTTCTCCTCATTGGCTTTTTGGACCTCTCTTGCCAATTGAGTTAGCCTATGTTTAAAGGTGTTATTTTCTTCTGCATTTTTTTGGGTCTCCTTTAGCAAGTTGTTGACTTGCTTTTCATGCTTTTCTTGCATCTCTCTCATTTCTCTTCCCAGTTTTTTCTCCACTTCTCTTACTTGATTTTCAAAATCCTTTTTGAGCTCTACCATGGCCTGGGACCATTGCATATTTATTTTGGAGGTTTTGGATGCAGAAGCCTTGACTTTTATGTCTTCCCCTGATGGTAAACATTGTTCTTCCTCATCCTAAAGGACAAGACAGAATACCTGTTCACCAAGAAAGTAACCTTCTATAGTCTTATTTTTTTCCCCTTTTTTTGAGCATTTTCCCAACCAGTTAGTTGACTTTTGGGTCCTTTGTCAAGAGTAGGGTATACCCTGGGGACCTGTAAGTTCTCAGTTCCTCCAAGATGGCACAATCAAGGGAGAGGAGTTTACTCCCCCACCTGGCTTGGGGCTGAGATTCAGATCAGCTGCTCAGTTCCCCCAAGGGCTTTAGGTGGGGGCAGGGCCACCATTCAGGGCTGAGGTTAAGATCAACTGCTCAATTCTCCCAGGGTCTTTAAGCTGAGGCTCCCACAATGCCTGTTGCCACCTGGGACTGGGGCTAGGGTAGGACCCTGCTCCCTTGTCACAGAGGTGAAAAAGCCCTCTCACTGACCTTTGAAGTGTCTTTGTCATCTGTGGGTTGAGGAATCTGAGAACCTCCACTGCTACTGGGGATTCTGCCCCTGAGACCTGCTCCAGATCTGCTCCTCCTGGCACCTCATGGCCAAGGCTGGGCTGCGCTCCACTCTGTGTCTGGTGCAACAGATCTTTCTTGTCGGCCTTCGCCCTGGGCTGGAAATCTCCTCCACTCTGTCTTTCTGTCGCTTCTGCTGCTCTAGAATTTGTTGAGAGTCTTTCTTTACAGGTATTTTATGGGCTGTGTGGGAAGAGCGAGCGTATGTGCATCTTTCTACTCTATCATCTTGGCTTCACCCCCAAAGACTCCTCTTCTTGAGTTCAAATCTGGTGTCAGACATTTACTAGCTGTGTGAACCTGGGCAAGTCACTTCACCCTGTTTGCTTCAGTTTTCTCATCTGTAAAATGAGCTGAAGAAGGAAATGGCAAACCACTCTAGTAGCTTTGCTATGGAAATTCTGAATGAGGCCATGAAGAGTCAGACACAACACAAAGAGGTGCCTTCTATGAATATGTGGAAAGCAGTATTCTCCTGTGCGGAGCAGAGGAGCAGAAGTGGAATGACATTTTCTTTTAGACAGATGGGCAGAAGTATCTTCTCTTATTCAGATAAAGAAAGATTCCATTCTTTACTGAGATGGCAAGAAACTATCTCATGAAGATGGAGAAAGGTGCCTTTTATGAACACACAGAAATGTAGAGAGAGGCTATCTCCTATCTAAGTGAGGAACTATGCCTTCTTTTATGTATATGCTAAGAGGTGACTATCCCTATGCTGATGTGAAGAGATGCTTTTTCACACAAATGTACAGATTTAGAGGGATGTTTTCTCTTAGGCAGCTATGCGGAGATGCACAGAGATGCTTTCCTTTAACCAGTGATAGAGAGGTGCTTTATGACCTGTGTTAAAAAAAATGATCTGTGTATATATGTATATATACACACATATACATATATGTATGTAAGTATATATACATATACATACATGCATACATACATAAAAATCTTATAACCCTGACTCTGTCCTCCGCAGTTATGGAGTGCTTGGGTAAGTAGGTTCTAATATTGGCCCACAGGCCCTTGTTCAGAACCTAATTCTCCCTTCTGTGTCATTGACTGACCCCCAGAGGGTAACCCTTTAACCCTACCCCTTTTCAAAGACTTAATCTGGGATCAGATTCCATTACTGGTCAGTAACCAATCAATTAATAAACATTAATTAAATACCTACTATGTGCCAAGTGCTGGGGATACAAAAAGAGATAAAAGACAGTTTCTGCCCTAATATTGTGGGGGGAGAGGAGAGACAACATGCAAACTAATATGTATTAAAAAGCTATATACATGATAAATGGGAAATAATGAACAGAAGGAAAAGTAAGAGGGGGTTTGAATTGTCTTTGAAGATTATGAAGGCCTTTGAATGTTAAACAGAGCATTTTGTGTGGATCCTGGAGGTAATGGGGGGGGGGCACTGGACTTTGCCATTCTCCTGTATCTTGAGAATGTGGTTAGTGAATTTAGTTGGATCCCTGGGGACCCTGTGATCCCTGATCACATCTCCCTGCTTGCTCAACTCTCTCTTTCCTGTGGAGAGGAGACTAATGGTGCGGCCCTCCTGCCCCCCACCAATTATCTTGTTTTTTACATATCAGTTTACATGTTGTATCTTCCCAGCAGAAAGTAGACTCCTTGAGGGAAGAAATTATTTTAATTTCCATATCCCCAACATGTCTCTAAGTACTCTGATGAATCTGAGATCTCATCAATATGGATAATCCCTCCAGGGATATGGATCACAACCTCTACATGACTACCCATACTGCACAATAATTGTCTATTCATTCAGTGGTGTGCTGGTAAATGTTTAACAAGTGGCTCTCTGAAAACACATGACACACTTTTACGTTTAAGTTGACTTTTGTCTGCTACTGGACTTTGGTGACTCTGGAGAAGTGGGGCTGTAGACTTTGTAGCACTCTGCCTCACTTAAATCCAATCAGGAGCAAATCAAGACAACATCTTTTTGATGTCATTGGTCTTCTTTGAGAATGAAAGACCACCACCACCAACAGCCTTCTTCACATTTTCTCCATCACTTTGTTAAGGCTAGACACTCCACAAAACCATAGAGCAAGTCTTGATTTGTAGTGTTTTGCTGGTTTCTGAGGTGTAAATGTGCCTACGGAAAATTTAGTCTTGCGAGCTGGAACAAGTTAACCCCAATATACCCCTGAATCTCCCTACTCCCATGAATTTACCCAGTGTTTTAGGGCAGTGGCTCTCAAACTTTTCCTCAGTACCCCTTTATACTCTAAAAATTATTGTGATTTCTAAAGAGTTTTTGGTTTTATGAATTATACCTATCAATATTTACCACAAATTTAAATTAAAGCATGAATTTTTAAAATATGTGTTTAATTTATTAAATTAAAAATTTAAAATAGATTGAGACATTTTAAAATGTTCTTTAATTCATTAAAATAATAACAATGAACTCATTACATATTAACAAATATTTTTTAATAAAATGCAACTATTTTCCAAAACAAAAAAAATTAATGTAAAGGATGGCATTGTTTTATGAATTTTCATACGTCTCTTTAATGCCTGGCCCACAGAAGACAATTAGAGTCTCATATCTGCTTCTATATTCAAGCTGTTTTGATATGTTGAATATATGAAGAAAATTCTTACCTAACTCAGATAAAGGGAGGAATATTTTAATAAGCAAAAAATGATTTAGTATTATTATAAAAATAGCTTTGACCTCATAGACCCTTTTTTTGAAAAGGCCTCTGGGACTCTCTCAGGGGTCTTCAGACCACACTTTGAGAACCATTATTTTGGAGACCTTTCCTGAGGTTTGCTACAATTCAGCCAATGGCTCCTGAGAACCACTTGTTAAATTTTCAGTGTGAGCATTTAGACCCTTGTCCCCTCCAATTAGCAAATGTTACAAATCAGGGCTTCACTTATTGTTTTGCTAATTTCCAGACTTAAGAAAGTGAGGGAGAAAATATTAATAATGTAGATGAAATTTATAAACATTTCCTGCTTTTTGGAAAGCTGATTGTTGAATATTTATCAGCACACTGTTGGCCTTCTCCTTATTCTCTTGACATTCCATGGATGCTATTGGAGCACATCAGCTGTCCATTTGATACCTCTCACTCTTGCTCAACATTTTTCCTGAGCGTGCATTTCTCTACCTACATCCATTAGATAGCATCTGCAGGGCGATTCCTCATTTGTAATGGGTTGCAGCCTTCGCTTGCACCCACTACAAACCTCTCCGCTGGTCCTTAGTTGATTCCCAGTCTCAGGTGAGACTTCTATCAGAGACTGCTATCTTGCAGACACAGCTAAGACTGAATGCTCACTTTTCAGGTATATTATAGTAGAGTTTCTTGCAGGGGTCATACTATGTAGCCATGAAGAATTTCTCCTAGTCCTAAAATTCTGTGATTCAGAGAACATGACTGGAATAATGTTGGTGTTAAATAAAAGTACTTCACCTTATATAGAAGACTGAGACTCTGACATCCTGTGTTCTAAGGGTCTTCCCAGATCTGACATCCTGTGTTCTAAGGTTTTCCTCAGGTCTAACATTGTCTGTTTCAGGGGCCCTCCCAACTCTAATATTCTGTGTACTAAGGGTCCTCCCAGCTGACATTTTATGTCCTTAGGTTCCTTCCAGTTACAACATTTTATGATTCTACATTAAGAAGTAAGAGCTATAATTGACCCTGGCAGCTCTTTATTTTGAGCTTTGCCATGTCTTTAGAAATGGCCAAATTAACAGAGTAAATGCCCCCTCCCTCCAATGCCCTTCTGCTTTTTGACGACTCACACTTTCTCAGCTTTCAGGGAGAGGTGTTTTTCAAGGATCCCCAGTGAGGGAATGTGCAAAAGTCCAAACTCCACTGGAATCTGCAGCCGTGGTGATGCAGAAACTGGATGTGCCAAGATGGGCAAAAGGGAGGTTGAGGGGCTCAGGAGGAAGAGGCCTCTCCAAGGCTGGGAAGACGGGATCACTTAATAGGCCTCATTCTTGCTCCACCATGGTTCCACTACAACTGATTCCTCTGGACAGAAACCAGAGGGAAATGCCCCAAGGTCTAGACATCCTTATAGACTTGAGTTGGGGGTTTGGCTCTAGGTGGTTCTCTCAGCTGACATTTACAGTGACATTTACAATGAACAAAATTTCACATTTTCTAGTGTTTTTGCAGTTCACAAAGCATTTAAAAAAACCCAACTCTCTGAGGAAGATAGCACGTGTCTTATTATCCCTATTTACAAGTGAGGAAACTGAGATTCCGAGTGGTGAACTGACTTGCCCAAAGTCATATGGCTCAGAAGAAAAGGGATGAAAATCCAGGTTTTCCTATTTCAATGTCTTTTCAGTGCTCGATTGTTCCCTCCTTCCTCCAAGCAGAATAAATCATCCATGGAGAAGCTTTGGAAGGAGATGCAGGGACCACAAGTATCTTTCTACCTGGGTGCCTCAATGACCAGCAGAAAAGGAAAGAAGTCATTTGGTGCTTCCAGGATATGAGTGGAAGGTGTTACTTCAGGCAAGGGAAAAATCAAAGAACCCTAGTCAATTCAAGAAGGAAAATAGTAGCAACATGGAGTTGGTATTTCAGTAACCTGAAGCCTAGTTGATTTAATTTTTCATTTTTTAATCGGTTATTTTGTTTATATGATCTGACTTCTACCATTTTGTGGTGTAACCTCTCTCCCAACTCTGATCTTCTGTGTTCTAAGGTCACTCCTACCCTCTGACATTCTACATTCTAAGGTCCCTCCCATCTCTGACATTCCATGTTCTAAGAGCCCTCCCAGCTCTGATATTTTCTGTTCTAAGGTCCCTCCTAACTCTGACAATTCTCTGTTCTAAGGGCCCTCCCAGCTCTGATATTTTCTGTTCTAAGGTCCCTCCTAACTCTGACAATTCTCTGTTCTAAGGTCCCTCCCAGTTCTGACATTCTACATTTCTAAGATCTCTCTCAGTTCTGACATTCTCTGATTTAACTGTAACATTTTAAAGTCCCACTTCTGACATTTCATCTTCTAATGTCCCTTTTAGCTCTCATTTTAAGGTGGCTTCCAACTCTGAATGTCAGATCTCTTTAGCTCTAACATTCTGTCATATAAGATCCCTTCTAGCTCTGACATTCCATGAGCTAAGGGCTCTCCAAGCTCTGAAATTCTATATTCTAAGGTCACTTCTGGCTCTGTCATCCTCTGTTTTAAGGTCCCCTCCTACTCCACATTTTATGACCACAGTCCCCAAATCCTCAGGATGGATTAGCCTAACAGATATTTTTTCTCCTAGATAGGAAGGGCAATGTGAAGGTGCTGGGACAGGGTTTGGGGAAAGGCCTGCTTGGGAGCAGCACAGAGTGGAATGGCAGAAGGCCTCAGATGACACTTTCTCAAAGTCTAGCTTACTGAAAGGTTATGATGAGCTTCTTTCTGAAAGCCCCTTCCTCATACCATCCCCCTCCCACCATACTTCTCACAGGATCATAAATTTCAATGGTAAAAGAGACTTCAGTAATTGCCTAAGGTTAGATTGTCATTTTACAAATGAGGAAACTGAGGTACAGCAAAGATGAGTGACTTGCCCAGGGTCACACAGGTAGTAAGTGACAGGGCTGGGATTGGGACTCAGGCCCTTTGCCTCCACTGCTAGTCTTCCTTCCCTTGGGTACATAGGACAAAATATCCTGGGATTCTCATGGCTCAGAGGCAGATTCACCCAGCTCTGGGGCCAGGAATGTGTGGGAGAAGAGCTCAGTGATGATGATGAGGAGGAGGAGGAGAGGAAGGAGTTGGAGCAGAAGGGGAAGCAGTCGGCTGGGAGGCACCGCTTGCCCCAAACCCATTATTCAGCAAGCTGTCTCTCCCCTGGGCCTGGAAAGCCTGAATTCTCTGTCCTCCCCATTTCCTGAGTGCTAGGTCAATATTATGATTTTCCATTGTGCAGAGAAGCAGGCAGTCGGAGGTCACTGGCTGCCCCAGGAGGATGACTCAGGGCCAGTTCAGGCTGCAGTCAGCAGCACTGAGAGCCAGGAGTGTAGGGGTCAAGAGGGACAGAGGACTCATCCCAGCCTCATCTCCAACTCTTCCTGGGGAAAGCCCTTGTGGGAAGAGAGCTGGCCCTTTAAGACTAATTCATATGGTTAGGTCCCAGACAGCTCAAGGCCAAGTGTGACAAAACTAAGATGATTTAATTTGGTTTGAGCTATATTAGCTGCGTCTGGGTTGCTTTTTTCCCTTCTTTTTCAAGACCAGGCATGCAATTTCTTCAGTGCAGGGTACTCTGGGTATGGGAACTTCCTTTCTTCATGTAGGTCAGCAGCAGCTCCTTGACTTAGAGAAGTCTGGTGACTTTCCCTGGTCACCCAGCCAGGGCGCATCTGTCAGAGGTAGCATCTGAACCCGGATTTTTCTCTGTTCACTGTGTCATGCCTCTCATTCTTTCCATGAAAACAATAAACATAATACTAAATACTAATAAACTCCAATTTATATAGAGTCCTATGGTTCCAGAGCACTTTCACCTTCATTGTTTTAATTGATTCTCACAGCATGCCTATGAAGAAGACCATACAGTGGTTATTCATTCATTTATTTATTTGTTTGCCTATTTTTTTCATTTATTGGGGAAGCAATTGGGGTTAAGTGACTTGCCCAGGGTCACACAGCTAGTAAGAGTCTAAGGCTGGATTTGAACTCAGGTTCTCCTGACTCCAGGGCTGATGCTCTGTGCACTTTGACTCTACCTAACTGCCACCCAGTTTAAAGATTTATTCATTCAGGAAGCTTATTAAGTGACTACTATATATTAGGTATTACATTAGACAAAGATAATAAAAAAGACCAAAAATAATAATCATAATCCTTGGCTATAATATTCTATATGGGGCTGCACCAGAGGGGGGTAGTGTCAGAGGAGAGAAGAGGGCCTGTTCAAGATATGGTACCATGATGAAATCAACAGGGCTTGGCAACAACTTGGATATAGGGTGAGGTGAGAGAGAATGAGGATTCAAGATGGCTACTAGGTCGGGAGCCTGAGGGACTGGGAAGATGGGATTGCTCTAGACAGTGATAGGGAAGTTAGGGAGAGGGTTCAGGGCAAGGATGGGGAATCTGTAGCCTTGAGGCCACATGTGGCCGTCTAGGTCCTCAAGTGTAGCCCTTTGACTGAATCCAAACTAAAACTAAACAGTGATTCAGAGGCATTCCGAGAATCCTTTCTTGCTTAAAACTACCTTCCCTCCCATCTTTTTACAGGGTCAGAATTTCCACACCCAGTCCAGTTCCACATTCATCCCTCCTTTGGGTTAAAGCATAAAACTTATGCAGTCAGTCTCTAAATATTAAATGTCTACTATCCTCCAGCCATCCTTACCACAGCCTACACTGTGCTTCAAAGAGAGGCAAATGATGACCCTGCTCTCCAGGAGCTCTGTCATATGGAGAGAAGATGACATGCAAATGACAGTGTATGAATAAGCTGTGGATGGGACAAATTGGAGAGAACCAAGAGAGGGAGAACATTAGAATTAGGAAAGGCCAGGTTTTAACTGGACCTTAAGGAAACTAGGAAGTCATGGGATGGACATCAGGAGGGAAAACATTCAAGGGTGGGGTCAGCCAATGAAAACGCAGAGTCTGGAGATGGAAACTCTTATTTGTGGAACAAGGAGGCCAGTGTCACTGAATTTCTCTCTCTCTTTTTCTCTCTCTCAGAGATAGACACACAGAGAGACAGAGATCAAGAGAGAGACAGACAGAGAGAGGGAAAGAGACAGAGAGATAGAGTAACACAGAGAGATATAAACAGAAAGACAGAGACAGAAAGACAGAGACAAAGAAACAGAGAGAGAGAGACAGAGAGAGAGAGAGAGAGAGAGAGAGAGAGAGAGAGAGAGAGAGAGAGAGAGAGAGAAAGAGAGACAGAGAACAGTCTTGAAGAGACAAAGAGAGACAGAGAACAGTCTTGAAGATCATTTTGGCAGCTGAGTGGAAGATGGATCAGAGAGGGAGAGAGTCATACTGTAACAGGTGAACTTAAGGGCTCTGGCCTCACTTTCTCAGGTCAGGCTGGCTATATCTCCCCTTCGGGAGGAATCTATCCACGTGCTAGACCCTGTTGTTTTGCTCACTGTGGGCATCCCCTCCATTGACAGTGACAGTGACCGCAGTTGCTCTTGCCTCAGCAGAGAAGGTGTTCATTAAGCACTGTCAGGGAGAACACTTCTAGCAGCCTCATCACACTTGGGCTGGCTCTCAGACAACAGACATACAATTCATCACTGTAGCTGGCCAGGACCTGCTGGGTCTTGTACTTTACTGGATTTTAAGAGGTTCTTCCTATGCTTTCTTCTGCAAGAACCTTCCTCTGGCATGTCTCTGGGGGCTGAGTTTCCTGAAAGCCTTGCTGTCTCACTGAGCAGAGGGTTTAGCTCAGACCTAGGAAGACTTAGATTTAAATCCTGCCTCTAATCTAACTGTCTGGCCGATCCTGGATAAGTCACAAAATCAGTGATTTAAAGGAGGGATCTAGTTTTGTTTGTAAGCATCTAGTAAAGTCTACAGATGTCTTCTCATAATCATATTGTTGAATGCATATAACAAAATACGGAGGATAACAAAGGAAATTACTTTGGAGACACTTATTATATTAAAAAAAAGTTCACAGACCCCAGGTTAAGTACTCTGATCTAGGGTTAGAAGGGCCCTTATAGGTCATTTGGTCAAACCTCCTCACTTTCCCTATGAGGAAAGAGATGCCTACAGAGGTGACCTTTTTGTGATCTGCTATATCATAAAAGAGTCACATTCTTCTTAGGTGGATAGAACCATGAGGATAGAACCTTATAGTCACTCCTTTGAGTGAATGTTCTTGAATTATTTACGAGGAGAGTCACATTCATTCATGCTCAATTCTTCCTGCCTCAGTATCCATCACTTTTCTAGGTTAGTCAATGTCAGAGGGGGATAACCAGGAAGTTTTGCACATGAGGTAAGAGGAGGAAAAGAAGCTTTTAGTTGTTGGTGGTGGGAGAAAGGGAGATGGAAACCCCAGAACATAGGGTCACCTCCGAGGATCCTCTGGCAGCTTCCACTCCAATCTAATCTAGTCCCCTAAGCATTTATTAGGACAGCTAGATGACTCTGTGAATAGAGCACTGGGCCTAATCTGACCTCATATACTAACTGTGTGACCCTGGGCAAGTCACTTAACCTCTGTCTTAATCCACTGGAAAAGGAAATGGAAAACCACTCTAGTATCTTTGTCAAGAAAATTCCACGGGCAGTTATGGTTCATGGGGTCACAATATTTACAAGACACTGTGCTAGTCACTGAGAATTAAGAAACAAAGTGAAAAATAGTTCCTACCTTCAAGAAGCTTACAGTTCACTATGGGGATACAGAATATAAAGAATTTTAAAAGATGAATGTTTTGAAATTTCTTTTACATGATAGATCAAGGACGGACAGAACATTAATGAGTGGAAGGCATCAGGAAATTCCTCTCCTGGGATCTGGGACCACAACTGAGATTTGGGGGCTTCTGAGAGGTGGGTGTGAGGAGGGAGAGGATTCCAAGTATGAGGTACAAATGTGCAAAGGCAAAGAGGTGGGAGATTAGACTGCTGAGTTTGGTGGTAGTTTGATTAGAATATAGAATATATGGAGAGATAGGCCATAAATCTGGAAAGATAGACGGGAACCAGATTATAACGAGTATTAAATGCCAAGCTCAAGACTCATATTTAATCCTGGACACCACTGAAGGTTGTTAAGGAGAGTGACATAGTTAGACTTTTTAGGAAGATTATTTCATGGATAGTTTTGAGAAGAGAGAGCCTAGAAGACGGGAGTCCAGTTAAGAGGCTTTTGTCTTAGTCCAGTTGAGAGATAATGAGGGTGTGAACTATGACTGGGGAAGTGAGCTGTGAATGATCCCTTTGGCCCAGGAGCTTTCCAAGCTCCAGTTTACCTTTCTCCAGACTCCATGTGGACGGTGGTAAAATATTTGACCAACTTTTGACAGGGATATTTTGTACCAGCTATTTCTATTATATCACTTTAAAAAGTACCCCTTTCTAAAAGCTAATTACATAGTTGTTCTGTTGCATCTGACTCTTTTCCATCAGGAACCAAGCTGCCAGCCTAAAGGGGTTACACTAGATGCCCTAGTGTGTCTGTTCTAACAGCCAAGGCTATGATTTTCCCCTTTAAACCTTGGCTTAAGGCAAAAGGAGCATATCTCTGGCAGGAAGAGACGCCCCCTCCTCCCATGTTCTTTTCTTTGTACCATGGAGTCTGCTCGGGAGAAATCATCAGATGACATGATTGGCACAAAGAGATAAACAGGGTGTTCATGGGAAGGGGAAAAGGTGATAGAGCCAAAGAGGAGGGCAGTGTGGGTTAAGTCTTTCTCTTTTCCTAAGAGAAAAGCCCTGGAGACTGTGTCCTTCTAGAAAAACTCTTATCAAATAACCCCAGGGAAGTGATTTTGGATGCATTCACATGCCAGCCTGCGTAGGGGAAAACAAGTGACTGGAGTCTTGTGAGCTGGAAAGGAAGACATACAGCATAGAACGGGATGCCTGTTTTCTATTGCATGCCCACTGAATCACCCATTCTTCTGGCTCTGCAGCCAACGAGAGAGCTCTTCATTATCGAAGAGTCCAAGCAATGAGTCACATGTGGCCAGGAGTGAGTACTCCCAATCTTCCTTCCAGTTGCTCAGATCTAAGGGTATCAAGTATGAGCCTGCACATGGGAGGGTTCCTGCTACACTGGTGTCCTCTATTTTAAGCTTTCTTTGACCTTTGACATTCTCCATTCTAAGATCTCTCCCAGTTTTGATACTCTCTGTTCTAATATTATTTCCAGCTGAAACACTCTATATGCTAATATGCTCTTCCAGTTCTGACATTTCACATTCTAAGGTTCCTCATAGCTCCAACATTCTATGTTCTAAGATCCCTCCAAGTTCTAACAATCGACTTTCTAAACTCTCTTCCCACTGTGACATTCTATATTTACTCTAAGATCCTTTCTGACTATTACATTCTAGCTCTTTCCAGGACTGACATTCTATGTTCCAAGATTTCTTCCAGATCTAACATTCTATATTCTAACATTCTTTGTTCTAAGCTCTTTTCTGGTCCTGGCATTTTACATGCTAATGTCTTTCAGAGCTCTAGTGTTCAATGTTCTGATTCTTTCCAGCTGTGATATTCTGAGCACTAAATTCCCTTCCAACTCTGACAGCTTACATTCCACCCAGCTCTGACATCCAATGTTCTAGAGTTCTTCCCATCTCTGACATTCTGGGTTTTAAGGTCCCTCCCAGTGCTGACATTCTGTGTTCTAAGAATCCTTTTAGCTGTGACATTCTGAGTCCTGAGAGTCCTGCTAGCTGTGACATTTTGTGTTCTAGGGTCAGTCCCAAGTATGACATTTTTACTCTAAGTCCTCTTCTAGTGCTGATCAGTCTGTGGCTTTAGAATCTATATCTGATGACTCCCTTTCTGAGGTGGGCAAGGCTTGTTCCATCAAGTTGTATTCCAGAAACTGACTTCATTAACAACTCTTGGATATTCAGGCATTATTATTTCTATTTAAAATGATTTTGTTTCCCATACTCTGGAGCAACTTTACTGTTCTCCATTTGCACTGGCCAGCTGCGTCCCCAGAGCTTGGCTACTTTGTCTCCCCTGAGGATTCTAGAGAATAGTTCTAAAAGATGTTTTTTCCTGTGCCATAGTTTACAAGCCTCCAACGGTGGTTTTGCCCTTTGAGATTATAAATTCATACCAAGTAGGCAGACTTCAATAGCTTTTAGAAATGGGTATTTACTAAGGGGATATAGTAAGAACAGTTGGTATAAAACATTCCTCCCACCAAAGTTTGTGACACAGTGTCCCACTGTACATAAAGAATCTGGAGAAAGTGGGTTCTTAGTTAGCACACATGGAAGTGGGGAGGTGACTCAACTCTGGAAAGTCCTTTCCCCAGTCCTGGAGAGGTAGGGTGGAGCTCCTCTGCTGGGCTTCTTATAGAAGTTTGTTTTTGCTTTTACTCATCAAATCCATTTTATCCAAGACTCTGATGCAGACACTGCTTCAGGCTATTGTTGAATTGGAAGCACTGTTAGGGTGCCAATGAAAAATCTAGATCCTTAGGTCCTCTGATTTTCATCAGATCATCCTCTGGTCAAGGAGACCAAGGCTGAAGTCAAGACTCTCTCCAACCCCATGCCTGCCCCAAGCAATTCCTTCTCAGGGCCTTGACTGGAATTTCATTCTCCTGGCTAACTCAAATTCCTGATTCCAAATTAGCTTGCTACTTTATACAAAATCCACAGCACAGGTCCAAGTCTCCTCAACCAAGGTGGATATACGTGAATTTCGTATGGATATCATTCTAGTTCATCCATTGGCTTTCAAGAACTTAGAAATTGACCAAGAACTTTTTGCTTTTAGTTTCAGATCTTTGACTGAATGACTTAGTAAAATGTTTAGCCTTGATCAGAGCAGCTAGGTGGCACAGTGGATAAAACATTAGGCCTGGAGTCAGAAAGACTCCTCTTTTGAGTTCAAATCTGGCTTCAGACACTTACAAACTGTGTGTCGTTTGGCAAGTCACTGAACCCTGTTTGCTTCAGTTTCCTTATCTGTCAAATGAACTGGGGAAGGAAATAACAAACCACTCCAGTATTTTTGCTAAGAAAACCTCAAATGGGGTCATGAAGAGTTGGACATGACTGGAAAACAACTCAACAACAATTTAGCCTTGTTCACATAAATCGATTGATTAATTGACTAAAAGGAGGTATACTCAGTTAAAGTATAAAGGGTAATGAGTGGGATAACTAATTGATTGATGCAGTCAACACCCCCTTACACTTTGTCTCTTTGGTCTGTCTCCTCACTCTACTCTTCAGTTCTCCAAAATATATTTGGTCTGATATGTCCTTTCTTCAATCCTCTACCAAGGGGGGCCATCTTCAGTTGTCTTGATCTGAATTTGGCCACTGGACCCAGATGACTCCAGAGGAGAAAGTGAGGCTGGTGACTTTGCACAGCCCTGCCTCACTTAAATCCAATTCACTTGTGAATCATGGCATCATCTTCCTGACGTCATGGTCCTCTTCGAGAATGAAGGACAAAGAACACCCACCACCTCTACCAACACACTAATCATATTTAGGCTACTTGATCAGTTTTTTCCTGTTTCTACCTCTTGCTCCTCAAATCTACTGGGATTACCTTTATCCAGCATCATTTTAATGTCACTCCCATTTTAGAATTTGCCCCATTGCTCCTCAGGTCACATCCATCAACCACCCTTTGAAGAAGGCAGAATATCATTATACCCACTTTATACACCAGTAAACTGGAGAGAG